>NC_134537.1:54735517-55103916 GCF_050624435.1 Tenrec ecaudatus
TGATCCTACAGGCTGGTGTACTTCTTCCATGTGGGTTTTGTTGCTTCTGAGCCAGATGACGACTTGTTTATATTCAAGCCTTTAATACCACAGATGTTATATCTTTTGCTAGCCGGGCACCATCAGCTTTCTTCACCACATTTGCTATGCACCCATTTTGTCTTCAGTGATTGTGTCAGGTAGATGAGGATTATAGAATGCCAGATTGTTAGAACAAAGTGTTATTGTGTTGAGGGAGTACTTTCATTGAGGCCAACAAGGAGAGTAGAGATACCGGGAGGAGTAGGGTAGGATGGGGAAAGTAAGGGGAAATCAATCACAAGGATCAAGCTAGAACCTTCTCCCAGGGGGATGAATAATGGAAAAGCAGGTCAGGGGCGATGGAGGATTATGTAAAATATGGAAAAAACAATCTATAACTTATCGAAGGTTAATGAGGGGAGGAGGCAGGGGTAGGAGAGAGAAGAAATGGAGAGCTGATATTAGGGGCTTAAGTGGGAAGAGTATGCTTTTAAAAAGATGATGGCATATGTGCAAATGCATTTGACACATTGGAGGAATGTATGGATTGTGATAAGAGATGTAAGAGCCCCCAATAAGAGTATTTTAAAAAATAGCATGGGGATTATGTCTTACTTTCTCTGACTTAAGAGTGACAGGGAGAATTAAACTCCCCATAAACTCAAGGCCAATTCCTATGAGGTAGGGGTCAGATATACCTCCAGCCTCCAAACGTCTTACTAATTCTGGCACCAATCATACTTCTGCAAAACATTCTACTTTTCAGATATGTCTGATAATTCATTGCAGTGGTCACACAGAACTGACAGAACTACAATCAGATTTATGGGATGTATTAGACATGTTAATGGGTTATAACTTAGGATAAGAAATACCCAGGATACAGTTCTTTCCAGTCAGGATAAACTATTTTCTTTTCTCTTCTTTTTTTAAAATTAAATTCATTTTACTGGGGGCTCATACACTCTAACACAATCCATCCATTGTGTTGAGGACATTTGTACATATGTTGCCACCAATCATTTTCAAAGCATTTTCTTTCTACTCGAGCCCTTGATATTAGCTCCTCATTTTTATGCCCTCCCTCCTCCTCCCTCATGAAACTTTTCAATCATGCCTGCAGGTAATTCTCTCTATAGTGTTCAGCTCTCAGCTTTTTGAGAGCTGAGAGTCCTTGTTCTTACCTTGCTTGGGAAATGTTAAAAATGCTATTTAGCAGGTGGATTAATGTCCAAAGGGCACTCCATTCCACCATAAACCTAAGCCCTCGGGCACTTAATTAAAACTTCATGGGTGTATTTTGGCACCTAACTTTGTAATTGGGCTTCCTGCTCGAAGGCACTTAGATTTTCTTGTTCAATGAATTGGGAAGCCCATTACTCTGTCTCATGCATTGTTTCTACTGCTATTTCTCCTCTGCCTACCTCTAATGTTGTTCAGGAGCCACAATTTTCTCTCTCTAGCTTGAGAAGAATCTATGTATAGGGATCTTAGGGTTCAAAGGATATACTCCACTCCTGTCTATTCTTTCTGAAGGGTAGCGAGGTTCCTATCCTGATTCTAAGATGGTTCATTTTGTAGCCAATAACATGGTAAAATCAATCAATCTGCATGTTAGAGTTTAAATGTTTTACCATCATTCAGAACTGAAACAGATAAAACAACTCCTATCTCCTCTTCCATTTTCTTATCCAGTTCTATCAGGAAAGACTTGTTTGATGTGGGAACCGATTACAAAGATCTACATATAACCCCCTCCCTAGAGGAAGGACAGCAGAAAAGTGGGTGAAGGGAGATGTCGCACAGTGTAAGACATGACAAAATAATTGTAATTTATAAATTATCAAGGGTTCATTGGGGAGGAGGGGAGAGGGAGTGGAAAAAAACAAGGTGCTGATACCAAGGGCTCAAGTAGAAAACAAATGTTTTGAGAATGATGAGGGCAACAAATGTACAAATGCTCCTGACACAATGGATATACATATGGATTGTGATAAGAGTTTAATGAGCCCCCAATACAATGATTCAAAAAATATATATCCACCACTTGTCTGTCAGTTTGCCCACTGTAGTGACTTGCATGTTGCTGTGATGCAGGAAGCTCTGTATGCTGTCTATTGGTATTACAGATGTCAGGAGAATCACTCCAAGTGAACAGGTTTCTGTGTAGCTTACAGACTCAGAGCAGACCAAAAACAATGAATTAATTGGCTGCCCACTTAGGAGGAAGAAATCTATGGAAATGTTATGCATAGCTTTTCAGCATTTCCAAATATGGAATTCCCAAACAAGGGAAGTAGAACGAATTGTCAGAGATACTGCCTGAGTCCCCTCGGATCCCATGGCTCTTAAAATGTGAATGAGTAGGAGCCGCTTTAGGGAAGTGGAGTCAAAGTTTATAGGACTGGAATCTTCCAGATCTTTATTTGTTGATGGAGCATGCCCCTAGGTAAAGAGAAAGCTGCAAAAATCGTTTAAATATTGGAACGTGAAATGTGTGAAGTGTGAATTGAGGAATATTGAAAGTGATCAAAAATGAAATGCAACACAGGAATATCAACATCCTAGGCATTAGCGAGCTGAAGCCGACTTGTTTGGGACATTTTTTAAAACATCTTATTAGGATCTCATACAACTCTTATCACAATCCACACATATATATACATCAATTGTATAAAGCACATCTGTACATTCTTTGCTTTATACAATTGATGTATGTATATGTGTGGATTGTGATAAGAGTTGTATGAGCCCCTAATAAAATATAAAAAAAGAAAAGAGAAAAAAAAGAAAATGATTTGGGACATTTAAAATCAGAAAATCATACAATTTACTATGCTGGGAGAAACATCATGAAGAGGAATGGCAGGGCATTCATTATAAGAAAGGATCTCACAAAATCTATCCTGAATCACAATGCTACCGGTGATCAGATAATATCTATCACCTACAAGTAAATTCAATCAAAACAACTGTTATTCAAATTTATGCACCAACCACAAAAGTGAGAAAAAATTGAAGGATTCTACCAATAATTCAATTGGAAATTAAGCAAACATGCAATCAAAATGCACTGATACTTATTCATGATTGCAATGCAAAGGTTTAAAAAGAGAAGTAGTTGGAAAATATGTATAGAAATGAAGCTGGAGATTGCATGGTAGAATTTTTCAAGACTAATGAATTGTTCATAGAAAATGCCTTTTTTCCAGCAACACAAAAAAAACAACTATCCACATGGATTTTCCTAGAAAGAAAACACAAAAATCAAATTGACTAAATCTGTGGAAAGAACTGATGGAGAAGTTCAATATCAGCAGCTCAGAACAGAGCAGTGCCTGGCAGTGGGACAGACCCTCAATTGATCATATGTAAGTTCAGGAAAAAGCTTAAGAAATTTAAAAGAAACCCACAACAGTCAAAATATGACATGAATCTATACTACCTGAATTTCAAGAACATCTCAAGAACAGATTTTATGCATTGAACACTAATGAGAATATCTAATGAGCTGTGAGACAGCACCAAGACTATCATTCATAAAGAAAAGATCATTAAAATGACAAGGGGAAAGTATTGTTTATGTCTCCACAGGAGAGGGAGAGAGGGACCAGATTTCAACCCAGTGCACCAAGATGTGAATGCAACACACTGGTATGAAGCAGGGAATCAACAGAGAGGTCTGTGGGGCCAGTCCCAATACCAACTACTATAGACACCCTCTATGTCCCAGAAGAATGCACTTCAGAGGACAGCACTGATGCTTCTGATCAGGAGAAAATGAAGAGAGGATGAGAGTGGAACACATCCCAGCCCACCAAGCCCTGAGGACAATATTTCAGCTCAGAGCAGCCAATGCACAGAGAGAGCCATATGGCCAGCCCCACCATGAGACACAATGTCCCTCACTGACCCGTAGCACTATAGAGGACAACACTGGAGACACGGTCTGAGAGTTGTGCTCAATTTGACCTCACACACAAGAGCAAAACACTAAGGGCTTGCAGCAGAGCTGCAGGGGGAGCGAAGGAAAGAAGTCCCCCAAGGAATACCAAAAATAGACTTTGGGGCCAGAACATGGCTCCCCATCAGACTCGACTGGAAAACACTCATAAAGGCCAACAGAGAGATGGAACTATTTATTGGCTTTTTATTTTTTTGCTGTTGTTTTTTTGTTTTCTGTTTTCTTTTGTTATGATTTGCTTTGCCTTGTTTTTGTGCTTATTATTGTCATTGCATGTCTATCTAGATAAGTTAGGTGGGATAAACAATTTGGAGGAAAAAACAATGGGACCGAGGGTTCTGATGGGTCTCAGGAGAGGGGGAAGTAGGGGAAAGGAAAGGGGGTGCCAACAAACCAAGGGGTCTTAAAGGGTTGAAGAAAAACAAGTGGCCCTCTAGCTGAGAAGCAACAAAGCCCACATAGAAGAAACACACCAGCCTGTGTTATCATGGGGTGTCCATGGGACCAGGTATTAGGGATCAAAGACTCAAAACAAAACAAAATAAAAAAACATATAGATGTGAATGAGGAGGAAGGCAGAATGGAGACACAAAGACCATCTGTAGTCAATTGGACATCCCCTTTCAGAAGGGTCACAAGGAAGAGACCAGCCAGTCAGAGTGCAGTGTAGCACTGACAAAACACACACTTTTACTCTAGTTATTTAATGCACACCCTCCCCACTATTATGACCCCAATTCTAGTTTTCAGATTTGGCTAGACCAGAACATGTACACAGGTACAGATAAGTGCTTGCAGCACAGGGAATCCAGGATAAATAAACCCCACTGGACCAATAATGACAGTAGTAATACTAGGAAGGAAAAGGAAGATGGGGGGAGTAAGGGGCAACTGATCACAATGATTGACATATAACTCCCTCTCAGGGGGATGGACAACAGAAAAGTGGGTGAAGGGAGACAGTGATTGGTGTAAGACATGAAAAATAATAATGATTTATAAATTGTCATGGGTTTATGAGGGAGGGAAGAAAAAATGAGGAGTTGATACCAAGGGCTCAAGTAGAAAGAAAATGTTTTAAAAATGATGAATATCAACATATGTACAAATGTGCTTGACACAATGGATGGATGGATGGATGGATTGTGATAAGAGCTGTAAGCGTCCCCAATAAAAAGATTTTTTAAAAAGGACAAGAAAGAAAGAAAAGATCAAAGCACATGTCAGAAGACTGACACTTGCTCTGATCGTAGAGTAACTAAATGGAAGAAATGGAAGAAAGGATGAAGTCAAGGGGAGGAATACAAAATTTCAAAGGGAAGTTCCAGAAGACAGAGCCAAATATTATAACAAAATTTGCAAGGACCTATACTTAGAAAGCCAAAAGGGAAGAACCAGCTTGTATATCTGAAATAGAGCTGAAGAAAAAAAATTCAAGCCTTGAGTTGCAATCTTGAAAGATTCTATGGGCAAAATATTGACTGATGCAGGAAGCCTCAAGGGAAGATGGAAAGAACACACGGTCATTGTACTAAAAGGACTATTTGACAGTCCACAATCTCAGGAGTTTGCATATGAGTAAGAAGCAATGGTGCTGAAGAAAAAACTTCAAGCTAAACTGAATGCATTAGCAAAGCACAAGGCTCTGGGAATTGACTGAATACCCACTGAAAGATTCGCTAAAATCACTCATTCATCTGTGCCAGGAAACTTGGAAGACAACTATTTGGCCAGTGGATTGGAAAAAATCCATATTGGTGCTGATTCCAAAGAAAGATGACCCAACAGAATGCTCAAACTATAGAACGATATCATTGATATTGCACACGGTAAAATTTTATTTAAAATCACCCAACAACATTTGCAACAGTATATTGAAGGGAAACTGCCAGAAGTTCAGGACTAATTCAGTTGAGGATGTGGAACACGGGAGATTGTTATTGATGTCAGATGGATCTTGGCTCAAAGCAGAGATATTTAGTTGTGTTTTATTGACTATGCAAAGGTATCTTAATGTGTGGACCATAATATACTGGACAACCTTTACAAGAATGGGAATTCCAGAACACTTCATTGTGTTCATTCAGAACTCATGCAAGGCCCAAGAGGCAGTTGTGCAAACAGAACAAGGGAATGTTGCATGGTTTAAAGTCAGGAAAGGTGTGCATCAGGATTGTTTCCACTCAACATACTTGTCCAATCTATATGCTGAGCTTATAATCAGCGAAGATGTATTATTTGAAGGATAGGGTGATATCAAGATTGGAGGGAGGCTCATTAATAAACTATGGTATTCAGATGACACAACTGTGCTTGCTGAAAATGAAGAGGAATTGAAACACTTGCTGATGAAGATCAAGGATTGTAGCCTTCAGTGTGGATTACAACTCTATGTAAGGAAGACCAAAATCCTCAGAACTAGACCCATAGGTAACATGATAAATGGAGAAAAGTTTGAAGTTGTCAAGGATTTTGTCTTGCTCAGATACACCATTGAGGTTCATGAAAGGAGCTTCAAGAGATGCAGCGATGTATTACATTAGGTAAATCTGCTGCACAAGTTCTCCTCAGAGGACTGAAGGGCAAGGAGTGTATCCCCCTGTGTGATCAAGGGTTGTAAATAATAAAATCCAAGATCAGAAGAGGGAATTCTCGTAGAGTTAAATTCTGAGCACCTGGTCTGCAGAAGGCTACAGATGACAGTGGAAGTCCAAAACCCATTTGTAGAGCGGAATAAGCCTCCATTGAATTCTCTGAAACCATGGACTAAGGATAGAACTAGTCTTGCCTTCAGACACAATTCATTCAGATGTTGATTACTACAATCTCAAATGTAGATTACTGTAACCTATAATTACTGTAACCTATAATTAGGTGAAATTTTAACACATTATCATCTTTGTTTCCCTTTGATGATTCTGTAATTTGTTCTAGTTTCCATTATCTTCTGATTTCTCTTGGATTGAGGATTTCCTGGGTTGTATTTCATTTTCGTCATTTTTTTGTTTTTGTGTTTTTTGATGATGTACTTTATTTTAAAAAATCCAGGATAAGTAAGTTGATAGTTGTAGTGACTAGATTCACAATTCTTTAGGGTTATAACGAGGAGTAGTAGGAACAAAAAATCAAAGGTACGATAGTGAGGAAAATGTTCCACAATTAATTGTGGTGATGTTTGCACAACTCTTCTTAATATTCTTAAACGTGGAGTTTGTGAATTTTGTGTCAATAAAATGGTTTTAAAACAAATAAATTTACCTGAGTCCAAAGACAGTAATTAAAAGACTGTAGTAATTTTAAATACATCTCAAAGAAAAGCCAGAGTTCTTCAAAATTTACAGGGCAAAACATCAGATTACCTTACTAGAAGTTAACATAATGCACAAGGAATTCTTCTCTATAGTAAGTAGATTGGGAGTACAGAAAGAGAAATACTATGTATGCTGTTATTTATTTTATTATTATTCATTGAAAGAAAATAAAACAAATACTGTAGATGGCTTCTGCTAACAGGCTGTTTGATATTAAAGCTCCAGAATTATGACCCAAATTACTATTGATCTTGGAGAATTTATGAAAGTGTTTGATTGAACCTAGAAAGAGAGAGGCTTTTAAAAGAGAAAAGAAAAGAAATTGATAGGGGCATCAAAGAGATTGAGTGGAGTGGAAACAACCTTTATGCATTCCCCAAAATGTGGAGGACGCAGTTTAATGGGTCCATATGGTGTCGTAGTGATAAGTGTGCTGTGGAACAACCACCAGCTCATTAAACCCTGGCTGGCCATACTTCCAGGTTCCCCACTAAGACTGGCTTGGTAGCAAAAATTAGTAACATGTGTTGACATTAACTTGGTGAAAAAAAATTTAAGTTAGACATTTGTGCTTCATGTTCATGGCTGATAAGCTCCTGTTAAAAAGAAAACGAAAAAGACACATATTTTTAAACTAAGTCTTAGATATTTGTAGAGTATTTTTGAGGTCTTGAGTACCAGTAATTAGCTTTCAGATGTCTGCTTTCAATTATTTTTAGTAGCCTGTATTTTTCAACTGCTGTCTTGAAACTTCATGGAAAAGGTAATGGTAACTAAAAGTGTTTTACTTGATGCCTTGCCTTTGAAGGCTGTTTGCCCTTTTCTTAAAGAAACAAAAACTAAGTTCAGTGTTTGCATAACTGCATGCTAAAACGGAATCATCAATTATTTCATAGGATGTAACTTTGCTTCGAGCACACTGAGGAAATTGAGGTGGAATAGTGGGTGCTTTAAGGCTAGACATAGCCTGGGCTTTATTTCAGTCTTGTGAAGGCTTTTGGTCTCTGCAGATGTGAAGTTGATGTGGTGACTTGGTTCCATTCTTTCGTAGGTAATCTGAGATCTCAGTGTGAGAAGTTCTTTGGAGCACAAAGTATGTCGACTGTGTTTCTCGTTTCCTTGGGAATATTGCTGGGGTCGGGTGGGACAAGGGTAAGAAAAAGAGTCTGTATGCATTACTCCCTACATCTGCCAGCCTTGAATAGAGTTTACTTCCATTAAGGAATGATCTAGAAAGATGATGCCGTCACAGCAAAGGGAAGGTGGTGTGAGGATTTGCTTGTCTAATAAACGGTTGTGCGCATTCTCTCAAGTAGGCATGCATGTTCACTTGATGTTTAGAAAGCCTTCTAGAATGAGTTTCATCACATTGATTTACAGAGTAGGAGTGGAGACAAGGTGTTAAATAAGTTGTTTGATGCCATACAGATGATAATTGGCTGGGGTAGATTTCGAACCAAGACACATCTAATTTCATTATATGCCAGTTTAAAATATATAAATGGCTTTCTTCTCCATAAAGATGCAGATGGCTAATACGTGAGATTTTTTCCTCAAAACAAACTTGGATTTTAAATGTTGAAGATTAAATTTCCATGAAAGGATACATATGTGTTGGGGCTGAGGGGATGTTGAGTGAGTAGCTATTGTGGAAGCTGTAGTGAAGTGACATTATTTTCTATAGCTCTTTTATCTTTGTAACTCCCACCTGGTGACTAGTGGGGAACATGCAAAAACATGTGTTCTTGTTGTTAGGTGCTATTGGGTTGGTTCTATCTGATAGGACTTATACACAAGAGGACAAACACTGCCTACAGCATTCTCACAAGTGTTTTTATGCATCAGCCCATGCTTACAGTCATCATGGCAATTCACCTCGAGGACCTTCAGTTTTGTGCCGCTCCTCAACTTTACCAAACATGATATTCCTCTCCAAGGACTGGTGTCTCCTGACAACATGTGCAAAATATGTAAGATGAAGTCTCTACCTCCTTGCTCTTCAGGAGAACTTTGGCTGTATTCCTTGAAAGACAGATTTGTTTTTCCATCAGTCCATGGTACTTTCAATACTCCTTGCCAGCGGCATAATTCAAATGCATCGATTCTTCTTAAGTCTTCCTTATTTAGGGTCCAACTTTCACAGGCTTATGAGGCGATGGAGAATACCATTACTTGGGTCAGGACCACGTAGTCCTCAAAATAACATCCTGGCTTTTCAGTAGTCTGAAGGGGTCTTGTGCAGAAGCTTTACTTAATGCAACAGGTCTTTCGATCACTTAATTGCTACTCACATGAGTACTGATGGTGGACCCAACCAAGACAAAATTCTTGACAACTTCAACCTTTTCTCCATTTATCATGATGTTACCTATTGGTCCAGATGTGAGGATCTGAGCCTTCTTTACATTGAGTTGTAATCCATATTGAAAATTACAACCCTTGACCTTCATCAGCAAGTGCTTCAAGGCCTCCTCATTTCCAGTAAGCAAGTTTTGTCATCAGTATATCTCAGGTACTTAATTAGCCTTCCTCTACTCATGATGTCACATTCCCTTCATATAATCTAGTTTCTCTGATTATTTGCTCAGCATGCAGATTGAACAAGAATCGTGGGAGAGCACAGACCTGTTGCAACCTTCCTTGTTCTCTTTGTCCAACTGCCTCTTGTTCCATGTACAAGTTCCACAGAAACATACTGTAGTGTTCTGGAATTCCCACTCTTCTATGTATAGCTTGTTATGATCTACACAATCAGATGACTTGTCACAGAAAACAAAAATCTTACTAAATATGTTTTATAAAAAATATCTTTCTTCATCTCTAAGGCTAAGAATTTAAGCATGTAATCAACAAAAGTAGGCATCACTTATGGGTAAATGTTATTCTGTTCCAGGACATTGAGTCCTGAGGAAAAGGTAACAAAGCTAAGAATTTGATTGAATGAAGTAAAGGGAAAAAGTAAATTCCTCTTTTTATTTTTGTAAGTGGATATGCTGATAAGAAACTCCAAATATAATCTACCATACACCTTTCCTATGGAATTCTTGCAAACAATTTTATTTCTATTCATCTATTCTCCTCATTACCATAATGTCATCTCTGTGCCTTTCATTAGGAGTGGGACATGGTATGTCAGTGGTAGGCAGCCCTCATTTTGGGCAAGGAACTCATACCTGCTTAGATTCCTGTTCTTTATCCTCCCTTCCCACATTAACTACAGTTTACTTGTGTACCTAAAAACATACTGTGGGAAGGATAAGATACAACTTTAGAAGAGTAGGCCATAAAGTCTTTGCATATTTTGCCTTGCTATCGCTTGGATATTTAGTCTGGAAAATCTGGTGTCACTTCATTTATATTGTCGGGCTTTCCATGGATTGGTCAGGGGGGTTTAATAGACAGAGATCCCTAAATCCAAAAGACATGCTTCACTACTTGTTCTTTCTCTTGCTGGTAGAGAGATCCCCATTTCTTGCTTCTGAGAAGTTTCATTTTATACTCAGCACAGTGGCAATAGCAATTAACCCTATTAACAACGAGGGCTGAATCACATAACCGTACCAGTGTTCTCCCTCACCCTCATACCCTGAGCCAACAGTAAGAAGGTCTTTTGGTGGTAACAAAGACTATTTCTATAAAAATCATATGAAATAATTTGCTACTCTGCACTGGCATTAAGACATTATTTTTTTTGATCTCACATTGTTTACCCTGGTTATAAAAATCAAAGAATAAAAAGAAATATTAAAATGTTAGAAATCAAAGAGGAAAAAGAAATATTAAAATGATGATGAACTGGTACTCTACTTTGTGATTCATTAAAGTTCTTAGTAGTGAGCAGTTTACTTCTATTAGCTATTAGCTAACTACTAACACAGACAGAGAAAATATACACAATTCTATATACAATTTCACTAAGGCAGTTATTTTTTTTCTCCTAAAGCTTATTTTATTCATTTGCTTTTAGTATTATAAAACCATGACACTCTTAGATTAGACAATATTAAAATAGAAAAATAAGTAATACTGAAATCCAATCAGCACTTCTAGAATTTAGTGGATCTTTCCTTTGAATATTCTTATATGAAATTTTAAATGTTTTCCTATGTATTCGATTATTTTTACTTTAACTTTTTAAAACTTAGCATTATATTTCATTTTTTGGTTTCTAATTCATTCAATATATACTTATTGATTTTTTAATCAGCATTAGGCACTATGATAGATGATGTGAAATTGATGGAAAACATAGGAAACATTGTTTACGTTGTCTTAGGCTGAGTTTTCTAGAGAAGCAAAACTATTAAAATTTATATATGTATATCTCAGATATTGCCATCTAATTGATTCCAGCTCTTAGAGACCCTAGAGGACAGGGCAAATCTGTCTTTATGGGTTTCCAAGACTGTAACTCTTTGTGGGAGTAGAAAGCCTCATTTTTCTTCCGTGGGGCAGCTAGTAGTTTTGAATTGCTGACCTGTTGCTTAGCATACCAGACTAGCATCCCACTACATCACCAGAGCTTCTTATGTGGATCTAGAGAGCAGTTTATATCAAGAAAATGACTCAAACAGTATAGACTAGGGACGGCGTGCCAAGTGCTGGGTCTGTGAGCCAAAGGTCAAGCTGGAGGCTTCTTTTGACTCATAAACCCAGGGTATGTAAATCAGGCAGCAGGCTTCTGGCTGCAGAAGCAACTGAATCCAAGATGAGCAGATAAGATGTCAGTCTGTTGATGACTTTCAGGATTGGTAAGCAATAAAGCAGGAAGCTGGCTCAAATCCAAATATCCAGAAGTTATTGAGCCTGATGTAGGATCGAGACCCAGTAAAAAGCAAATACAATGCTCCATCGTATCCATTCACTTATACTGGAAGTAGGATACACCCCTAAGGAAACTCCCTTTGAATTTACCAGCTGTTCATAATGAGGGCGAAGACACCGAGAATTAATAGGTCTGATCTGCTAAACCAGTGAGAACCTTGGCCCAATCAAGTTGACAAAACATCTAAATATCATACATGCTAAAAATAGATTTTTCAATATCATTTTATGTTTAACTAATAGTTGCTTATTAATTTTTACCATAATTTACTCAATCATATTCTGGAGTAGAAGTATCAGCTGAGATTGACTTAACAGGAAGAAAGGCTAAGAGACTGAATGTGTGGGGTGGAGACCGAATATCCTTTAGGTCTGCATTAATCCAATTACCACCAAGTCAATTCTTATCCACCATGTGTGTCAGAGTAGGCCTGTGCTCTGGAAAGATACTGAGGTTCCGTTTTTCAGAAGTCCATTACCAGGCTTTTCTTCCAAGGCATCTTTAAATGGACTTGTAAGTCAAATTTCCCAGTGCCAGAGGAGCAGAATAACACCTGTTATCATCACTCAGGGACATATACACATTAACGTCTCATAATTTATTTTATCTAATTTCACCAAAGCAGAGTTAGCATACTTGAGAGAGATAGCTGAAATATAAACATCTTAGAGTATTTGTGCATTTAAAATAAACACGTATCATTGAAGCAGCCAATGAGGTTACTGAGAGTTGATGGCAATGACTTTGGCTTTGATTCCTGTGTCTACTCAGAGCAAAAAAGAGAGAAATGTCACTTGAAGACTCATCTTTTTCTACTGAAAGCCTGCATCTCTTTCCTGGTTATGGATGCTCCAAAATCTCAATTACAGAAACATTTAACATCCTCCTCCTCCTTCATTCTTCCTCACAATTGGCCACATGGCATGCTCTGATTCTTTAGCTAACTTACTTCAGTCACCTTGTTGATACACCTTAGGTTTTCTCCCTAACCTGATTGTCTATGTGCTCATGTTATAAATCCAAGGTCCTCATGATAGGCAGCTAGATTTAGGGACAAGTGGGGTCGTCTGCCCACTACCATGCAAAGGCCCACATAGAGGGGTTGGAAAGAAATCAAGCAGCCATTGAAAACCTATGGGAAACCCAAACTGAGCATGCACACACTAGGACCCCCTAGGCCCAGGTAAAATCAATACCTTGGTCACCTTAAGTACATCATGAGGTTACCCAATACCTTCAACCATGCCTCCCCAGCCAGAAGTGTTAAATGCCTGGGCTGCGGGAAGGCCAGGTCTCTTTAACTCAACTCCCATTCAGCGACAGTCAGAGGGTCTCCGTGTGACCGCATATGCCTGTCCCGGTCTTACGTGCTCTTAGCCTCTTGGACTCCAGGGAATCCCCAGTTCCATATGAGTGGTTTTTCCACGTGGTTTTTCACACCCATTCATGTACCTGAGCATGGCTTCTGCACAGCATGGCATTCTGTCCAGAAAAACTGTGTACCCTATTGAGACTGTACATCTTTTTACAGTCTGTGAAAGTTTCCCTTTTCTTCAAGAAACTCACTTGGATTACCAAACATGCTTCGCCATTCATGCTTTCAGCGTGGGAAGCAAAGCACCGAGGTATTAACCAACTCCCGAACCTTTGGTACGGAGACTCGGTGAAGACCGTTAGACTCCTGCTTTAAGGTTAGCCCAGCTCAGACCACCCTGTGTCCCTGAAGTGCGGCATGGATCTCTGCCTATCTGACTCAATTCGGTGCGCTTCTCATTTCAGACTTCGCCCCACGCCCTTGGAGGGCTGAGAGGCTCTGGTGGCTGGCTCCCGCTTTCTACGCGTTAGGCTCAAAGTGCAAGGTGTGTCCTTGGGAATGGCGGCCTCTGTCAGAGGGAGGTGGAAGCTCTCTGCCTCTCAGGCTGGGCTGCAGACCGTACGGGGCTCAGTCCTGCCTCTGGCAGCTGCTGCCAGCTGAGGGCTGACTCGATGGCCGATGGCAGCTCGCCCAGGAGCCACACGTAATTGTTAGCAAGCTACTCTGAGAAGGAGGCTTCCGGCGCCCCTTGCCTCCCCCCACTGTGCGTCCGCCTCTGGGCTCCACCACGTGTCTGTCTGCCTCTTCTCCCATGGGTTTCTGGCTTGCATGTTTGCCACGTGTCTGCGTCCTAGTCTCCTGTGCAAGCCTTGCCTCCCTGTGTCCCTAAGCCGCCTTTCCTGTGATGCTGGCAGAAGACTGCTGCCTACACTTTGGGGAACTTGGGTCCCCAAAGCCCTTTTGCATTCCAGTATTTGGCTTGGTGTTGCTGCCTCCCTGGGAACTGCAAAGCGGGCTCACCCGTTAACTGATGTGTTGTGTAAATCCACGTGCTGTTGCTCTCTGTCTGCGGATGCCAGTTCCCCATGCTTTCTGCCCTCAGACCTGTTTCCACCATTTTTTTGGCAGGGTAGCCAAACAGGTGCCTCCATGGACTTCCCCAAGATGGCGTCTCCCAATCTGGCCCGCCATCTTGGTAGCAGCCCAGCTGAGCACATGGTCTTCAAACAGCGTTGGATAAATGGCATCTCAAGATGGTGTCTAGTGCCTAAACCACGTGGTCAGGAGGTGGGGACTTAGTGGCTAGCTGCCTCTTCCGGTCCCTAGGTGTACCATCTCTCAGTCCTGTTCCCATAGTCGCTCCGTTTATTGTCCCTTATGGGTTTGTTGCTTTGGGTAGCCTGCCCAAACCCCACGGTTTGGGGTTTTCCCTCTTCCATGGTTACTCCAAAACAGGGTTAGCATTAGCTCTACTTCACACCAGTTTCTCCAGTTTACAAATAAGCAGCTTGGTTTTTGGCCTCTGTTTTCCTGCCATTTTGTTGTTCGGGTTCTCCTGTTGGTGGGTTTTGCAGCTTTGGCAAAAGGCAATTGAAAACAAGGTCACTGAGTCCCTGCTAACCCTATTGTTTCAAAAGGCTTTTAAAACACAACTAACTCCTTGTCTTCAGCCTCTAGCCCCCAGGCCATTTTCATCCCTGGTATCTCAATATGCCCAGAGTGCCTGCTTGTAGATTGAGCCATTTCCAGGTACCTCGACGCCTTCAACTGTCCTGGTGAGGCCAATCATCAGCCAGTGGTCATGTTTGAAGGCATTGGTAAGGCCCCTCAGAGCAGTGGTCCCACCTTCACAGGTGCTGGTGAGTTCCTCAGGCTAGCCATCCCCTCCATGGGCCCTGCAAGGCCACCACAGCCAGCGCCATCCAAATGCCTGGCCTGCGATGTAGATAATGGTCTGGGTCCAGCTTGCTAGCAGAGACTGGGTCTCCTCACCGACAACTATGGACAGAGGCATCTGCCCAAGGCCCTAAGTTCCACAGCATGTGCTGAAACTTCAGGTTAAAGCCCGGAGCACCAGGTAATCCAACCTTCCTGACATTGTTTTGTTTTCTACATGGGCAGCCAAGAACCTGTTCCCAGGGGAACGTTGGTGCCTCTCAATGGCCTAATGCTCTTAGCCTCTTAACGTCGTGAGCTCCGAGGATTCCCCACTTCTACATATGTGGTTATTCTTTTCCTGAAGGTTTTTCGGGCCCAGTCGTGAACCCCAGTGCGGCTTCCACACAGCTTGGCAGCTGTCCAGAAATAGTGCGCATCCTTTTGGAACTGTAAAACCGAATCTTGTCATTTCCTTCATAAAAACTCCCTCGGATTATAAAACCAGCTTTGGCCTAAATTCTTTCAGCATGCTAAGCAAAGAACTGAGGACCGACCTACTCCAGAAACTTAACACGTGTACAAGTCAGGCAATTCTTAGGAATAACAACAATGAAAACGGCTTTGCCTACGGTAGGGCTGCCTCCCTCCATCTTGCTACGCAGCTGTTGCTCATATGATCGCTTTGCTTCGTAGCAGCATAATCAGGTTGACAAATATCGACAAGATTTTTGGAGGCACTCAAGCACACAATTTCATTTTAAAATACGGAAAAGGTGCGAATGAGACACTTTGAACGTGGCGATTAGGCAAAAGTCGCAGCAGTGGAAGGCAGGCCCAACATCTGTGCCTATTATCAGAGACAATAGAGCAGGCCTCCCACACACGTGAGAGAAACTGAACGATCCTTCTGATTTAGGACTTTTGCTATATCTTGTAATGAGCATTTGATGAGGTTGCTAAATCCATCTTTTCTCCCCCGCCCCCTGGGGAATGAGGAAAATTCGTATGTTTAATTAAGAAAGGCAGTAGCTCAAGGGATCCACCTAATCCAGTGGTTCTCAACTTTCCTAATGCTGAGACCCCTTAATGTAGTTCCTCATGTTGTGGTGACCTCCAACCATAAAATTATTTTTGTTGCTACTTCGTAACTGTAATTTTGCTACTGTTATGAATTTTAAGGTAAATATCTGATATGAGGGATGTATTTTCATTGTTACAAATTGAACATAATTAAAGCATAGTGATTAATCACAAAACCAATATGTAATTAGATATTGTGAAATATTTATTTCTATGACAAACAAATGAAAATTTCTCTTGAAGCATGGTGTAGCATGGGTAACAGTTTTCACGCTGGGTACTCATATGTGGGCATATCTGCATGTGGGTGGACTTGTCTGGAGACTGATAGAGGAGCAGCGTGTTGGTTCCTAACGCCTTGGGAAATATGTGCTTTCTGATGGTCTTAGGCGACCCCTGTCAAAAAGTCGTTAGACTCCCAAAGGGGTTGTGACCCACAGGTTGAGAATCGCTGAGTCCTAATCAATTGTCAACTACAGCATAACAAGGCTAGCCTAATGAGGTCTTTGCAATTTAAATATGGCTAAGTGTGGGTTTCTTATTCTCATTTGTTCTTTTTTTACTTTTTGCTTTTTTGGACTGTCATCATTTATAGATCAGCTTATCCAGTAGAAACATTTAATTGCCAAAGAGCCAATGGGAATTGTAAATAAACTGGGGAGATCTGTTTCAGATTCTGATGGAACTAGGAGAGTCTATGACATCTGATAGATTGACACAATCAATCATAAATATTTGGGAGGATGAGTTTATGAACAAATAGACCTGAATTTTAGCATAAAATAGGTTGAGAGTCCTGTTTCAGTTTTAGTTTTAATTAGAAATGTGTTAGAGAATAAGAATAAGAAAGGCCAGGCTCTGCTTAGAATTTAGTGGAAATTGTTAGTGGAACTAACAGAAGTCATTGCTCTGATAGTCAGATCTTGGCTTAGGATGGATACTCTAGAGAAACAAAACCACGAAGCTTAGAAATGTGCATATGTCCAGAGAAATGACCATTTACCTTATCTCAAGAAAATGCTTACACCTTTAAAGAAACCAGCCTAGAGGCATATCTTGACACAAGTAGCTGCAGGGGCTAATGAACCCAAGATCAGTAGCTCAGACAGTTGGCTTAATGAATCCAATGTTAAAAGTTAAGATAGCTGGCTGCTAACAATAATCAGGATCAGAAGCTGCTCGATCAGATGATGAGTCAGATACAAGATTCAGATCCACCAAAAAGCAAGCACGTTTCACCAGAACATCCTCATAAATTGGAAACACATCAGATCCCTGAGGAATGTCTCTTCCAACTAGTGCCTGCTCATGGCAGATCTCATTGTGGCAGGGATTACATGATATTAGATCTCATCATGCAGTATGACAACATCTCAAGTGCCAAATCACCAACATTCATAGCACATCCCCAAATTGACACACAACCCCAAACATTACTAAGGTTTTTTTTTTAGTGTGCCAAGTAAATCTTGCTCATACATGTATTTCCAGGTTCTTCCACAGTGTCATGCACATGGAAAGTACACACAAATATTTGCTAAATAAATAAATGCTAGAGTATAAAATTTAAAACCCACTTGGCGTTCACCTAGAGGCAAGGTCAGGTATTCAAAACCAACATTCTCTCTTCAGGAGAAGGCTGAGCCTTTCTATTCCATCACGAGATACAGTCTCTGAAATCCATAGCAGCATTTTACTCCATTCCATAGGTTCATTATGAGTTGGCATTGCTAATGATTTGGGCTTTTGCCAACTCAGAAAAAGACAGAGACTTGCCTAGGTATTCCCTTTATGGAAATTGGGGTACTAGGGCCACGTGATCAAGTTATATCCTGACCAAGAGGGTCAGAGGGCCCCAAAGAGATCCTTTAACTTTTTAAATCTGTAATAGTGCACCCATCATAATCATCAGCGTTTTCTGCTTCAGTAGTTCAGTCTTGGGCAGTGATGAAATAATATGTAACCTATCATTGTTTTATGCTGATTGGCTTGGTTTTCTATATTCTATAGTTAGCCACGTGATCAGGAATACTTTGGTAGAACAGTCCCTGTGGGTCTCTGAAACTAACTTTTTATGGGAGTAGAAAGCCTGTGTTTCTTTTTTGGAGCATCTGGTACTTTTGAACTGGTAGCCTTGTGGTTAACAGCCCAACATGTAACCTACACAATCAAGGCTCCTAATGGCTCCCACTATTGCAGAGGCTGCTAAATTCCAAATCTGAGGGTCAAATATCTGGGTGAAGGTTTCTCTTGACTTGAATAACTGAAAGGGCAGATGAAACTCAAAATGAGCAATCAAATGGCAAGATTTTGGCTGCAGAGATGAATGAATCCAAGGTCAGTAGGTAAGCTGGCAGTTATTGCTGACTCTTAGGATTGATAGGCATATTGAGGACCCAGAACCAGAATAAAGCAAGAGCCTATCTCCAAAGCATCCACTTGTATTGGAAGTAGGCTAAGGTCCTGTGGAATTAACCTTTAAATTGACTGGGTTGATATATATATATATATATATATATATATATATATATTTATGATATATATATTTCACCATTTGTTTTTATTATTGTTGTTAGTTTATCCAGCCTAAGATAGCACCTTTTAGCATAAATTAATTTTTCATGTACCAGTGTTTCCAAAAGTTAAAGAAAATATTTAATTAAAAGATGAGAGAATCTTTTGGCATTTTTATAAAGCATGCTTGTACATAAAGTCCATTTTTAAAAACCCTTTTCTGGTTCATGGCTCTCTATGTCTATCATTTTTCCCATACCATATTGAATTGATTACAGCGTTTTTATCTCTATAGAAAATTTGGCTGTATATATCCTCTGCCTTTACTTTGTACCTCAGAAATTGCATAGGCTATTTTAGTTTCCTTGTAGTTATATATATAACTATATGTAAAGTTATATATATTATTTGTAGCTATATGTATATATTTTCAATTTTGCAAACTTTTGAATAAAAATGCAAAATTTTCATATTAAATGTGCTTCTTTATATTTTATACTTTGTGGTAATTGTAAGTAAGATGGTTTCTAAAGTTTTATTTTCAGGTAATCAAATTATGAAAGTATATTTTATTTTTAACATTTTGTTCTACAAATTTGTGAAATCTAAATATTGATACTACTAGTTTTGTGAAATTTGATGTATACTTGATAATTGACTATGTAAATAAATGTTATTTATAAATATATATAATTTCACTAATTCTTTATACCTTCTAGTATTCTTCTTACCTCTGTTTTCACAACAAGGATATTGTGGACAATTTTGAGCGGACACCCTTGCTTTTTTCCTGTTGTTATCAGACAACCATTCAATGTTTTAGCATTAAATTGGATCTAACCTCTTTTTCATGTATTTCCTTTATCAGGTTACTGATTTTCTATAGTTTGTTTATTTTTATCATGAATAATTAAATCTTTCAGATACAAGTTTAAACCAATCATATTTTTACTTTTCCTTGCACATATATTGAGAATTATATTAGATGTTATCTAATATTTAACCAAATTTGCTTTTCTTCTTGGGGAAAGCTCTACTTGTATAACATACAATATTATTTTTTGTCATAAGTCAGTTTTACTTGTTAATGTATTATGAAAGCTTCTTTTGGATATTTTTGTTCATAGGTTTCTTTTAGCATTTTACTTTTTTAATGTCTGGTTCTATTTGTTATTAAAGTAAGCCTGGCATCTTATTAGAAGTCAGTAAATATTCTCTACTCTTCAGAATAATGTCTGCAAACTTGGTAATATTTCTTCTGTATTATTTTATTTATTTTCCAAATCATTTTATTAGGACATAAACTGTTCAATATTTCAGTCATATCAAGCAGTGTTGTACAATCGTTATCACAATCAATTTCAAGATATTTTCTTCCTTACTGAACTTCTTAGTATTGGCTCACCATTAACTCTTCCCTCCTCTGCTGGGCCCTCCCCTCATGAACACTTATTCAAGTTATTGTCTATATAGATTCACCCAACCTGGGTTTCATATACCAAAAACAGAAAAATATGTAACAGTCAAGAATGTGACCAGCAATAGCAAAATATAGCACAAATAAACCTCAATCAGGAAAATAAGTAAACAAACAAAACACTCTGAGAATTGAAAAAAAATCCAACTCAAAGGGAGATCAAATGACAAGGTTTTACTTATTTGAGTCAAATTCATCATTTAAATCTACTGTAATTGTCTCAGCAATATTCTCTGTCACATAACCAACCAGGCTATTCTTATCTCTCATTTATGATCGTAGGGGAATCACTAGAGGCATGCTCCCTGTGTAGATCCTGCAGATATATTTTGGGCTCCAACTGGGAAGAGAATTTCACAATTTAAGCTGATACCATTCCGTCCTTCAGATCTGGATTATGTCATTTACAATCCTTGGGTCACACTGTGTTTCTTCCATGTGGGTTTAGTTGACATCTTACTTAGATGACTGATTGTTTGAAAACACGCTTTTAAGATCCTGGTGGTTATTCTTTCTGATAGCTAGGCACCACCCAATTTTTAATTTAAATGGCTGGTATAAATTGACTGTGAAGTCTTTGGAGCCTCAGTTTTCATTGTTGAAAAATTTGACTATTCCTTATGCTTCTTTTAAAAATCCAGTTATAACTGAATGTGGATATTGCCAAACACTATAACTAATATAATATGCAAATAAAATTTTGCAGACGATAACTAAAAAACCATCTCAACAGCACGTCAACAGAGAATTGACAGAAATGCAAGCTGACTTCAGAAGGTGCTATGGAAAAAGGAAGATCATTGCTGATATCTGAAAGCAGATCATACCAGGAAGTCATTGGCCTTCTTTCCTTGACTAGCCACTTTCAACTGTGTCAATGCAAACAAATTATGGACAATATTCCTAAGCAAGGGACTATTGCTAGCAAGAAAATAATGGTTCTGTGTTTTGTCTTTTTACCGCAAGCCACTGGCCATGGTGTCAATTCTGACTCACAGTGATCTACAAGCCAGTATAGACCTGCCCTGGTGGGTCAGTGAGACCGCTAATCTTTGAGAAGTAGAAAGCTTCATCTTTCTCCTATGGAGTGACCCTGGTTATAAACTGCTGACTGATCTTGTGGTTAGTAGCCCACCAAACCCATAACCCACTGTACCACAGGGCTTCTCCTTTCATCGTAAATATTTGACATACGTGCTGTCAAATAATTCAAGGGGTTGTACTACATGACGAAGAACATGATAGTAGTATTGGAGACAGATACTCTTGACAACTTACCATATGTAGATGACACAACTTTGCTGAAATAGTAAGAATTTGATGCAGAAAGTTACTCCTCTTTTGAAAAATAGCCTTTGGCCTGTTACTGTGCCTTAGGGGAGACTGAACAATTCACTATGAGCCACCAAGTTACCTCACTGCTCATCATGGAACTAGGTGTTTTTTAGTTAATGGGATAAAAAAGTTGGACACTCAACAGCACTCTACTATTAAACGGAAGTTGTATATACATGATTGGGCTAGAACAGGACATGCAGGTAGAAGTAAGCTGCATTGGAAACAGTGGCCTGTGGTCTTCACTCCTGTCACTTTACTGTATTTTCCCTGTGTGTACCTATGTATGGCCTCATAGGGAATTCCTCTGGTTACTTCTCTGAGGAAGGGAAACCTTGTGCTTGGTGTGCTGATGGTTCTGCCAGAGAGGCAGGCATCACTCAAAAGTGTACAGCATTTCTAGGCCCTCCCTGATGGAGACTGGTGAAAGAAACTCCTCCCAATGGGGAGAACCTTGAGCAGTGTACCTGATCTTTTAGGAAGGACTAATGGACAATGTACAACTATATAATCTTGGTCTGTGGCCAATAATATGGTTGCACTGTATGGGTCTTAGAAGGAGCATGAATGAGATGGAGGTACCAGGACCAAAAATTTACTCTCAATGTGCCATAAAAGTGAAGCTATTTGTGTCTTACACGAATGTTGATCAAAGAGTTACTTCTGTAGAGGAGGATTTAAATAATCAAGTAGATAAGATGACATGTTCTGGAATGACTGAGGTACTAGGGATCGAATCTAGGGCCTCATGAAGATGACATATTCTATGGAAACTACTTATCCTGTTACCCCAGCCACTCCCGACAGTGCACAATGGGTGCATGAGCAACATAGCTGTGGGGGCCGAGGTGAAGGTTGTGTATGGGCTCAGCAACACGGACTTTCACTCAAGTCTGACTTGGCTACTTCCCCTGCTAAGTGCCGATCTGTGAGCAGCAGAGACCAACACTAAGTCCAAGATTTGGGACCATTCCTCGAAGTGATCAACCAACCTGATGGCAGGTTGGTCACATAGGACCACACCCTTCATGGAAAGGTATCATTTTGGAATAGGCACTTACAGGAACAGGCACTCTGGCTATAATTTGCCTTCCCTCCACACACTGCTTCTAACACAATTACCATTCATGGATTTACAGAATGCTTCATTCACTGTCACCATACCCTGCACAGCCTTGTGTCAGATCGAGAGGCTCACTTCACAGAAACTAAACACTGATCATACCAGGTTTTCCACCACCTTGAAGCTGGATATAACCATGAAAGGGACTTCTAAAGGCACAATCACAACACCAGCTAAGTGGCAACACCTTGTCAGGGTATGACAATATCCTCCAGGAGGCTGTAGACAGTCTAACCACTGTCAAATATATGGGGCTCTTTCTCAATAGACAGGACTCATTAGTCCAGGAAGCAATGGTTGGAAATGGGAATGCCCCCACTATTATTATTAAGGATCTACCCACAACAGTTTTGCTAATTGCTCCTGCAGTCCTATATATTTTTTGTGTCTGAAGGTCTTAGCTCCAAAGGAAGGAGTACTGCCCACTGGAAATACAGCACTGATTCCAATGAACTGAACATTTAGAATGCTTCTTATTCATCTTGGACTCCTAATGCTTCTGGATCTACAAAGAAAGTGTGACTCTACTGATATCTGTGTGTTTGACACTGATACCACGGGGAAATTACAGTAGTATTGCATAATGGAGTAAAGGAGAATGTGTGTGGCATCTAGGTTTCTCAGATTGTCTCTGTCTTTGTGTGTGTGTGTGTGTGTGTGTGTGTATCTTAGTCTCATTATGTCCTGTGATTAAAGTCAATTGTAACTACTGCAACCCAATTCTGACAAAACAACTAATGGCCCAGAATCGTCAGAAATTAATATAATTAATATTTGGGTCACCCGGCCAAGCTGAAGCACTTACTGAGGACAATGGATTATGAGATGGATAGTGGAAGAAGGTAGCTCTAAATATCAGTAACAGTCACATAATTAGTTATAGAAATGAAGACTATAATTGTTATGAATATTTCCTCTTTATATATATGCATTCAATATATTTGTTTTGTTAATTTATAAAGTGCATTTTCAATTTTATGCATTTGAGTTAGGCAAAAATACAAGTGCCAAGTCAGCAAGGTTTACTTTAATAGCTAGGTTTTATGCCAACTTGTCTCCTGTGATATTCTCTTATGTAGTGTGGTCATAACCATGATGAGTTGTGTGAAGCAAGTTATGGGGAAGTAGAATTCATAGTCACTGGGGCCTTGGTGGTTGAGTGGTTATATGTTCAGCTGTGACCTTCAAAGTCAGCAGTTTGACCCTGCCAGTTATCCCAAGAGAAGGAAGGAGCTTTATACTCCCACACATGATTACAGTTTCAGATCACACCTTCCTAAAGGGTCACCATCAGTTTACATGGACTCCATGGCTGTGACTTTCTACTATAGTGTCATATCCTTGATACATTTGAGGGATAATCCATTCAAAGTTTGGTCTACTTTTACTATAAATTGACAATATATGGAAGCTAGCTCTCTTCTCCTGGATTTTTATCCTTCACTTTATATTGAACCAACGGACTTGCATTGACTGGATTTTTCCCACTTCTACAGCTATGTGGGACCTTTCTTGATATGATCTCCTCTATAGACATACACATGTTTTGCTTCTCTACAGAACCCAGCCCAACAAAGAAGTTTATTCTGTAGTGTTATATATTTGTATATTTTAAAATGTCACCTAGTGCCTTATACAGGATTTCTGAGGCTGTAAATATGGATTGGGTCAGACAGCTTATCCTTTCTACATTGGGACAGTTGTTGGGTTTGAGTCGCCAACCTTGCAGTTAGCAATCCAGGTTTAACCAACAATGCCACCAGGAGTCCAACCTATGTACACATAGAGAAGGTATCTTGATTTGATGAAAAGCAAATTGTTAGAAAACCAACGGAAGTGCGTCAACAAGCTGATAAAACATTGGAATCACTCATTTTTTGCCAAGTAATTTCAAAAACCTTTAACTAACCAACTGAATTTAATTTTCAAATGATATTTTAATACCATATGCAAGTAAAATTGTGCTGAAGATAATTAAAAAGTTATTTGTGGTAGAGTTCAATCTCTTAAAATTAAACTTTTACCCAGAGGAAGGTGTGTGTTTCATCGGTGCTATACTGCACCCTAACTCTTCTCTTCCTTGTGGTCCGTCTGACAGGGGGGTGTCCAATTGACTACTGATGGGCTTTGGGTATCCACTCTGCCCGCCCCTTCATTCCTATTGATATGCTTTTTGTTTGTTTTGTTTTGGGTCTTCGATACTTGAAACCTGATCCCATCTACACCTCACTTCCCCCCACCACTATCATGACCCCAATTCTATCTTACAAATCTGGCTAGACTAGAACATGTATGCTAGTACAGATAAGAGCTCACAACACAGGGAATCCAGAACAGATAAACCCCTCAGGACCAATAAGGGGTTTGGGGAGGGGGAAAGTAAAGGGGAACTGATCACAATGATCGATGTATGGCCCCCATCCAAGGGGGATGAACAGCAGAAAAGTGGGTGAAATGAGACAGCAGTCGGTTTAAAGGGAAAAAAAGAATAATTGATAAATTATCAAGGGGGAATGAGGGTGGGAAGGTAGGGGAAGGAAGGGGGAAATGAGGAGCTGATACCAGGGGTTCAAGTAGAAAGGATATGTTTTAAAAAGATGATGACAATATATGTACCAATGTGTTTGACAAAATGGTGATATCAGTAAGACCCCCCCAATAAAATTATTTTAAAAATTTAAATAAACATTTATCCAAGTCTTTTAAACATCACCAAATGATTGTGCTATTGAGTTGGTGCTATTGAGTACCTTCTGACCCATAACAACCTCATCCAAAACAAAACAAAACAGAACATGGCCTGGTCCTGCGTCATGCTCACCATTGTTCCTATGTTTGAGTTCATTGTTGCTGCCACCATGTCAATCTATCCCTTGAGGGATTTCCTCATTTTTGCTGTCATCCTTGTTTTACCAAATATGATGTCCTTCTCCAGGGACTGGTTTTTCCTGACCCTGTTGGCATTTTTAATACCAACAATGTAGTTTTCATCTTCAAAGCACCACACAGTCCCCCACTGAACCACAAACTGACAGACAAGTGGTGAAAGGATTGGGTAGCACCATGCAAGCAGGGAGTGCATTATGCTAATAGATTGATGAGTTTTTATAACCAATCCCCATCCCAACTCTGCCCTGGCTCTAAGGCTGAACCATCCTGGAATTAGAGGAGACTTGGAAGAGCATGCCCAAGATGTTTGTCTAAAATAGTGACGGTCTGTGAGGCCATATGCATAAAAAAATGATGACCAGGAGACATGGTGGTGCAGCACCAATATTCTGAAGTATATTCTCCTCATCTGGCCTGAGACAGAGGGACAGGTGAGCTGGTTTCTTAGCCCATGGAGATATGACTATGGGACCACCTGGCTGAGAGACTGAGGAAGACACATCCTACTCCCAATAAAGACTTACAGTCTTGAAAACCCACAAGGGCAGTTCTTCTTTATAGGATTGCTATGAGTTGACATTTACCTAATAGCAGTGAGAACACTTCAGTTCAATGCTGTTTACTACATGATTCCATCAGCATATTCAAAGGGAACTCCCAGAAATGTAAATTTAATTCAGAAGAGGACATGGAACAAGTCATAATATTGCTGATGTCAGATAGATTTTTGCTAAAAATAGACTATCAAAATGTGTTTCCTTGTGTTTTATTGACTATGCAAAGATATTCAATGTAGTGGATTATAAGGAACTATGGATAAAATTGAAAAGAATGGAAATTCTATAATTCTCATCTAAATTGTGCTCAATGGAAATCGGTGCATGGACCTTTACACAGATCTCTACACAGACCATAGGGCAGTCATTTGAACAGAACAAGAGGCTACTAAGAGGTTTGAAGTTCAGAAAGATGTGCATTAGCTTTGTATTGACTTTGTAGGGAGTCTCGTTGCTGATACGGTTCCATCAAGTTGGTCCCGACACGGCAACTTATATGTAACAGAAACACCCATCTGCCCTGTGTCATCCTCACGGTTGTTTTGTATAAACACATTGTTGCAGCCACTGTGTCAATCCAGCTTCTTGAGGGCCCTCCTCTTGTTCGCTGCCCCTCTACTTTAGCAAGCACAATGTCCTTCTCCAGGGACTGGTCTCCCCTGACCAGTCCAAAGCATGCGAGACAAAGTCTTGCCATTCTTGCCTCTAAAGACCCTTTTGACTTTACTTCTTCCAAGATAGATTTGTTCTTTTGTCAGTCCATGATACGCTCACATTTTTTCACTAACACCATGATTCAAATGCATCAAATATTTTTAGTGCCTCCATATCCAATGCCCAACCTTCACGTGCATAGGAGGTGACTCAAAATACCATGGCTTGCGTCAGGATCACCTTAGTCCCAACAGCAACATTCTTTCTTTTCAGCACTTTAAAGAAGTCTGTGCACAATTATCCAATGCAGTGAAAAAAAGGAAAATAGTTACATGATTGGAGGAAAGATCATAAAAAATCTGTAATAAGCAGATGACACAACTTTGTTTGTTGAAAGCCAGGAAGACATGAAGCACTTACTGATGAGTATCCAAGGCTATAGCCTTTGGAATGAATTGTAAAGGAAACAAAAATGTTCACAACTGGAGCTAAACATCATGATAAATGGAGAAAAGTCTGAAGTTGTTAAGATTTCATTGTACTGTGATCCAAAAAGGATTTCATTTTTACCGAGAGCCATATCACTCATTAAAACAGCAATGAAGAAATCAAAGTACATGTAACTTTGACCAAATCTACCACAGAAGGACCCTTTTCAATATATAAAAACAAAAATGTCCTGTTGAGGACTTAATTGTGCCTGATCCAAGCTGTAATAGTTTCACTCACCTTATATCTATGTGAACAATGAATAAGGGGAGACAATATAATTATTTTTGCATTTCAATTATTGTCTAGTCAAAGAATACTGAATGTACCATGGAATACTTGAAGAAAAAAGCAAATTTGTCTCAGAGGAAGTTTAAGCAGAAAGATTCTTAAAACAGAGAATGACAAGACTTTATTTCCTTTGGACAAGTGATCAAAAGAGATGGCTCTCTGGAGAGTATATCCGATTTGGTAAAGTCGCGGGGCGTCGGAAAAGAGGAATCCTCTTGAAAGGATTCCACAGGGGACACAACACAGGGCGCTGGGTTCTCACACGAACACAATGCAGCTGGGCGTCAGCACAGAGTAATGTTACTGTTCTTGCTTCCGTTGTGCACACAGTTGATATGATTTGGTATGACTTACTGTTTATATCTATACCTTTATATATAAATATCATCTAACTGTATTTGTCTATATATACATATGGAGCAATTAACACCCAAACTTTAAAAACCTAGTTCTGGTTAAAATTAACTAGAAAAACATAGTTCTAAATAAAATTCTAATATATTTTCTTCTTATACCAATGTTGTGGACTTAGAATTTGGAAAGAGGTCATTTCATTATTTATTATGTAGAGAGCTTTTGAGTTTATAAAGAGCTTCACCATATACAAACTTATTTAATTGTCATGGCACACCTTTGATTGAAGTATTACCTGAATTTTATATATCAGACAAGTATTAATGTTATATATAAAAACATGATCAAGTAAGTAAAAAAGCTACAACAGAGACTCTTGAATTGCAAGTCTTTGCTCTCTTGGATAACACAAGTTTCCCCATTTTGAATTATACGGAGATTGGCTGTCACTTTTTACTAAATATTTCTAATCATAAGGTACAGAAATCATGTTTTTTATTTTCTAATACCCAATTGATAATCTTGTTCTCCACCCATAATTTGGCTTACATTTATAAATTTTTGTGTCTCAAATACTATACTACTCAAAAGTATAAGTGATGCATACTTACTTCTGCTTAATGTAATTAAGAATTAGAAATAAAATATGTTATCATATAATTATATTTCTAATAAACAAGAATGAGTGTTAATTGTAAAATTAAATAAACATTTTAGGGTTCTCTGGAGAAAGGATCTGAATTGGTTTCTATATATATATGTGTATATACATATACACACATACATACATACATATATATAAATATGTATGTGTGGGCATGTATGTGTGTACACGGTTTTTTTGAGAGAGTGAGAAAATGGGGTTTTCTGCTCCAGTAAAGAATACAGACATGGAAACCATATCTAGAGCTTCTGTGTTAGGCTGGGTTGACCAGAGAAACACATCCAGTGACACTCATATATGTAAGAAAGAGCTTCATAGAAAAAAGTGATTATATGTCAAGAAAACATCCTATCCCATGCCAGTTCAACTCCTTAAGTCTGATACTATTCTACAAGTCCCTCTTCAGAATCACACAGTCACATGCAATGAAGATCTCAGGCCAGAGGTTACAAAGTCCTGTGGCTCCAATGGCAGTGGCTCTGGCAGCAATCAGGTTGAACCAGCAGGGAGGTGAAGGCAGAGAATGTGGGGCAGGTTCCCAGGACCCTCCTTATGAGAAGGCCACACCCACAAAAGGGCACTATCAGACTTACGACCTGATTGACAACTTGAATAGCACCCCTATACTTCTGTATATCTGCAAGTTGACATCAACTTATGCAACTACCACAGTTACTCTGTGTTGAAATCAACATGAAGGCAATTATATATATATATATACACACATTGTCGGGTGCCTCCATCCTTGATGGTGGTTGCCATATGCCATATTAGGGGCAGTACAGGGGATAACATAGTTATGAATTATGCCCTACCAGTCTCTGTTGACTGCCTTGTGGGTACAGAAGGCCCTGGCCCAATTTTGTAAGCCCTTCAATCCAACAATGTATCCCAATCATGCTCGAGTGCTTTCTTTGGTAGTCCTACCTACAACTGCGATGTACTGATCTGCCAACAAACATATTTTTGTGACAGTTCCTTTTGCCCCTTCCCATGTGCTTTTTAAAGCTTTGTATCTTCATCTTGAAATGCCATTTTGACCTCGTGCTAAGGGTTTCCCTCATCTGCATTGTATTCTTGGGCCTTTTCCCTTTTAAGACTTAATAAATGTTCTCCTCAAATTATATTTGAGTTCAGAATTTCTTTTTCCCCCTAAAAAACTCATTAACATAAAGGAGAAAACACAACAAAACAAGGACAAACAATATCTTCCATGTATATTTCCCTCAATTAAATAATAATTCATATATGACAAAATAGTCATTAATTGCCATGAGGTAAAGATGAAAATGTAAGGGGTTTGAAAAGAGAAGATAGGTTAATATAAATAGAACTCTCGAATGCATTTAATGAGAATGTTGATGCATTGTGAAAAATATAACAAATGTCATTGAAAAATATGTATAGAAGTTTTAAGTGGTAACCTTGTTTGCTGTGTGAATTTTCATCAAAAATAAGGTTAGACATAGAAATGAATTTATTTCCTCCTTTTACTTAAATGACCACTGGTGACCTTTGTTGCAGATACAATTTGTTGATTGTCCAACAAGAGCTTCCTCTTCCTTTTAAGAGAACTCTGCTTTAATTCACAGGGTAACATTTTCAGGGAAATTGAAGTTGTCGATCTCCCTCATCTCAAGTGATAAACAGTTAAGTGATTGGTTAAGGTGTGAGGGATTTAGTCCAGTTCTATTTATTAAAATACAAGGAAAACTGTGTAAAGGTAGTTACTGAAAATGATTTTACTCCTTAAAAATAAAACTACACAAACAAAAGAGAGAATTATCTTCTGCCTTCTCTACATACCCTGGTGTAGGGATGGAGTCAGTACTCGGAATTCCAGCAAATGTCTTACCTACATGAGGCATCAACCTAGGAGCAAAAATTCCAATTCATTGCATATGTCAAAGTTGAAAGAAGGAATTAACCTAAGTCTTTGAAGCAATGTGTTATCTTATCACATCATACTGGAAATGATACTGCTATCTTTCTTAAAAAGGAGCACGATTAAATTGCTATTTGGTATATGTGTCTGTGTGTGGATGTTTGTATTATTTTCAGGTGAACACATAGTTGAGAACTTCTTATTACTCAAAAGATAATGTTTAAGTAGCTTCTTTTTCTAATTCACTGCACCCAACACATTGCTTTTTACTTTCTGCATCCTCAGTCCCTATCATGTACACTAATCTTCCCCGTTTTATAACACTTCGCTATTTCTAAATTATAAAGACCTCTCATATTTTCATTTTCTACGTACTTTGCTTTTTGATTGCTAATTCTCAAATTCAGTGTTTTATCATTCCCCACAACCAATAATGTATATTTTATAAATATAAAGAGAAGCCAATCAGCTTATAATAGCATATTTTGAACTTATGAAAAATGATCAGTATTTAAAAAACATTAATAGATACACCATTTGCTAAAATGCATATCAAATATCACAAAATTTTATTTCTATAAAATGGAATTATAATGTTATTCTTAATTTCTCTGGAATAATATTTGGTAAAAGTCTAGTGGGGTGAAATATTCTTCATACCAGCATTCCTACATTCAACAGACATGGGAAAATAATTTCTACTATGGTGCGAAGTTGTGTGAATAATTGAGTCACTAAATGTGAATTAGACATTTTATCCAGTCTAGTGGGGGTCCGAAGAATAAACGGTATAAAGTATGATTAGAGCCATGGTAGAAGAATGCACCTTGCTAAATTTCAGGAATGATATTTACCCTCCCTCATATTTCAGGAACTGACAAATGGAAATTTAAAATAGCTTAAAATTTCTACACATTTGAAAATGGGGCTTTTTGATGTTCAAATAACTGTTTGATAAATACTGCATATATATATACACCAAAAGAGGAATGAAATGCAAGAATATATATATATATATATACATATATATGACCTTTTTCCTTTCACTACTTTAACTGATGAAACATTTCTAAGGGACCAAGAAATTAATGAGACATGTAATATAATTTGATCTGACTATTAGCAATCAACATCTTCACGGAATGTTAAGTGGATGCTCAATATATATAAAGCTAATTACCGTATTCTATGAGTTGATGTCCTTCAGAGATTAACTGTAGCTTATCTTCTGCCTACTCTCCGTTGCAGTAAGAATTTTCTAAGCAACTTTATATAAAAATAGCAACATCTATAGAAACTATTCTAGTAGAGTCAGTCCCTAGATATTTTGGGGGGAACTTGAATTATATTGCTAATGATTTCAAGTGTCCAATTCCTCTGCTTTTGTTGACCTGATTATGTATGGTTCCTCACTGTAACAGCTCAGTGGAGTGCCTTTTAGAACAGCAAAGGCCCGAGCGAGGTCTTGCTCAGAAAGGCAGTGAGTGCTGAAATGTTTATACAGTACCATCTGAGGGATAGTCCTGAATGTTCACTAAGCCCAGAGAGCTGCCTGAGCCAGATTTCTTCATTTTCAGGTTGATTTCCTGGCACCACTGCCTGATGTGGGACTCCAACCACAGTAATTAAAATGAGTTCTGGAGCTCTGTATGGCAATACGTAGCCTCCTTTCAAAGTCTGATGGCTATCAAGAGGGGTGAAAATACAAAGAGAGGAAATTAATTCACACACTAATGAATTTTTTAATTAGTATTAAAAATCCAAACTTCAGCAGTGTGTTTCCCTGTAGGGAACAGTATAGAATGATCCAGGTAATTAGGGGGAGTGAAGATATTAAAACAAACTTATGCGTATAATACAATAAAAGATGCTTAAAGGTCAATGGTAGCAATCAAACTCATGACATAAAGCTATTAAGAGAAAACACAGGTTTGAAACTGCTGTTTTTCTACAAAAAGTAAGGAAGACTACAAAATTCAAAGTCATGGCTTATGTGGTTGTATAAAAGCATATTTCTTGAAGGGGATTAAAATAGCCTTTGGATTTAAATCATCTTTTATTAATGTTTTTAATTTCTGTGTGTTATAATTTTAGTGTATAATTTTCCAATAAAAATAGGTGACAAAATTTTTTAAAAATGAGAAGTGAAGCTAAGGTTTTAAGGATAATCATCACAGTTTTCTTTAGACATGGCGAAGATGCCAAACATGTGGTTGTTGTTCGGTTCTGCCGATTCAGTTCCTCCTCGTAGCAATCCTCTGTGCAAGAGAATGGCTAGACCCGTGCCATCTTCACAATTGTGCTTATGAGGAAATACACGGTCGCGCTTTAAAGAAATAATAAAGCAGGGTTTTTGTCATTCATTCATCTTTTATAGCTATGACTGAAATGTCTTCTATACCAAAAAGAGGAATGAAATGCAAGATAATATGTACTATGATAGCAAATTTGAATATTCTCTGTGTATATTATCTTAAAATTTCAAAATTAAAATATCCATATTAACATATACTTCAGGTTTAGCTATCAAGAGTTAATACAGCATTCATCAAAGAATTTTAAAGAAAAAGGGACAATCATTATGGCATCTTAGCTCAGTTCCCATTATTGTTGACAAGGCAGTGACCAAGCACAGTTTGAACTGAAGTGCATGTTAACCTCATGGCTGACTGCTGAAGCAGAAAATAAGTCCTCAAATCATGTTCTTGGAACTTCTTATTGTTATATTAACATTCTTATTGTCTTTTTTACCTCAGTGAAGAACCCCAAGTTGAATCCTTGATTTTTCTATTTGTCTCACAGGCTCCATCCTGTCTCTGTCAACAAACCATTATTGTAAAACACCCTTGACATCATGCCAGTCTGCTGCTGAAAAGAAAACTTTATTAGTCAGTGGTATCCAAGTCAACACTTTTTTTTCCGCTCCATATGAAAGCTTTCACTGATATCAGCAATATAAATGTGCAATATAAGTTCTGACTACTCCTTCATTGGTACAGTTGAGAGGAAACTGGATTCAAAATGACCAGTTCCTAAGCCATCACTTCTGAGATGATTTAATTTGGGCCTATGTTTTGATTATACCAACTGGATCTTCGTGTCCTTCCTATGTGAATGGAGAATCAAAGATGAGGTCTCCAGTGTTCAACACCCCCCCACCCCACCCCAGGGTGGCCTCCTGCTCCCACTGGTCATAGGCAACATGCTACATCTGTTTGTTTACTCTTTTAAATCTGATCACATACTATAGCACCCTTTCATCATTTACATGTTTCCTCACTAAATATCACAGGCTCTTTAATGATAGGAATTTTATATTGAATTTTCTACCCATATTAAAATTATAGCTTAATAACCAACATGAATCTAAATAAAAAATGATTAATTTTCTTTGCTTTCTCTTTTTGTAAGGAACCTTGGGGGCATAGTGAGTCTTTGTGGAGTTGCTAACCTTAAAGTCCACTGTTGAAATCTATCATTTGCTCAAGGGCAAATGCCTGAAATTTCTCCTACACAGTGGCTGCTGGATTTGAACCAGCAGACTAATGGTTTTTAGCCCACAATGCCACCTTAGCTCCTTGTTCCTGCCAAAGGCTCTTTTTGTACAATCGAGGTAAAGCAGGCACTGTATTTAAGATGGATGGATCTGAGTGGTGCACGTGGTTTACAATGGGCGGTTCGAGCCAAGTTTGGCTGTTCAAACACATCAAGGCTCAATAAAAGAAAAGCCTAACAAACAGCCTCCACAAAGACTACAACCAAGAGAAATGTCTGTAGCTCTTCCACTCTGTTACCTGGGGTTGCTATGAGGTGGAATCGAATCTAGAGCAACAAGTTACTTTAGGTTAAAATCTCAGAACACAATGCTCCACTGGTTCTCCTCAAAAGGAAGTAATTATCAGCAGTCTCTTCAGATGCCCCCTCATGAATCATATCTATATCCAAGATATGATAGGCAGCAAATTCCATGTAAATAAAAAAAATTCCATGTGGCTACCACAATAGCGTCTTCACTTCGTTTCTCTCCTTCTATATTCTCCTTCAACATGCATACTTACATACTCTGCTACGAATGTATATTTCCTCGAGTCCTCTAGCTATCCCCACTTCACCCCAGTATTCTCTTCTATTTTGGAAGTAGAATCATGTTCGGTGACCATTATTACAATACACAAAGATATAGATTTCATGGAAAAGACACACTTCTTATATTCCAAGTCGATGTACTCAAGCCACTTGGGAGGGTTGACTGTGTTATCTTACTATCATCTATTTCTTTACAAAAGAACAGCTTACATTGTTGGATAGTTGGATTTAGGTCCCAAGTGCCTGAGTGTATGTTAACTTGTTTGTTTCTCTCATATAGAAAGCATAGTTTTACTCACACAGAGCAAGACAGTTTAGGTCCCATTCAGTGGTTAAATGTATACAAAAGTACAGAAAACAGAATTATTTTCTGTCTACCCGGCGAGGCTCCAATGTGGCTCCCTGAGTACAATGGCATAACAAATACTAATTAAAAGCAAGATCATTCTTCCTCAGACTGCTCTGTATATAATTCACATTCTGCAAATATGATTCAATTCTCCAGAGAAAGCATTGACCACTCTTCCCCAGCAGTGATGACAGATGGGTAGTTGTTGAAGCAGCCTTCCTGTTCCCTGACTTACTTCCATTCCGGGTCTGTATGGGACATGCCTTTATTATTGGTTTATTTTAATGACTGAACCCCCAGAAGGCAGGCACAGTTCTCACTCTCTGAACTATGGCTGTGTCAAAACACTTGCATGCTGAGAGTGGTCTCCCTCGTTGGCAGTTTAATTTTCTTGGACTTTCTCCCATGGAGCAACTAGTGAGTTCAGCCCTCTGATCAGAAGATGAGTAATTAGCCACTGCAGTAGCAGGGCTCACTTACAATTAACTTACAAGCATCTGAAATGGAATGTGTTCCTTCATATGGCTCCTTTAGCCTTAACTTTCATTATTTCCACCAAAAGACCTCCATTTTCCTGATGTGCCTGGGCAAGAAGGTGGTGGAACCTGAGTGATTGTCACATGGTTAATTGGGATGGCCATCCTCTGGGTGTAGAATAAGCTACCTCAGAAACAGGGGTGGGAGGTGGGCATTGTATGACCAGTAGGATTGTAGGTCCAGAGGTGGTGCCTCTCCTTTGGCACCCGAGATGCCTAAGCATTGAAATTCCTTGATTCAGGAGACAGCTTTCAAAGCAGAGGAACAGTGGAAAAGTAGCAACAGCAAAACCAAGAGCCAGGGCATCAAACCAGTGGACTTCCCATCCCACAGAGCAAGTAAAACTGAGTGCTTTGGGTACAAGACTGATTTGTTCCATGAGATGCTTCTGGGCACTTAATTTGAGGAGCTGGGTTTGCTGAGGCAAGAATTTGGGGCTGAGTGACTTTGGTTGAGTCTTATAGCGGAGGGGCTTGTCTTTGGGCAGTTGCTGCAGCCCTGAGTTTGCAATGTTCCTGGAGCAGGCAGAAGCCAGGCCAAGAGACCGAGGGCCAGAAGAGCCCTGCCTGTGGGCTCAGCAGAGAAAAGGGTCCTAATTAGACAACTGAAACTTGAGCTTTTTCACCTGATTGGAAACTATTAACTTCTGTAACAAACACCATAATCATCTCGTAAGTTCTGTGTGGCCATTTCAATGAATTCTGCGACTCAGCTGAAAAGCAGAACACAGTGTAGGAGGGGACGTTAGTGACCTTACTGGTAGGGAAGGTTTGAGGATGTGGCTAGGTAAGAAATTAGCCTCATAGCAATCTGGCTTGGGAGGTTGATACCAACCAGGGAGGTTTCTTTCCCTTTTCGTTAGTTGGAGGCTGCCTGGTTGGTTATGGATTGGACTGCAGGAGAAAACGAGACTTTCTGTCCCTGAAAAGAGTTATCACCTTGGAGACCCACAGGGGCAGCTGTGCTCTGCCCGATAGTTCGTTACTACTCAGGATCAATTTGATAACAGTTTGAGTCGTTGGAGGAGTTTGGACACCATCCCCACATTCCTCTTTTTAACAGTATCAATCATTTTCAATTTACCCTACTCATCTTTTTTCCTGTTTTCCCCCCTATTTATTAACAACAGATATAAGACATTTCCCTACAGTGAATTTGTGTTGGGTGGTTTAACTGAAGGGCCCTTAATGCTTGCTTTAAAGTAATTAAAGCAAGAAATAGAAAGTCAAAAAATTATACCTCCCAGTACACGTAAAAATTAATTGGGATCTGCAGCTGTATAAGTAAAATCACCAATAAAAGGACTAGGCTTGATGCCAGGAGAGACCCTTGCTGCTGATACTACTTCTTGTGAAATAAAATATTATATTAAGTTATTTATACGGATTTATTTTTGGAAATTTTCCTAGGAACATCAATTAAGAGCTGAACAGCAAGATAAAGATATCTTAAGCATATTACAAATATTGATATGTATTATATCTTTATATTACTGTAGATATTAATTCTTCCATTTATATGGACATAAAATGTTATTTGAGGTGTACTATTGTTGCTAGGTGCAATTGGGTTGGTTCTGACGCAAAGCAACACTATAAGCAACAGAACAAAAGACAGTCCAGTCGTGGGCCATCCTCACAGTTCTTGGCTTGAGTCCATTGTGGTAGTCATCGTGTTGCTCTATCTCCTTGAGGGAGGGCCTTATTCATTTCTGTTGTCCCTCTACTTTACCAAACATGATGCTCTTCCCAGGGATCGATTGCTCCTGACAACATGGCCAAAGTATGTAAGACTACGTCTTCCCATCCTTGCCTCTCAGGAGCACTCTGGCCACATGTCAGCCAAGGCAGACATGTTTGTACTTTTAGAAGTGCTTGGAACTTTCAATACTATTCTCCAGCACTATGTTTCAACCACATAAATTCTTCTTTAGTCTTCTTTATTCAATATTCAACTTTCACTTGCACAGAGCTTTAGACAATACCATGGCTTTGGTCAGGTGCACCTTAGTCCTCAAAGTAATATCCTTGCTTCTCAACAGTCTAAAGAGGTGTTGTACAGCAGATTTACTCAATTTAATATGTGGTGGGTTCTTTTTTTATTTTCTTGGGAGCTCTTACAGATATATTTCATAGTTCTATCACATCAAGCAGCACCACACAATTGCTACCACAATCAGTTTCAAAATAATTTCTTTCTACTTGAATCTATGATATCAGCCCCCTTTATCCCCTTGCTCCCCCACTCTACCCCCAGGAACCCCCTTTTTGCCATATCTGACACCATTCAATATACCTGTTCACATACAGCTCTGCGTTTCACTCCCTCCAGTGGGGCTATACAGGCATCAATGCCATTAGCTACCCCTTCCCTCCACCCCACACCCCTATCTTCCCATACACTCCGGCTCAGGGAACCATTACTCGTGTAACTGTTTCTGACGATTTATCTATCTTGGCTTTTATGATCTTAATTATACAAATGCAAACATGCAAACCTAATGTGACTTATGAAGTAAAACAAATAAAATCATGATAGTCAGGGGAGGAGATTTTACAGAATTAAAGGATGGTTATGGGTGTCTTCAGTGCTACACTGCACCCTGGGTTCATCATCCCTTCCGTGTGGTCCTTCTGAGAGGGACTGCCCAATTATCTCACATGTGGCTTTTGGGTCTCCACTACCTTCACACTTCTTCACATCGATTTGGTTGCTTGTTTTTGAACTTCTGATACCTCTTCCCATTGACATCTCATGACCATACAGACTGGTGTACTTCTTCCATGTGGGCTTTGTTGCTTCCCTGCTAGATGGCTGCTTGTTTAAATACAAGCCTTTAAGACCCAGGCACTGTATCTTTTAACAGCTGGGAACCATAAGCATTCTTCTCCACATTTGTTTATGCACCCATTTTGTCTTCAGCGATAGTGTTGGGAAGCTGAGTATCATGTAATGCCACATTGTTAGAACAAACTGGTTTTGTACTTATGTAAGATTTAAGTAGAGGTCAAAAATCCATTTTAAAAAAAGTGTTTTGATGTCTTGGCTGCTGCTTCCATGATCATTGATTATGGATCTAAGCAAGACAAAGTCTTTGACAACTTAAAACTTATCTCCAAACTTTTCAACATTTGCTCCATTCAATAGAGTTATACTCTATACTGAAGGCTGCAATCCTTGATCTTTGTGTTAGGTCAGGTTGACTACAGAAATAAATCCAGAGAGACTCATCTATGTGTAAGAAGCAGCTTTAGATCAATGAGTAATTGTATATCAAGAAACCAGTCCAACTCAAGTCCATAAATCTGATACTAGGCCTTAAATACCTCTTTAAACGCATGCAGTCACAAGCAATGATACAGGATCCAGGACAATCACAGGCCAGTGGAGGAAAAGTCATATGGTTCCAATGTCAAAGACTCTGGAAGGTTTCCAGGTGACTCAACAGAAGGAAGGTAAAGACACAGAGAGAAAGGTAGGTTCTCAGGGCCCTCCTTACCAGAAGTCTATACCCAAGGATGTACCGTTAGACTGGGACTTGATTGACAGGTTGAATACCACTCCTACATGTTTTATATATCTTTAAGTTGACATGAAATTATGCGACTAACATGATCTTCATCCATAAGTGCTTCAGTCCTCAATTTCAGGAGCAAGTTTGTGTTATGTGCATATTACCTGCCTACAATCCTGCTGTCATATCTTCTTCATACAAGGAACTTCTGTAATGATTTGTTCAGCATATAGATTGAATAAGTATGGTGAGAGGATGCTGCCCTCTCATCCACCTTTCCTGATTTAAAACCATGCAGTATTCCTTCCACACCTGCCTGTTGATTCACGTGCAAATTACACATCAGTACATTGAACTGTTCTGGAATTCCTGTTCTTCTCAAGACCATACATTGTTTGTAATTTTCCACATAATCAACTGCTTTGGCATAGTCAATAATGCACAAGTAAACCTCTTATTCTCTGCTTTCAGCCAAAATCCAGTTGATACAAGCAATGATATTCCTTGTTCCACCCCCTGTTCTGAATCCTGCCTGAACCTCTGTCAGATTACTGTCAATGCAGCGTGGCAATCATTCTTTGGTGACCTTTAACAAAAATTTGCTTGCATTTGATATCAATGGCAGGAGGATTCTGTGGCTCACCTTTTTTTGGGAATGACTATATATATAAATCTTTTCTTGTCAGTTGGCCAACTAGCTGTCTTCAAATTTCCTTGTACAGACAAGTGTGTCCAATATTCCATCAGCTTGTGGAAACATTTCCATAGGTGGAGTGACCCACAATGATGTGGATCGTGTAAAGCTTTCAAGACCTTCATTGCCGTTGGGGCACAACTCAAAAGAAGAAACCGCTGCAAACATTCATTAGTAATAGGAACATGTAAGGTATGAAGTATGGATCTAGGAGAAAGGGAGGTTATAGAAAACGAAATGGAACAGGTAAAGACAAATATCCTAAGCAGCAGTGAACTGAAATGAACTAGTATTTAGCAATTGGAATCAAGCAATCATATGGTTTACTATTCAGGAAATGATCAGTTCAAGAATAATGATGTTGCATTCATTGTCAAAAAGAACACTTCAAGATTCATTTCATCGTACCATGGTGTCTGTGAAAGAATAATATCTATATGTCTACAAAGAAGTCCATTTACAAACTATTGTTCAAATCAATGCACAGACTATTGCTCGCATGATGCAGTCAATTATTATGCCTTTTATAGCCATAATCCCTTTTGTGATGTACTGGAAATTCTGGCCTCTATGCCTGTGGCTATAATCCATTTGGGAAGGAGTTCTCTGCTATATCAATGAATATGATTAAGGTGAGAAAAAGTTATCACTTTCAAAGATGATATGCTCTGCTGAAAGACAAAACCATACCTCCACAAAGTAATTATGCTGTATATAACAGCCATGTTAAAATCAGGGACATATAGAAATTCCAGGACCATTGTACAAAGAGCGTCTTGGGGTCTTAAAGACTTGAAGATAAACGAGCGGCCATGTAGCTGAGTAGCAAGAAAGCCCACATGGAAGAAGCACACCAGCCTATGTGATCACAAGGTGTTGAAGGGATCAGGTATCAGGCATCAGAGAAAAAATCACATCACTATGAATGAGGGGGAGTGCGAAGTGGAGACCCAAAGTCCATCTGTAGTAAACTGGACATGCCCTTACAGAAGGGTTGCAGGAAGTAGACAAGACAATATAGCACCAATAAAACATACAATTTTCCTCTAGTTCTTTAATACTCCCTCCCCACCACTACCATGATCCCAGTTCTACCTTACAAATCTGGCTAGACCAGAGGATGTACACTGATACAGATAAGAGTTGGAAACACAGGGAAACTAGGACAGATAAACCACTCAGAACCAATAATGAGAGTAGAGATACCAGGAGGGTAAGGGGAAGGTGGGTGAGGAAGGGGGGGGGGCGATTACAATGATCAATGATCTACACATAACTCCCTCCCTAGGGGATGGACAACAGAAAAGTGGGTGAAGGGAGATACTGGACAGTGTAAGACATGAAAAAAATAATAATTTATAAATTATCAAGGGTTCATGAGGAACTGATACCAAGGACTCAACTAGAAAGAAAATGTTTTGAGAATGATGAGGACATCAAATGTACAAACGTGCTTGACACAATGGATGGACATATGGATTGTGATAAGAGTTGTACGAGCCCCTAATAAAATGATTTTTAATAAAAGAAGATCCACTAGTGGAGCATGTTGAAGATCTCATTTTTAGTGATGAAGATCAAGACCAGAGGTTACAGCACAGAGCCTGTAGGAAGGAACGAACAAGACAGACCAAGACCAGAGCTGGAGGCAAGCTAGAAGAGAGGCTCAATGAGAGTGCAGTTTGAGAATGTGAGGCAGCGCAGAGGCTGGGCTTCCTGCATGCAGAGTCTAATGCCAAGCGACCCGTGAGTGAGAGACTGAGAACTAGAAGAGACGAGGCATCTGGCTGAGGAGAGGAGCTACTGTGGACCAATCACTGTTTTTTGTTTGTTTGTTTGTTTGTTTTTTACCATTTTCTGATTCTGACTGTGGTAACTTGTTAACTTCCCTAACATTCCTGCCTAATTATGCATATTGCCTATGCATTCTGTGTGATTTTTCAACTCATTATCAAGCTCAGCAAAACAGTAGAGTTCTGTGGGAGAAATCATTGGTGTCAGATTCCCTTCTGGCAATGGAGAAACCAGAGGAGGTCACATAGGGCCTCTACACCATTTTACCCAGCTAATAATAAAGGACTTGGTTAACTTTATGAACTCCAGTCTAAAATTGATCAAGCATGTGCTCAGAGTAATTAATGGTGATTGGAATATGAAAGTTGGAACGAAGAGAGCCAGTAGTTGAAAAATCTGGCTTTGGGAAGGAATCAAAGTTGGAGATCACATAATAGAATTTTGTAAGACCAACAGCTTCACTGAAAGTACGATTTTTTGAACAACATAAATGGCATTTCTACATGTTGATTTCACCAATGGAACGCAGAGGAATCAAATTGACCCTACCTGCAATAAGAGACAATTGAGCGGTTCAATATGAGCAGTAAAAACAAGACCCAGGGTTGCCCGAGCAACAGAGTCAATGGTTTATATTCAAGTCAGGTATCACCATCTGTCACTCAGTTTGTCACACTATGGTTGTTTGTGTGTGGCTATGATCTTGGATGCTATGTCACTGATATTGCAAATACCAGTAGAGATATCCAGGGGAACTGGATTTATCAAGCTTTCAAGATAAGTACAGACTATAAAGAAGAGTTGGTTATTAACCCGAGAAAACTTTATGAATTGCAGCAGAATATTGGCAAATACTGTAAACCTTGTGAATAGCCTGAAATATGGATTACACTTCAATGTAAAGAAAATGAAACATTCATAAGAAGTCCAATAGAAAACTTCCTAATAAATGGAGTAAAGTTTGAAGTTTTCAAGGAATTCATCTTACTTATATCTATATTGAAAGCTTACAGAATTAGCAATCAAGTAAATCAAGTGATGTATTACCTTGGGTGGATCTGCTGCACAAGATCTATTTAAAGTGTTGAAGTTGACAATTGATTCTTGTCATGTGATTTTCAATCACCTCATAAACAAGTGAAACTTTGACATTGAATAAGCAAGATCAGAGAAGAATTTACAAATTTGAACAATGGTGCTGGTGAAGAATTTTGAATGTACCATGGGCTGCCAAATTAGTAAACACATTTGTCTTGGAAGAAGTAAAACCACAATGATCCTTAGCAGTGGAGGTAGCAGGACTTCACATAAGTTAGACATGTTACCAAGAGAGACCAGTGCCAGGAAAAGGACATCAAGCTTGGTGAGGTAGACCTTGAATTTAAGAAACAAAAAGTAAAACACACTCAGTATATCTCAAGTTTAAAGAAATTAAGCAAAGATTCAAGCCTTGAATGGTAATATTGGAGGATTAAATGTGACACACTTTGAATAATGCAGAAAGCATCAGAAGAAAAGGAAAGGGATGCACAGTCACTGTGCTAAAAGGAACTGCTCACTTTCAACCATTTCAAGAGTTAGCATATGACCAAGAACTAATGATACTAGGGAAGAAGTCAAATCTCCACTGAAGGAATTAGTGAAAACATATAGCACTAGAGATTGATAGAATATCAACCAAATTGCTTACACAGGTTGATGAAAGGTTGCACTTTGTGACAGGATTATATCTAGGTTTTCAAGGAAATCCAATCAATACAACTATTACCAATTTCTCATATGTAAATTGAGGTTGAATCTTAAATAAATTTTAAAGCCCATAAGAGAAAAATATGACCTTGATTATATCCCACATGCATTTACAGAATATATCAAGAATATATTTGCTGCATTGAATACTAATTACAGAAGACATGTGAGGTAGTTAGTTTATTGTGCCTGCCTGGCTGACCAACACATGTGAGATTAATTGAAGAGCGGAGAGACAAATGACTCAGTGAGCCACGCCTTTCTTGTCTCTCGCTCTTCGATCATCGGACCAGTGTCTAGCTGCCTTGCTTGTTCTGTGCCTCAATTTACAAGCTACACTACCTGTGAGACACCTAACCTGTGAACTGTGTCACTTTAATTTCAGGTCCCTTTAAGACTTGCCTCGCCAGAGAAATTAAAAGTACATCTCTGGAGCTGGGGACTGACGGTTGGTGACCTGCTTTGCTGCCTATGCTGGGATAGCCTAGCTCTCTCTACAGAGGACTACCTGGTGGCCCTCAAGACTTGAAGGACTGCCAGTGTCTCACAACTCTCTCACAGGAGTGAGTTGCACTGAACCATTTGTATTGCTTTATAATTTAACTGTTCGTTTCTTGTAATATATATCAATTTGTATATATTTTAACAATTCATTTCTTATGTTAACTATCTATCTTTATATATATATATATATAATCTCAGCAATCTGTTTTTATCTCTCTAGAGAACCCTGTCTAACACAACATGTTAAACTGTAGGAACAAAGACATCAAATCAATGTAGTTGTCAGAAGAAACTCTTAATCTTGCTCTTAGAGTACCTAAAGCAAAGGGAAGAGATGATGAAGTCAAACAATTGCATAGAAAATTAAGACAGCTTGAGAGATGAAGTAAAATATTCTAATGGAATGTGCAGACCTAGAATCAGAAAACCCAAAGGTAAAAAATAAGTTAAGCATATTTTAAACTGAAAGAACTCAAGAAAACAATCAAGGCTCATGTTGAAATACTGAAATATTCTATGTAAAATATTGAATGATGCAGGAATCAAGAGAAGACAGAAAGAATACACAGAGTCATTGTACCAAAATGAAATAGTCATGAGTTCACCATTTCAGGAGGTCAGATATGAGCAAGAACTTATAGTGCTGAAGGAAGTGCATACTTTCCTGAAAGCATTAGTCAAAACAAGGATCCAGGAATTAATAAAATACCTATGGAAATGTTTCAAAAAATGATGGAGCCCTGGAAGCACTCTTTATTCTATGCAAGAAAATTTGGAAGACCAACTTGGCCAACTGACAGGACTAGATCCATTTTATACCCATTTCAAAAGGAAGGTGATCGAACAGAAAGCTCAAGTTATAGAACAATATCTCTGATACCAAATGCAAGTAGAATTTTGTTGCAAGCCACCTGAGAATCAGTAACGTCACAGGGCATTGCCAGAGTCTCAGGGAAGACTGAGAGGAAGACTCCGAGAGGAAGTGGAATAAGGGGTAGCACAGCAGATGGCAAGTGAATGTTGGCTGGAAGCAGCGACTAGAAGAATGAGGTTTCCTTGTGTCTTATTGACTGTGCCTAGGTATTGAACTCGTTAGCTCATAACAAACGATGCATAGTCTTGAGAGGGATGGGAGTTGCAGCGTGGTTTATTGTGGTCACGTGGAAAGCTGCACGTGTGTCAAAGGCAGCTGGGCGAATGGAACAGGGGATGCTGCATGGTTTAAAAAAGCTGTTTGAGAGGGTCATGTCCTCTCACCCTACTTATTCAATCTGTATGCAGAGCAGATAATCAGAGAAGCTGGGTTGTAGCAAGGAATACATGGCAGAAAGATGGGAAAGCATACCGTACTGCCACTGAGCTGATTCTGACTGATGTGACCTTATATACTGCCCCTGCGAATTTCTGAGACTGTAACTGTTTTCTAGGGTAGGAAGCTCAGTCTTTCTCCTATGGAACCACTGGTGGCTTTGAATTAATGACCTTGGTATCACAGTCCAAAGCATAACCCCTATGCCACCAGGTCTTCTAGCTAAGGAATAGAGAAAGACTTATTAACAACCTGAAATATGCATAACAAAGCAACCTTACTTGTTGAAAATGAGGAGGACTTGAAACACTGATGGAAGAAGATCAAGGATTGGAGCAGTCAGGATAAATTGAAGCTACATGTAAAGAAACCCAAAATCCTCACAAGTGGACCAATAACTCACATCATGAAAAATGAAGAAGATTGAGGTTCTAAAGGATTTTATGTTTCTGGGAACCATAATCAATGCCCATGAAAACAGCAGTCAAGAGATCAAAATGTGAGTTGCATTGGGTAAATTTGGCTGCACAAAACCTTTTTCTAATGCTTAAACACAGAATATTACTTTGAGGACTAAGGTGCATCTGACCCACAGTAGGAGATTTTCAATTGCCTCATATGCATGTAGAAAATTGGACATTGAATAAGGAAAACAGAAGAAAACATGCATTTGAATTGTGGTGTTGGTAAAGGATAATGAAAGTCCATGAACCTTTTAATATATTCAAAGCCCATAGTCAAAAGGACAAACAAATCTGTAGTGGAAGTACTGGCCACAGTGCCCTTTAGAAGCAAGGATGATGAAACACATCTTACATGCTTTGGAAGTGTTTTCAGGAGAAACCAGTACCTAACAGAAGTAAATTAAGGAGACAACAAAAAGGCTTTCAACAATGTGGATTGACACAGTGGCTGCATCAATGGGCTGAAGCATAGGAACAATTGTGGGGATGGTGCAGGACCAGGAAATGCTTCATTTTGTTGTCCATAGTGTGGCTACAGATCAGAACCATCTCAATGGTACTTAACCAACAATTAACATGTTTCCGCAAGCTGGTGAAGCACCAGAAACACACATTCAACTATTCAAAAAAAAAAAATGGAAGATAGATATTTGGCCAACTGGCTAGAAGAGAATCATCTGTGCTCACCCGAAAGACAGATGACCCAACAGAAGGTGGAAATTATGAATATCATTATTACTGTTATGTATAAGTAAAATAATTTTTAAAGTTAATTAACAACAGTTACAAAGTACACCAACCAGGATGAGTCATAAATTGAAGTTGGATTCTGAAGAGGCCATAGTATAAAGGGTACTATTGCCAATGTCAGATGGATCTAGGCTAAAAGCAGAGACTAAAACAAAAGATATTTACTTGGTTTTTTTTACTATATGCTGAATAAACAATATGAGAAATTGTGTGATATGAAGAATGTGCCATCAGGAGTGAAGACGTTTTATTAATGATTTGTGATATGCAGATGCAACAAGCCTGTCTGCTGCAAGTGAAAAGAACTGGAAGCACTTGCGGATGAAGACCAAAGATCACAGACTCCAGGATGGATTGCAACCCCATGTAAGAAGAGATTTCCCACAACTGGACCAATTGATGACATCGCGATAAATAGATAAAATATTACATTTTTCTAGGATTTCATCTTGCATAATCAACATTTTTAAAAGCAGAAATCAAGACATGAAACAATATATTGCATTAGACGTATCAGCAGCACAAGACCAACTAAGAGAGTTGATCAGAAAAGATTGTACTTGGAGGACAAAAATGCAACTGGCCCAAGCCATAGTTTAAATCGAACCTATAAAGTGAAAGCTGGATAATAATCTAGGAAGACTGAACAATAATTGATGCACTTGTATTATCATTTTGGTGAAGAATATTGAAAATATCACGGACTTCCAGATGAACAAACAAATCTATCTTGGAAGGCTAGTCAGAATGCTCATTATGTGAGAGAACAATGTGATTTTATGTCATGTATTTTGGGTATATTATCAGGAGTGTATTATCCAGGATGTCCCTGGAAAAGGACGTCATGTTTAGTAAAGTAGAAAATCAGCTAAAAAGGGAAAAACTCTCCCAGAGTTGACTTGACACAGTGGTTGTAACCATGGGCTCAAACAAAGTGATGGTCATGAGGATGGCAGTGGACTGGACAGTGTAATCCAGGGCTACTATTGACAGAAAAAGAATTGACAACACCTAACAATAGCAGCAGTAGGCACAATCATTTAGACAACCTCCTATTCGTTTGTTAAATAATTATACGTATGACATATTCAATTACTAGAAGAATCGTTTTCAAACATCACATCAATTTTATGTACTAGGTGCTTCTTTTAATGTTTTTCATGAGTTCATATTTCTTTCTATATCATTTTGACCACTTTTTCTTAACATTCACATTTTTCATAAATTAAATATATCCCAAGTAGATGATTTGTTTTGCAGCATGCCAAAGCAAAATTGCAATGTCATCTAAATAAGCCATAATAACTATTTGTCTTTGTAAAATCATTTTTCTTTAAAACATGAATTTTCTTCACAGTTAACTGAATTGTGCCATCCACACTGCATATCTAAACACCCAGTATCACCCTTTTTATGGCTTTGTTTAATCATCTTAAGCTTTTGCTTGGTCCTATTGAATTGGAAATACTTTTGGATAGGAAAGTCCTCTGGTACACAATAGGCACAGGTACTCTCTATTGCCATGCGCATTAAGTCTTTTCATACTTCTTATTATTTGGTGAGTCTGAAAGCATTTTACTGTAGGACTCCTGAGCCATATCCTTTGAAATTGAGGTAGTTAGTTCATTGAGTCAACCTGGCCATTAAACGCATGTGGGGTTAATTGAAGGGCAGAGGGATAAATGGCTCAGTAGCCTAACTTTTCTAGTTTACGGGTCTCTTGCTTTCTGAGGGTTGGATTAAGGTGAAGCTGCCTTAGCCAGTTCCCCGCTTTAGCTGGCAAGCCTCACATCCTGCAAGACATCCCCAAGGAGAAGCCACATGGACCTACCCTGATGCAGTCCTGGGTGCTGGAGCACCCGTGTGGAGACCCCTGCCAGCGCTGAGATGTTTACACATTCTCTGACTTGGCTTTTCTCCTGCAGTCGGCATCATTGTGTCTCTTCTGTGAGATGGAGGAGGGCTCTGTGGATTGATGTTAGACATATGGGTTAATGGGTTACTGTTGGATTTATGGGCTTGGGCAGCACTGGGTTGGTATGTTTCCTTGATGTGCACTTAACCTTTATATAAAACTCTCTCTTATACATGCGTTTTTGTGGCTTTGTTTCTCTAAAGCACCCAGACTAATGTAGAAATGCGTAAGAATCAGACATATACTTTTTTACGATAATTTATTTTGATATCTTGATCCAATTCAGTCATCAATGTTTTCTTATCTTCTACATCCCCAGTGATGTTTTGTTTTATTCTAAACATTCTTACTAAGTTGTTCCTAGGAATATGGCTGCCAGGTAATACATACTGGACGATCTCAAGAAAATCTACCAGAGAAATGTCACAAAAAGGGAAGTCTTGTGCTCCATAGAATACAGAAAAACGACTTAAAAACTAAGAAGATCAAAGTACCTTAAAGTTGGCATTTGTTGGAACTAGAGGGAGCCAGAGAAGGAAGCACTCCAGCTATCCATGTCAAGGGCAGCGGCTCCTGCTGGCTGCTACTAACTCTCCCTTACAGCCTTCGCCACTTCCTACCTCTGTAGCTCCAGTGGTCGTGTGTGAACAGCAGGTGATGCAGATGTCCTCATGAAACCTCCGGGCAATATGTCCCCCGCCTTTAAAAGCATTTTTCTTCTTATTTTCCTTATCCTCCCACACCTCGGCCAAACCCCACAGGCGACATGCATTCTCACCTCAGTGTGCAACACACATGACACATAGTCAAAGGATCAGGAATTCTTAAACAAACATTTTTCCTTTTCATTTCCTTCTCTCGAGTAGCCATGCATTTGGTAGACACACGTGCACACAAACATTGCCACAGATCAGGGTATGCTTACCTAAACCACGGTTTTGCTTTTACTTCCCCTCCTCCTCCTGCATGCACACCCCTGATGACACAGACCCTCTGAGATTCAGGCTGCCTTAGAAACAGAACTGTGCACTCACATTCAAGCCACGCCCACCTTCTTTCTTCAATTTCTTTACAGTTTGCCTTCCTTTTTATTTTATTTTCCTTCTCTTTCTCCTTCCTTCTCACTTTTCTTTCTTCATATATATATATATATATATATATATATATATATATATATATATATATATATATAATATCCTTTTCTTCTGGTCTAGCTGCTTGCTTACACTTTTATCCTGACCCATCCACTATCTCATTCTGTTCATTCTCTTCTTTTACTTGTGAAACATATTTCCAGGATCCATATGAATTCTTATTGTCCATCTTAAAATATATTTTCTATGTTTAAACATCTCTTGGTCCTTTCAGGTAAATTATTATTATATTATCCCCAGCTTCCCAACTAGCCAGCTCTCTCTTTTTCCATTTGTCTGCCATGTGTTCTCCAATTCCTATAAATTAGCTCCCATGCCACCAACCACTTCTATATGACCCAGCAGCCCACTAACCACTATTAGCTGACCCATTATTCTATAGAAATGGTAGCCAATCATAAGAAAAGAAACAAACAAAACCCCTCACTGCTATTAAGTCAATTATGACTCACAGTGACCTTGTAGGACAGGATAGCACTGCCCCTCAGGTTTCCCAGTCTGCAACTCTTTCCAGGAGTAGAAAGTGCTGTCTTTCTCTTGCAGAGTGACTGGTGGTCACATCCTTGCAGTTAGAAGCCCAACGTATAACACACTATGCCACCAGGGCTCCCTCAGCCAACTACAATATCTCAAAATATCATGAAAAACAGACACAAACACACAGAAGTCACCCAAACACCTCAGAATTCTCTCCAAACTAAAACCTGTACACTAAAAACAATACCAGAAGATAAATAATAACGTGACTTCTGGAAAGATGGCATTCAGGAAAGGCAGAGAGAAACCAGATCTCATTCTAGCATGCCAGATGTTGAAGGCAACATACAGGCATGGAGCAGTTCATTAACAGAGAGGTCTGTTGGGCCATGCCCAATCCGAGCTATGTTGACCCCCTCCCCAGAAGAATGTATTGCAGAGGACAGCACTCAAGTTATAAGCTGAGGAGAGTGGCTGGACTGTCCTGACCACACAGAAGCAAACTAAGTGGGAAAGAGAGAGGGGGTAAGGGGTGGACCTCATCCTGGTCCAACAAGCCTCAATGATGACATTCCTGTTCCAAACAGCCAATGCAGGGAGAGTACTGTAGGGCCGGCCTCAACACAATACATGACCTCCTCTCAGTGACCCCCAGGCCCACAGCACTACCTGGGAAAACACTGGACACACAGTGTGGGAAGTGAGTCCAGTCTGACCACACACACACACACACACACACACACACAGACACACAGACACACACACACACATACACCAGCGGGGCAAATCACAATGGGAGCATAACAGAGCAGCAAGAGGAGCAAAGTCAAGAAGTCACCAAGGAATACTGAAAATAGACTTGACAGACTGAGGGGTAGTACTAGGCACCTCATCAGACCTCGTTGGAAGACATTCACAAAAGTCAGCAGACAAACCTGGAGCTATTTATAGGCAACACTGTGTACTAATAACCTGGTACTCTTTGAAATTCACCTTCTCGACATGATCACTGAAGACAAAGTGTGTGCATAAGCAAATGTGGTGAAGAAAGCTGATGGTGTTAAAAGATATAGTGTCTGTGGTATTAAAGGCTTGAGGTTATACAAGTGATGCTATTAAAAGATACAGTGATGCTATTAAAAGATATAGTGTCTGTGGTATTAAAGGCTTCAGGTTAAACAAATGGACATCAAAATCCACCTGGAAGAAGCACACCAACCTGTGAGATGATGAGGTGTTGATGGGATCAGGTATCCGAACATCAAAAACAAATAATCATATTGATGTGAAGGAATGAGGTGCGAATGGAGACCCAAAGCCTGCCTGTAGATATTTGGACATCCCCTCACACAAGGAACAATCCAGCCAGAGTGCAGTACAGCACCAACAAAATGCACAACATTCCTCGGGTTCTTTAATGATGCCCCCCACCCAACCATCATGACCCCAGTTTTATGTCACAAATCCTGTTAGACCAGAGTACATCAGTACATGTACATCAGAACAGATAAGAGCTTTTGACAAAACACATGGAAACCAGGACAGATAAACCCCTCAGAAACAGTAATGAGAATTGTGATACCATAAACGGAGGGGGACAGAGGGATAGGGGAAGGAGAAAAGGGGGGATCTGATAGCAATGATGGATGTACAAAAACTCCACACTCCACCAAGGGTGACAAATAACAGAAATGTGGGTGAAGCAATACAGTGGACAGTATAAGATATGAAAAAAATATGTAATCCATCAAGGATTCACAAGGGTGAAGTGTAGGGAAGGGAGGGAAAAAAGAGGAGCTCATAAAAGGAATTAAGAAGAAAGACACTTTTGCCTGATATAGTTGATTTATGGATTGTTGTAAATCTGTAAGAGCCCTCAATAAAATTATTTTTAAAAGATGAAGAAGATAAACAATAAAATAACAAAATTAGAAAACAGTAAAAGATCTGAGTAAAAGAATGTAAGGAGAACCCCAATTTAATGACAATTTATAGTAAAAAAAATTGAAGGAAAAGTCAAAGACAATTTCTCCGATTCCAATTGAAAAGAGAATCAGTGAACAACAACAACAACAAAACCCCCAGTAACCAGAAAGTCTGAGAGTGTTGTAAGATACTACCAAGAGAAACATCCCATTTCTCATTGGGATCCTGGAGCTAGAAAAAAATCCTAAAACTACAACTGGATAATAGATCAAGAAGGGGAAAATATTAAGAAATTGCTTGAAACCAATGAGAATGAAGACACAACATATTAAAGCCTTTCGAATACAATAAAATCTATTAGTAGAGGACAATTTATAGCAATGAACAAACACATGAATAAAGATGAGAAATCCCAAATCAACACCTTAACCCAACATAGACAGCAATTAGAGTAAGAACAACAATGTAAGTCCTTAACCAACAGGGGAAAATAAATAATAAAGATGACAGCAGAAATAAATGAATACTGATATAGAAAACCAAAGGAAAAATAAGCAAGGCGAGGTAGTCATTTGAAAGGATTACTAAAATTGATCAACTGCTGACAAACCTAACAAGAAAGATACGATGACAATTTTTAGAATTAAAAATAAAAGGACAGCACCACAACAAGTCCAAATGGAGTAAAAAAGATAATGCACTACTGGGAAACATTGTACTTCAAGAAGGAATAGATAAATATCTAAAATACATCACCAAAAATAATGCAAACTGATGTAGGAAACCTGAAGGGACCCATCACAAAGAAGAACTAAAGATCTAGAAATTCCCAGCCAAGAAAAGCCCGGGATTGTCTGGCTTCTCATGAGAATTCCGCAGAGTATTCAGAGAAAGCGGTCTTCAGTTTTACACGAAGATTTTAGAGTAGAAAAAGGGACAGCAAATTCCCAAACTCATTCAATGAAGTGAGTATAATCCTGATACCACAAGAACGGAGACTACAAAGTAATATCCACACAAATTCTCATAATATCTGGACAATATAATCCAACAACATATAAAATAAAAATGATTCACCATGATCAAGTGGGACTCATACTAAAGATTCAAGGACAGTTCAACATTAGAAAAATAATCCGTGTAATTTACCACAGAAACAAGACAAAGAATAAATAGTATATGATCATATCAAGAGATGCTGAAAAGGCATTTGATCATATTCAACATCCATTTCTAATAAAAAATAACAAAATTGGGATAAAAGGGAAATCTCTCAACACAATAAAGGTCATAAAAAATCAATAGCAAACGTCATACTCAAAGGGAAAAACTGAACATGCTGACCCTGACATTTGGAGCCAGACAGGGATGCTTCCTTTGTCAACATTACTCTCTAAACCTTAGCCAGAACACTACTCAATACAAAAGAAATCAAAGCAATATGACTGGGCAAAAAAGAAAATTCTCAATATTGCAGACAATATAATTTTATATGTAGGAAAAAAATGACTACACAAAATGGTTGTTAGAAAAATGTGGGATTTGGTAGGATATAAGAATAACAGAAATCAACTAGATTCCTATATATCTGTGAAAAGAAGTGAGAAAAAAAAACATCCAGAAAACAATAGCATCTCCAATAGCCACATTAAAGTAAAATATTTAGGAACAAACTTAACCAACTAAACAAAATCTCATACAAAGAAAACTAAAATTTATTACCATAAGACACCAGAATAAACCTACACAAATATTCATGGATAGGCAGGTTTAATATTGTGAAAATGTCAACACTACCCAAATAAGTATATAAATAAAATACAATTGAAATCCAGATTCCAAATTCATTCTTTAAAGAAATGGAAAAACTAATTACCAACTTAATATGGAGGAGAAAAGACCCAGGATAAGCAAGAACTCCTTAAGAAAAACAAAATAGGAGGTTTTTAAAATTTTTTTTAACCATATCTCAAATATTTTACATAGCCACAGTCATCAAAAGAATCTGATACTGGTATAACGATAAATAGACTAAGGGACACAATAGAAAAACAAAAAATAAACGTATCCATTTATAAGAAAATAATCTTCAACAAAATAAATGACTGCCATCAACTAAAAATAAAATGTGCATCCAAAGGTTTAAAGGAGAGTCCACTCTCTGGGAAAATGTCTGTGACCCAATGGGCAAGGCCTCACTTTCTAAAATTTATAGAAGTCTGCATCACCTCAATTTTTAAAAAATGGAAGAAAAACAAACAAATAATTCAATTAAAACATGGGTGAAAGACATACACAGGTAGTTCACCAAAAATAACACTTGTTCATTAGCCATGTAGGAAATGCAAGTCAAAATAATAATGAGATATCACCTTATACCCACAGTGATAGCCCAATTTCAACAAACAAAGAGAAAACAACAAATGTTGGAAAGGTTGCAGCGAGACTGCAACTCATGCACTACTCGTGGAATTTTAATTTGAAAACCATTGTGGGTAGTAATACGGTGCTACTTAAAACAACTAGTAATAGAAATCCCATCTGCACCATCAATATCTCTGCTGGGTATATATCCCAGAAGTAGTTACAGATAGCAGTGTCTTGTAGCTAGTGTTTGGTGTGCATAACGGTGCAAACCTGGTCTATGTATCATGTCTAAAGTTGGAAAGTACGTGCATATATCAAGTTGGAAAGTGCTTATAGGTTGAATAAGTTGCATGATATGCCTTTGAAAGTCTAGGAAAAATGGAAAATGAAAACTCCATAGTACATACCACAGTGATATGTTTTCAACATCCAATATAGCAATTTTCACCCATCTGCTTAGTTTCCATGACACACATACAAAGGGGTACTTAAAAAAACTGGATTTTTTTCAAAGCTATGTATTTAATTAAAAAAAACAAACAAACAACCGTATCACCATCAAAGGATTCTCCATTACACTGATTACATTTGTCAAATCTGCAATTCCATTCTTGGAAACATGTTTCAAATTCATCTGTTTGGATAGCTGACAGCACCTCCCTCATTTTTTTTCTGCACCTTTTCTAATTCATCAAATTGCTGTCCTTTCATCTCCCTTTTTATTAGCGAAAACAAAAAGAAGCAACAAGGAGCAAGGTCAGGTGAATAAAGTGTATAGGGCAAGAAAGGCTTGCTGTTTTTTTGCAAAAACTTGGAGCACTGAGATGGCTATGTGAACAGGAGCCTTGTCATGGTGGAAAAACTAGCCTCCTGTCTGCCGCGAATCAGGCCTATTTTGTTGCCCACTGTTATACAAATTTTTCAGAAACTCTAAATAGAAAATTTGATTAACAGTCTGACCTGATGGAATGAACTCCAAATGAACTATCCCGTCACATAAAAAAAACAAAAACAAATGAGCATCCTCTTGATTTTTTATTTCACTTGACGAGTTTTTGGGTAAGGAGACATGGCATCTTTCACTGGCTTGACTGATGTTTCCTTTTGGGTCATAAGAGTAGCAGCATGTCTCATCACCAGTTATGACCATGGGAAAAAGTCTGCGTCACTTCAGAGCTGTTCTTTCAAAGCACAGCCTGTTTCCAATCAACGCTCTTGTTCCTGATCAGCTAGAACCCGAGGCGCAAATTTCAAAGTGACCTTTCTCATTTCCAAATCTTCCATTAAAATTCACTGAACAGAGATGCAAGATAGTCCAGATAACTACCCATCTCTCCAGTGGTCTGTCATGGTTCTTTGAGGACAAGTGCACGAATTCTGTGAACATTTTTGTCCATTCGGAAAGTTGATAGACATCCAGATTGAGGTTTGCTATCAATAGTTCACCTTTGTAAAAAGGGGAAATCCACTAATACACTTGAGTTTTTCCCAAAGATCTGTTCTTGTTAGCTGTGTTCAACATCACAATAGTTTCTGTGACAGTTTTCCAGAGCAGGAAACAAACTTTCACAGTTGTACTCTGTTTTCTTAAATCAACCATCACAAAAATGAACCTCAAGTGAAACCACTTTTACAAAAAAAAATTACTTGATCAGAGAGAACCTTCCCAGGTGAGGCCACTGGGTGCATTAATGCAGAGCGAGTTGCTCCATGCTCACCTTCTGTGATAAATGCATACTATGGAAGCCCCACCAGCAGAGATTTTTTCTGGTGTTTGTTTTTTTGTTTTTGTTTTTGGTGAGTACCCTCTTATATAGTTTGGTAGAGTTCACACACACACACACACAAGCACACATGGATAGAAGTGAATCATGATTCCTTCTATAAAATTGCTGGATTGGAGGTGGAAGACTAAATTAGAGTTTAATAGGCAGATGCAGCAGTTTACAGAAAGGACATAAACAAGGACGAGAATGAATCCCAGGAGAATGCATAGACATATGAACTATAAAGAAACCAAGCATCACTTTATCTTGCTGTAAATTTAGCATGAGACCAGAAATTTCTGAAAATGAATGAAGATATAGACAAGAGGCCATTTGGTAAAGGGTTTAAAGAGCCACAAAAATTTACATCGAACTTAGTCTTGAGCTCTGAGAATATACCGTACACTCGTGTATAAGCTGTGTCTTTCAGCACAAAAAATGGGCTGAAAAACTGGGGTTCGGCTTATACACGGGTCAGTGGTACCCCAGCGAGATGTTGTAACATCTCGCGTGTGATTGCTGTTCCTCCACTGTTCATTCAAAGCCCCGCTGACACTGCAGGGCTTTGAATATTTGTTTACTCACATGTAACCAATCAGAGCCATCCTATGACGTGTATCTTTGAATAAGCCTTTTAAAGACCATGTGCGAAGGATGTAGCATGAATGGATGTCATCTGGTCAAGCCCGACTAACAAAAGGAGGAAATCTCATGAAGCCTGACATAGAGTGAATAGCAAAGTGGGTTCAAGATGCATGGGAAGACATTCCAGAAGACATGGTGCAACGTGCCTTCCAGAAATGCAGTATTAGTAATGCTATGGATGGCAGTGAAGACTGCGCTTTGTATGAAAATGACAGCAGTGATGGTGATGACAGTGATCTCAGTGAGGACAGCGTCTATGACTACCTCACACCAGCTGAAGCTCTGCATTGGGATACGGATGATGATGAGGAATCCTGTATTGAAGAATTTTAACTCTTTACATTTTAGCTTGGTTGCTGATTGAGTTCAGGGAATAGTACTATTAAGGTATCATTGTTGGTACCTTATTGTTTGTGTTGAACCTATTTTCCCCTTACTGTGCTGGTTTACTAATGTTAAATGACTTGTTCTTTTATGTTTTTTATTTAAAACAAATATTTAAATACATTACCCCACTGATATCTCAATTTTTAGTAATTTTATTTTCATTTGTTTTGATTATTGAAACTCACCAATAGCTTCTGAATTTTCTATCCTAGGCTTATACTCAAGTCAATCAGTTTTTCTGGTTTCCCAGGTAATAATTAGGTACCTCGGCTCATACTCCAGTAGGCTTCTACTCGAGTATATACGGTAGTTCTGATGGTAAGTGAAGATTAGTGGCCAGGAGACTACACATGAGGCTACTACACTAGTGATTTGAATGTGAAACCAAGCGTACCAGTAAAATTTGCCCTAAAGAAAAATATCTTAAAGTACATGCTCTTATAGCTGTGTACCCACAACTTTCAATATTGAGCATCTGCATGAAAGCAGGCAATGTCTAGTGAGTTACCGCCATTTCTTACAGACACAAATGAACAGGTGAGTGGGGGAATGAATTTTCCACATACCTGCATTTCTTGTAGAAAATATTTATCACATGGCATATAGAAATAGATGACCTTTTCTTTTTTTAAAAGCAACAATGATAATTTTAATATCAAATGGACCCTTTATGGAGAGGGAAAAAGGCAGACATCAATTATACCACTCTTATTTATGACAACATTTCAGATTTATGGAAGTAAACTGTGGGGATGTCACTATACTCTTTAGAACTTGATGCTTTCTGCGAACATAAAGCTTGCTTTAAGGCTGCCTTAGGATGTGTTCCGTCTAGTTTTTAAAGTGCTGCAGCTAAAATCTAGAAATTCAATGGATTAGGCTTATTAAAGCACTTTGGTGATAAAAGGAGGACTTGGACCAAGGTCCCTGCTGATATTTTAATTTATATATAGATATGTAATTAATTTATATATAAATATGTAATTAATTTATATATAGATGTTATATATATATATATATATATATATATATATATATATATATATATATATATATATACTGAAAATACCTCTTTGGGGGAGATTAGGTCAAAAGAGACCCTTCTCCCTTCTCCAGCTGTAATCTCCATTCACTAATGATTTTGCATTGATTACTGAATCTGTGGCAAGGAGTTCTAGGAAGGAGCCCCTACATAGTACAAGGCGGCTAATATGCCATTAGCTTTTCCAGGAAAGACTAGGGTTGAAAAGGGAGAAAAAAGTCACTTGGCTTGGCATATTTCAGAAGATAAAGAACACAAAGTCTGTTCTCCTTGCAGTCTGTTTGAAGCGTCTTATTACTTGGAAATAGCAATTGTATGTACGGGATGCAATTTTCCTAATTTAAAAGATAGAATACTCCTCCTTTAAAGCCACAATGATTTCTGTTCCTCTCTTAATTGAATGAAATTGGAAAAATATTATTTAAGACATTAAATCCATTATAGGTTTTAGAGGAAACCAGAATAGAAGTGACCTACATAGTGGTATCTCTCTGTGGCTAACAGAAATCTTGAAGCGACTGAATAATAGCATTTCTGGAGATGTTTTCTAAAGCTATAGAAAAACCCTCTCCTTCTTATTTTGGACCCTAACACAATTTTGGGTGAGAGCAATCAAAGAAAATACATTTCTTAAGTCTATGGTACTTAATAAAATGGTAATATGAGCAATAGAAAGAGAATCAAAGATTGCATCAATATTGCCCATGGGCTGATATAAAGTGCTTTTAATAATATGCGTGGCGCACTACTTAATTTTATGATATACTAAAATAGCACCACCTTTCATGAGGGACTTACATAATTCTCAATATTTAAGTACTCATAAAATGAAGAGTAGTACATCACCACTATTTTCTGGAATATTTCAAAGCTTTTGTTATTCTTTTTTAGTATTTAAGCTTTCTTTGTAAAATTCATTTTTTCTTCTGTATCTATGCAACTAGAACATATGCAAGAATATATTTAACCTTACAGCATTAACTTTCTAGAGACAAAGACTTTAGCTTCTTCCTTCTCATAAGTCACAATACAGTTGCCAGAGTACTGAGCATATATTCAGAATTAACATAATTATACATTCTAAACCTAAAATTATTTTGGTAGGGATTTGAGTTGTTATTGTTCCTGTTATTGTTACATGCTACACAGTAGATTCTTCCTCACCAGAGTGCTGTCCAGCAGAACAAAGCACTACCCTGTCAGGCACCACATTTACAATCGCTGTTCCATTTAAACCTATTGTTGCTACCAATGTGTCCATCTAAACCCATCTGCTTGTCCTAGCCTTCTACTGACTAGCTTTCTATGCCTGCGGGAGTTAACTGTGCATCACTCGAAGTGTATGGAACTGTAGGATGGACTCCAACTTGCTAATCGGGTCTCAGCCTGAGTGCTTCCCTGGGGTGTGGCCTTCTCCTAAGGAAGACACTGGGAACCTCCTCCTCCCTCTGCCCCTCCTCCTTCATCCTTGCTGGCACTCTGGTGGCCAGTCGAAGAGGTACCAGTGTAACGACCATGTTTCCACCAGCCTGGGATCCACATGGCTATGCCCCCACTGGCCTGTGATCGTCCTGCATTCTGCATCATTGCTTGTGGCAGTGAGTCTGCAGAGGGAATGTGGTATAGGACTTTGGGACTTGATTTGGACTAGGTTACTTTCTTAATACACAATTACTTTTTGAATATAAAACTCTTTCTTATACTTAGATGAGTGCTCCACTAGGCAACCCAACTTAACACATGGATTTGTTCCTCTAGTCAACCAAGCCAAATACATGAGTAACATACTATTATGAACTTGGTAGATTTTAACAGCAATTATGTACTTTTTATGATTTCTGCATCAAGAATTTGACTTGGATCAGCTAATTGGTTCTATTTGGCTGATCAAACTTGTAATCACTCATGTGACTGAACTTGGAAGTTTGTGAGGGCTGTCAGCAAAGCCAATGCATGGGACTTCTAATTCTCTAATTGAGTTGGCTGGCCTTCTCTGCAAAGCAATTTTTCAAAGCAGCATTGCAAGACAACAAAAATGGAAGCTACAAGGTCTCTTGAGACCCATGCTCTGAAATTCATATAACTCACAATTTTGTTCACATTTTATTGGTGATAAGGCACAAGAGCAGCTCAGATTCAAGATCCAAAAAAATAGATCTTAACTGTTATTGAGGAACATGAAACTATTTCTGGCCATATTTATTAAAATAATGTCTTTCATAAAACAGATACTAGAATGTTTTGGGAGCAACTCCTTTAATTTCATGTTGAAGATCCATTCTGTGGTATCACTTTGGAGAAATAGAGGACCCTCATGGTACTGTCTGGTAACATTGGACTCCAAACGGCAAGATTGAGAATCCAAAGCCGCCAGTCCCTCCAATAGAAAATATAAGGCTATCTGCACCCAAAAGATTCACAGCCTTGTGATGTCCACAGAGACATAGATAAATTATAAACATATGAATGGATTTGGGGCTCACACTTAACTGAACCCCAATCTTAACAATTAGTTGGGTTTTTTAAAAAAAAAACTCCTTGACACAACTGTCCTTGCCTTTCTCCCACCAACAGTTTTCAAAGTTGTTCAATTTTCCCTAGTAAGCCCCACGACCATCCTGTGTCCCTTGAGAACATTTATCAAGATTTCTACTTGGGAATGCTCCAAAAAATAGTGTTCATAAATTCTAAGTTGTTAAGATCTACAACCATGACTATTTCACAATGGTTTATATACTGCCTTTAGGTTAATTGCAATGCATTAAGATAAAATTTTGTACCAACTTTACTTTCTGTTTTTGTTTTATTTACATCTGACACATTGTAAGTATATATGATAGATTTGTACTTATCTGATAAGAAATGTTGTGAATGAATAATGTGAAATGTTGTGAAACAAACACATCAGAGGTTGATAAGAGTCAGCATCAACTATGTTAGGTGACTTGGTTGATATTGGTTTCATTCAATATTTTAAATATTGATATATTTGCTTTGATTGTATTTTGTGGTTGACATTTATGTCTACATAAAAGAGTAATATGGTTATGAAGTTTTCTTCTCTTATAATCTATTTTTTTTCTTTTTGGTACTAAGGTTGATATCAAATGAGATTGGACTGATATCCATCAGCCTTTCTTAAGGAGAAGGATGTGGCATCATTGGAAGCTTTTCAGGGCAGATCTACTCACTAAGAAGTGGAATTGACTAGATAATTGTGGACATTTTATTACCATTATAATATAAATAGGGCCCAGACTGGTGGTCTCAATTAGGAATGATTTTTCTGCTCGATAGGAGCTCTTCATTTACTTTTGACCTTGATTTATTTGGAGTGGAGGTTTGTTTGTTTGTTTAAGGCGAAATAAAACCATGTCGTGTAGATTGTCTAAAAATAAAATGCATAAAATTTTTTGAAAGAAACAATTATCCCTTTTCTTTGATTCCCATTTCATTGATTTCATCACTATTTATATTTCCACAAATAGTGGCAATGAGTTTCAAAAAGTTCATGGAAAAACAGAAGTAAAATAAAAGGGAACTTTTTCATGAAAAATTTGAAGCCCTTTCTTATGTAACTTAGGTTTAAGTCACTTTTCTTCTAGATTCCTGATGTACAAAATTAGATAATTCACTTTAAACCTTTTATTTCTTCTAAGATAGGTATTTAATGTTATTTTTTTCTTAGAACTTTATATGTTGATTACCACAGCTCTTCATGTATTTGTGTTCTCATTTTTGTATCACTGAAAATATTTTTAATGAACCAATTTCTACTTGGAATCCTGATCTTAAAAATTCATTTATTTTCTCACATGTAACTTCCTTCTATGACAATCTTTTCTATGACAGATTTGGCTTCCTGATTGGTGAGAGAACTCTAGGTCTTTACACTGCTATGAAAAACTCATCACTTCAGAAGTTTAGTCTAGTTAGGCATTTATAGTTACTTCTCCTGATTTTTAAATGATTCATAAAAACGCAGAGAAAAGCTAAAGGAGATTTATTGTTAATAATTAACATAATATTGGCTATGCTGATAAAGCAAGCAATAAAGTACATATAAATATTATAAATGTAAAAATGCCATGATTTTTTAGTGATTTGCTCTGTACAGGAGATAGAAAGGTTCCTTTGATTATTTATTAAAAATTACATTAAAACTAGTGAAAATTGTCTATAACTTGAATAGTTTAAATGGAAACATGCAATAAGCACTAGCTTTCTATACGCTAGCATAAAAATAAGACAACAATGAAATAAATCTCTCAGCAGAGCAATGACACTAAAGTCTAAGAAATAAAAAATGCACAGGCACCATATAAATTAAATTAAATAAAACTATTGAAGGATATACATTTTTAATAAATACTGAATAGCCTAAGGGCATCAAATGAATCAGGCTAGAGGCACCTATTCGAATTTGTAATAGGAATGATCCTGCAATTGCATTTTGTGAAAGAGGTAAAAATGGTGCAGTTGCTGAAGTTTCCTCTGAAAGAAGGGAGACAAGTCTATCCAGTTCCACTTTAATCCTACTTATAAAATCTTTGTGATCTAAGATTTCTAACCTCTTTTAAATAAGAACATTTATATGGGGTTTGAAAAGATGTCTCAAGCTACGGCTGCTTAATGGCAGTTCTAGGGATCCCCAGTGGTGCTGTGAGTTAGGGTTGGGCTGCTAACCATAAGGTTATTGGTTCAATCCGTCATGGGAGAACAATGATACTGTCTGCTCCCAGAAAGATTTAGTCTTAGGAACCGTAAGTAGAGTTTTTATGTGTCTCTGGGAGTCATCATGGGACTGTGGGTATCACAGTGAGCTTCTATCTGCAAAATCAGTAGTTTAAAACCACATCCACTCCATGGGACAAAGATGAAACTGCTACTTCCATAAAAAGGACAGTCGGTAAAACCCGCAAGGGAAATTCTACACTGTGTCCTATAAAGTTGCTTTGAATCCGAACCAACTCAATGACAGTGCGGTACTTTTTGCTTGTTTAGTCATTCAGAGAGATTTAACGTCTATGGCTGTGTGCTTCCTAATTGACCAAATGGAGAAAATGATGCTCTCTGGCAGCAGGACCATGAAGATGAGGGATTTGACACGGTTTAGAGTGTTCTCACATAATTTGGCCACAAAACTGTTGAGTGTCTTTTCTCTACTTATCCTCCTTTGTTTACGAAAAATTTTACATCCCTGTCAATATTTAAATGTCAATAAGACTCTAAGTAAGGGTTCTATCTTCTCAATAAAGGTATAAAGCAAAATCACTAAGCTTCACTGCCTTAATGTGATATATTTCGCTTTAGAAAACATCAGAAGCCCGTGGCTTTCTAGTTAGCATTGATGGTGACATATATGAAAGACATTTCTCTCAGTAACAAACCATCAGTATACTCAGCGATTGGACTGGGATGCTAATCCCATGTTGTATATCTGAATATCACGAAGCTTCATTTTCCCTATATTGAAAGTAATGAGAAAAAATAATCCAAACAGCTGCTTAGAGACAAGGGAGAACACAATATGGGGTTGCTTTGGCTCAGCCAAAACAGTAGACTCATGCAGACAAAACAGTGTGTTACCCTGCTGGGATGAAGAAGGGCCTAATCAGGTATCTGCCTTAATTCCACATGAGACAGGTTGCTTTGATTACTACTGAAAACTTGTTGTCTATTATAACCACTCCCACCCTGCTCTGTTGATTCAGTGCTGGCACCTGCCCTCTACCATTACGGGGACCAATCAGCCCCATTGTGGGCAAATGTTGGAGTTTGCTTAGGGAAAGTGCCTACTATTAGTCCTGGTGCACATAAAATAGCAGTTACAGGAGTCTTAAGAGATGCTGGGGCCCACTTCACAAACTTGTTCCTTATGGTTGTGGTAAAGGGTATGTCCTCAGGACACCCCCTTTTTGGGTCTATGGGAATATTCTGATAGATCCATTCCAACATATCAATTTCTCTAAGTTTTTGGATGCCTTCCTCTACAGTGTACCAAGGGCGGTCAGGTACTTCAAATTGGCCTAATCTAGGCCATCTGGCAGTCCATGCTTCATTGAACCAACCAAATAAAGAATTAGATGTTCTCTTAGCCTCTCTCACCGAGACATTGAAAGAAGAGTCTGTGCTTAGGGGCCCCATATCCAGAAACTTAGACCAGTCTAATATTACATTTCGTGCACCAGTATCCCACACCCTTAGTAATCATTCCCAGGGGTATTCTCCAGGCTTCTGCTTGTACGTATTTGAGAACTCGAGCAGGTCTTTGTGTGTGTAGCGCGCTTCTTCTTGGGTAATCATCTCAACCTCACCTTTAGGAGCTTTCTGAGACAATTTTAGTGAGAGGTCTAGCAGAAATAATGGGTGGTGAGGGTGTTTCCTGGGTGCTCTCAGCAACATCTTGTAAGGCATCTCCCTCAGGCAATGCTACGGATGCAGCCCCACCTGGCATTTCAACTTGAATAGTTTGACTAATCTGCTCAGGTGTGGATGGTGAATTAATACTTTCAGCTGGGAGGGGTGGATCTATTGATTGGGGTGAGTCAATTATTTCTAAGGGCTCAATATCCTCCTCTTCTGGATTATCAGCCCATATGTTCCCATCCCATGTTTCAGGGTCCCAACGTTTCCCAATTAATGCCCTCACTTTGGTATCAGACACTGCTCTAGATCTGCAACTCAGCTGCCCTTGTAATTCAGCCACTCATATAATGAGTCTCTGGACCTGGTTCTCAGCAATGTCAGCTCTTTTACTAGAGGAGAGAAGGCTCTCCTTTGTAGCAGATGGAAGTTTTCAAATCCATTAGTCTGCACCTGAGGCGTGCTTCTGAGTCTCTGAGACCATCCCTCTCCTTAATCACACTTTCCACTGTAAGAAGGACCAACCAACCAGCTTCCCTATACTTGTCATCCTTACAAAACTCCTGGAAAATATCAAACATATGATCACTCAGAGCCTCTCCTTTATCCAGAACTTCATCTATCAGTGGTGCTACTTTAGGTATTACCTTTGCTAGGAAGATAAGCAGACTTACCCATGCTTTGGGGTGTTGAAGTAGCATTACTAGTGTTAAGACTAATCAGGCTGGAAAGCTAATTTAAGAAGCACATATTTATGATTTTATTTCTCTAGAAGTACTCCTGGTACCAAAAGGTGTTAGACAGGGTTCTCTAGAGAGACCCTGATTATATTATTTATATATATATATATATATATATATATATATATATATAGAGAGAGAGAGAGAGAGAGAGAGAGAGAGAGAGAGAGAGAGATTTAACACAAGAATTGAGCAGATCAATTATATACAGATAGATAGATGATACAAGAAATGAACAGTTAAATTATAAAGCAGTACAAATGGCTCAGTGTACCTCACTCCCTTGAGACATCTGTGAGACACTGGCAGTCCTTCAAGTTTTGAGGGCCACCAGGTAGTCCTCTGTAGAGAGATTCAGGCTATTCCCATACAGGCAGCAAACAGCAAGGCAGGTCACCAATAGTCAGTCAGGTCACCAACAGTCAGTCCCCAGATCAAGAGGTAGAAATTCCAATGGTTTGGCGAAACAGGTCTTAAGGGAACCTCAAATTACAGTGACACAGTCCAAGGGTTAGGTGTCCCACAGGTAGTGTAGCTTGCAAATTGAGGCACTGAACACGCAAGACAGCTGCACACTGATCTGATTATCAAAGAGCTAGAGTCAAAAAAAGCGAGGTTCGCTGAGCCATTTATCTCTCCGCCCTTCAATTAATCCCACATGTGTTTATCGGCCAGGCAGGCACAATCAACTAACTATCTCACTATCCCTCAGAAGTGTAGGTGGAAACAGGAAACCGTGGCTGTGGCCCGAAGCTGAGCTCTGTGGAAAGCCAGAGCCCTCTGGCTAGGCAGCAAGAGTTGGTGCAAAAAGAGCAGTATAGGATAAGATGGGGCCTTTGGCACATTGCTAGTCTTTGACATCTATTTTCTCTTGTATAAAATGAAGAATGTCAATGCAGTACTCTCAGAGCCTGGACTCTGGAGGATCATGGTATTATTGTATGACCATTCAGCTCACTAACTCTGAATTACTTTTACATGAGAGAAAAACACATTTTTATGTTGGAATAACTGGATAGTGGAGAACTTAACAATCAGCTGGGTTGTAGTAAACACTATTGTTTATATTAATATCAGAACCTTTATGGTTTTACTTTTTAGAAATAATTATTTGTTCAAGGAGATTCTGGAAAAAGTTTCAGTGTTTCAAGATGTGATGTTTGCTCTTTTAAGGCTTTCAATAAGCTAAAACTCCAATCTCCACAAGTATCAGGAGTTGGGGGCTTTGATGTTTATTTTAGAAACATCAGGTGCAACAAAAACTTGCTAGAAGTGAAATCATTGTTGGTGAAATATATGTGAAATTTATTTTTAATAACTTACAAAAGTGTAATTCCAAATGGCAATATGTTTTCTCCAGGCCTCTATGCTGTGCACTCTCTAAAAAACAAGTTTCTTTCCTCCCAGCTTTTTCACAAGCCCTTCAGCTCTCATGTACATCCCTCTCTATATCTCCTCAGACACGCCTTTGCCTAGCTATACTCCAAGATCAGTTTAGACAGAATTCCACCCATAGCACTCTCTACCTGACATAAAGATCCTCCTTCGTGAGTAAACACTTTGTTATCTAGTGTGTATTTCTGACTAGGCTGTGCATTTGTTAAAAACAGGAGCTGAAGACTTCATGATAATATCTTTATTTAAGCTGAGAGTGTGAATTTCTTCCTTCAGATCTCATTGGTTTTCCCTTATATTCCACCTCCTGAAATGGTGAACTGTTGACTAGCATTCTCTGTTGTCTAATATGCATGTGTAAACTGCACATTAAATAGGGAAGACCACAGAGGAATGGGTGTGTTTGAACTGCGGTGCTGGAGAGGAATATTGACAGTACCAGGGAGCGCTAAAAGAACAAACAATCTGTGTTGGGAAAAGTAAGGACAGAGTGCTTCTTAGACACAAGATGGCAAGATTTCCTCTTACACACTTTGGACATATTGTCAGGAGAGACCAGTCCCTGGAGAAGGACATCAGGCTTGATAAAGTGGAAAAGGCAGAAAAGAAGACCCCTTGATGAGATGGATTGAGGTGCACAATTGTGAGTCTGGCACAGGACCATTCATTCAGTGTGTTGTTCTGTTTTGTGTAAGGTCACTAGTTGCTATGGGTCAGCGCCAAACTGATGGTCCCTAACAACAACAACAACAACAACAACATATTAACTAGGAAAGAGCAGTGGGGGTGTTACAGGTTGGGCTGTTAGCTACAACATCACTAAGTAGTTCACCCCCCCTCCCCGCCCCCAGTGCTCTGTGGGGAAAAGTTGAAGCTTTCTGCTCATGCAAACATTTTTAGTCTTAGAAACACACCGGGGCAGATCTACTCTGTCCTATAAGGTAACAATTAATCTTTGTATATAAACTGGGCCTGGCAGAGCACCTGATAACTACTAAGTACATATTTTTTATAAAAAACATTTTACTAAGGGATCATGCAACTCTTATCACAATCCATGCATATATATACATCAATTGTATACAGCACATCCATACATTCTTTGCCCTAATCAATCTCAAAGCATTTGCTCTCCACTTAAGCCCTTTGCATCAGGTCCTCTTTTTTTTCCCCTCCCTCCCCGATCCCCCCTCCCTCATGAGCCCTTGATAATCCACAGATTGTTATTTTGTCATATCTTGCCCTATCCGGAGTCTCCCTTCCCCGCTTCTCTGCTGTCCATCTCCCAGGGAGGAGGTCACATGTGGATCCTTGTAATCAGTTCTCCCTTTCCAACCCACTCACCCTCCACTCTCCCAGCCTTGCCCCTCACACCCCTGGTCCTGAAGATATCGTCCACCCTGGATTCCCTGTGCCTCCAGCTCCCATATGCACCAGAGTACAATCTCTGCCCTCTCCAGTCCTGCAAGGTAGAAGTCGGATCATGGTAGTTGGGGGGAGGAAGCATCCAGGATCTGGGGGAAAGCTGGGTTCTTCATCGGTACTACATCATACCCTGATTGACCTGTCTCCTCTCCTAAACCCCTCTGTGAGGGGATCTCCAGTGGTCGACACTTGGGCCTCGGGTCTCTACTCTGCACTTCCCCCTTCATTCACTATGGTATACACACACACACACACACACACACACACACACACACACATATATATATATATTCTTTATTCTTTTTGCATGATGCCTTACACCTGGTCCCTTTGGCACCTCGTGATCGCACTGGCTGGTGTGCTTCTTCCATGTGGGCTTTATTGCTTCTGAGCTAGATAGCCGCTTGTTCACCTTCAAGCCTTTAAGACCCCAGACACTATCTCTTTTGATAGCCGGGTACCATCAGCTTTCTTCACCACATTTGCTTATGCACCCGTTTGTCTTTGGCAATCATATCATGGAGGTGTGCAGTCAATGATATGATTTTTTGTTCTTTGATGCCTGATAACTGATCCCTTTGGGACCACGCGATCACACAGGTTGGTGTGTTCTTCCATGTGGGCTTTGTTGCTTCTGAGCTAGATGGCCGCTTGTTTATCTTCAAGCCTTTAAGACCCCAGTCACTATCTCTTTTGATAGCCGGGCACCATCAGCTTTCTTCACCACGTTTACTTGTTCACCCACTTTGGCTTCAGCAGTTGTGTCGGGAGAGTGAGCATCATAGAGTGAAAATTTAATAAAGAAAGTATTCATGCATTGAGGGAGTGCTTGAGTAGAGGCCCAAGGTCCTTCCGCCACCTTAATACTAAACCTATAAATATAGACACATAGATCTATTTCCCCATCCTCATAAATATATTTGCCTGTACATGTCCTTGTCTAGACCTCCAAAAATGCCCCCTTGACTCCCAGCTCCTTCCTCCATCTCCCTTGAATTTCCTCCTGCCCCACTACCACGCTGCGTCCTCACCTGGACTACAGATATACCTCTTCTCTATGCAACCTTACCCTTGATCATTCCCCACCAGGCCTGCCACTCCCCCTTCACTACCATTTTGGGTCCCATGTTGTTCCCTTGTCCCTGTGTTTGTTAACGCCACTTCCTTACCCCCTACCCCTTCCTCACCCCAAGTCCCCCAGGAACTGTTGGTCCCGCTGTTTTTCCTCCAGATAGTTCATCCAGCTTGTCCTATTCAGACAGACCTGTGGAGACACTAACATGCATGAAAACAAGACAGAGGAAAACAAAGCAACAGCATACAACCAGACAACAAAACGACAAAAGCAAACCACTGACAAAGAACAAAACAAAACACTTCACAAAAGAAAAGCTTGTAGTTCGTTCAAGGATCATTTGCTGGCCCTTAGGAGCGTTTTCCAGTCCAATTTGTTGGGGCACCACGCCCTGGCCCCAAAGTCCACTTTCAGCATTCCCTGGGGACCTTGCCACTCCATTCCCTTGCTGTTCTGCTGCACTCCCCTAGTGCTTTGCCTCGGTGTGGTGGGATCAGGTCATGTGCAATTCCCACACTGTGTCTATGGTGCTGTCCCCTGTATCGCCCTTAGATTTAAATGGATTCCTGCCCCTCCCCCGAGAAGAATTTGTTTCAAAGGACGACATTGATTCTGCAGCTCCGGGAGATGGACATATCTGAGCAGAGCACACGGGAGCAGATGAAGGGGCAGGAGGAGACAGTGGAACACAGCCTTGCCCACGAGGCCGTGAGGATGATGTTCCTGAGTAGAGCAGCCAGTCCACAGAGAGAACAACATGGCTGGCCCCACTATGAGAAATGATGCCCCTCACTAAGTACATCTTTACATGAATTAATAGAAAATCTCAATATGGAGGTGGCAGGAATCAGACACTCAAGGCTGGCCAGGTTCTCCCCTGTGCTATTTCAAAGATCACTGATTCCAAAGACCTCAGCCACCTTGTCTTGTCTAAATAGGATGTGGAAAAGAAAGGAAAGCTTTTTTGGAGGAGGGCAGTGATGTGAGAGAGAAGATACCTAAAATCGACCTGAATGTCTAAAATTTAGTTATTTCTTAGTCTTCTCATTTCAAGATCTGAAATTTAGTGAAAAATTGTTTTACTTTTGCATCAGAGTAGATGAATATGACTTTATACTACATTTAAAAGGCATTCTAAGATTGTGGCAGTAGGTCTTTTTAAAATTACATTTTTTTTGTTATTTCCAAACTGTCAGGGTTTCTACTGCTACAATTTAAGCGGCAGATCTAACAAATTGGTCAGATTCAGCCATCTAGCTCAGAAGCAACAAAGGCCACAGAGAAGAAGCACACGGCCTAAGCGAATACAAGGTGTTGAATGGCCCATGTAGCAGACACCAAGGAACAAAAACAATCATTGTGTGATCACCTTCCTCACATAATCACTGAAGACGAAAGTGTGCATAAGCAAGTGTGGTGAAGAAGGCTGATGGTGCCCGGCTATTGAGAGATATAGCGTCTGGGGACTTAAAGGCTTGAAAGCAAACAAGCGGCCATCTAGCCCAGAAGCAACCAAACCCACACGGAAGCAGCACACCAACATAGGTGATCGTGAAGGGCAGAAGAGACCAGGTATCCAACAACAAAGGTGGGGTGGTGGTGAGAATCACATCACCGTGAAAGAGGGGGAGTGCGTGATGAGGACCCAATGCCCACCTGTAGACAGCTGGACACCCTTCCAGAGGGGTAGTGTGGAGGAGATGGGCCACTCAGGGTTCAGTGTAGCAACAATGAAACTAAAAACCTTCCTCTAGTTCCTGAACCCTTCCTCCCCTCCCAATCATCATGATCCCAATTCTACCTTGCCTTGCGGACCTGGTTATACCAGAGGATGTACAGCGGTGCAGTGGGGATCTGGAGGTACAGGGAATCTAGGACAGATAAACCCCCCCAACACCAGCGGTGGGAGTGGCGACACCAGGAGGGAAGGGGTTGTAGAAAGGGAGAACCGATCTCGGAGATCTATGTGGAACCTCCTCTCTGGGAGATGGGCAATGGGGAGGCGGGTGAGGGGAGACGCCAGGAAGTGTAAGATAAGATATAATAATTATTTATAAACTATCAAGGGAACAGGGGTGGGATCGGGGAGGGAGGGGGACGGGGGAAAAAAAGGGAAACCGAGCTGATTCCAGGAACCCAAGTGGAAGGTGAATTATGAGAATGACGAGTGCAACGAATGTATAAGGGTGCTTTGCTCAATTGATGCATGTACAGACTGTGATAAGAGCCTTATGAGCCCCAATAAAAAGATTTTAAAAAATACCCTTAGGAATCATCAGATTATTGTTATAAAACCCTACATCAAACAAAATAATCATTATCATAGGACAATGATATATGTTATAATTTTTTAAATTGAAATAAAATATTGAGATTTTGGCCATCAGAAATCAACATTAAAATATGCATAGAAATATATATCTTTACAGTTAACATATATAATGATGTTAAGATATTTGCTTATCTACTTTTGTCCACCAAGATACAATAAATGATTATAAAAAATTGTCAGATTCATTCAGTTTCTAACTTAGAATAATATTGAAGAAAAATTCAAATTCTCTACCTTATATTGAAATAAGTACAGTCATGGGATCATTCCAAATGCTATCTCTGGATGCCTGCGGTAGAGGAGAGCAACATAGTGAAGCAAAAGGCAGAAAAGATGGGATTGGGGGAAGCTGCTTTCTATAATTCTACAGAGACAAGAAGACGTTTTATGGATGTTGCCCTAATCCACTATTTCTCGGTGATAACATATCCAATTTTTGACCGTTTGAATTCATATTTTATTTGCTTTCTCTCTAATGAATTGGGAATCTAATTTATGGTAATAGGCAATAATAAAACAAGAGATTATTTTAACCTTAGGATACATGCAAATATAAAAATAGGAAATGTTTTAATGAGATTCATTAGCACCTGGAGATTAATTAGAAACACCTTAAGTATGGTTGAAGCAACTCTGAAGGAGATTAAGCTCATAGTAAAATTTCCAATATGTTTTATGATAATCATGAATATTTGAAAAATTTTGTTTACTTTCTAGTTGTAACTTATATAACAGCCAAAAATCAAACTCAGCTCCATCAAATCAATTCCAACTCCTAGAAAGCCTATAATGTAGGGTAGAGCTACCTCTGTGGTCTCTGAAGCAATATCTCTTTATAGGTGTAGAATGCCTCATCTTTCTACTGTGGGGGAGCTGGTGGTTTAAAGCTGCTGAACCCCATCATGTACCCCACTACACCACCTGAGTCCCTGAGTTTAAGAATAAGGAAATCTGGGAATTAACATTACTGACATGAGTAGCTTCATTGTTAAGGTTGGCAAATGGAAGTGTTGCTCCCTTGAAATACTCCTAAATCATAGAGATGTAGAAATAACACTTATGTCAATGTGCAGCCAAAAGAGTCCAGATAATGACCTCCACACTTTTAAGGGGAGTATCACATCCTGAGGACATGCGTGGCATGCATGAAAGAATCAAGAGTTTAGATCATGCTACAGTCAGTCAAGGTTCTTTGAATGGGATGACTTATGGTTACTCGATGGAGTCTGATCTGAATTCATATTGATTTTAAAGAAAGGCAGCATTGGTAGTTTGCAAGTCAAACTTCTTTACCTTAGTTAGCAGAGGCTCGAGGGTCTCTCTGTGTTCTGCCCCGCACACGAGAAGCAGGACGATTAGCAATGAGCCCGTGGGTTTATTATGATCAGCTGGGCGGGCCACAAGAAGGAAGATCAAGAGACTTTATTCAAAGGCTAAAATGGGGATGATATTACTATACATCCAGCAGGGCTGCTCTATTTTAAATAGGTTGTTAGCATGCGACAAATGTCTAAGCTGCTAGCACTATGTCTGGCCGAGTATTCACTCAAATTCTCCCAAAAAATCAGTTCACTTAAACTCAGTAAATGTATATGTCCAGACTCATCCGATGTTCACACATTATCTTTGTTTGCCATGTAACTATACTGAGAATAGCCTTTTCTTGAAATTATAAAAGTCACACCTTGCTTTATCTGTTACCCTACTTTTGTCTTAACAGTGAATATAAGAGTACAAGATGATCAATTAAGATGTTTAGAAGAAAGAGAAAATAAGACAAAAATAGCTTAGTGCAATAAAATGCAACCGAAAACATGATAGAAATGTTCCTTCCATAGAAATTTAGATCATTCTATTAAACAACTCTTGAGACAAATTAAAGTTAAAAGCCAAAATTGATAATTTTATTTTTAAAACGGTACTCTGATGCACAAATCTCTGAAGATAAGCTGAAATGCACACAGAGGGTATACTTTCTATGCAATTGAATTGTTTTTAAATTAACAATTTATAATAAAATGTGAAAGTCTATTTTCACTTAAAAATTTTAAAAATAATCAAAGAAATACCCACCCACACCAGCCCACATGAACACATGCACAAATGCACTGGACTATACATATAAAGATTGCAGAAATGGCAAATGGTTGATTTTAAATATATATTTGTATGAACATTATATAAAAACTATGTGAATATTTATACATATATTTACCGAAATCAAAACAAAACCATCCATACAATTGGAATTATTTGTTCTACCAAATATAATTTCTTTATATAGCTTGACTAAAAGCCTTTCTCTTGCCCTCTGAATAATAGCCGTCAACAAAAGCAAATGCAGTACTAAAGTGAAAGAAAGCTTAATAATATGTTTATTTCCAAATTTCAGCATGTTTTCTGACACTGGCTTGAGATAATGCTTAAGACAAACAAGGGAGAAGAATATTCAAGAAACTTACTGTAATTTGTAACCCAGGGAGGACTGCAATCACTAAAAGAGTGTGACTGCAATAGACTTCCCCAATAACACCCACTCGCCAAGTCCGCTCTGACTCATTACACCTCTATACAGGGCGTCTGGTCTGGAGGGAAGAGCAGGAGACGCTCTCTTTAGAGTAGCCGATGGGTTTGAACTGCTGCAGTTAGGGATGCAACACAGGCCGCTAGAGTTCCTTAAAAGGTTAATGGAATATCAAAATAAAGCTGTTTTCCTTACATCACCAGAAATGCTTTTTCAAAACACCACTGACATATCACAATCATTTTCTATGCAGCCACTATTGGATTTTCATCATGGGACTTTTCACTATCAGGTTCTGATACCTTCCTTTGTTAGTCAAATAGATCTAAAGTTTTGCATATCCTTCTGCCAGTGGTCCACTGTAACTGGCTCACTCCTGGCTCACCAGAGCCCATTGTGCATACCTATTCCTAACTCCACATTGAATGATGTCATCTTGGTAAATCAAAACTGTACCTGGTGGGTGTAATTATCCGAAGAAAATCAACAAATGTTACGAACCAGGTGTTATGTGTTCCACCCTCTCCTCACCTCTGACACATTTAACAATACTTACCTCCTTTTGCTCAGACATTCTCTTAATTCACATTAGTCAGATATCCCCACTAGGCAGTATTTTGCAGTGTGCTATTCCAGTCACCACCTAATGTACTTGTGAAAATAAAGGTGACTGGGCCTCACTTCAGACTCTGAATTTGAAAACCCAGCCTGTGAGACTGGAAGGTGCATTGCAAGGAGCTCCCCAGTTGGATGCTATGTGCTGTAAGCTTTGGGAAACACTTCACTAAAGAGTGTTCCTGTCCAACAGAGCTTTGGAATGGCTCATCTCCTTGAGTACATTATGTACTGGAGTGTCTAATTGTTTCATAATTTGTCATCTTTTCATTAGAGCTACAGAACAGTCAATTTTTAGTCTGGTATGAAAAATCAAAGCTTTTCTTAGACAGCAGCAGGGATGAGGTAATCTGTCAGACATGCAAAATAGGCAGGAGCTGGGATTGTTCTGTTATGGCAACAATTTGAATATTTGAAAATATGACACACAATGTAAGTATTAAATCATGCACCGTAGCATTATTGTTTTATACTTCCACCATATACCTTTTGCAATGATAAATTAACTTTCTTGCTTTGCTGGAATTCTAGTTGCTATTAGTACAGTAAAATGCATATGAAAAACATGGCCAATAATTTCCTAAGGCCTATGCACGGAGGTATGTATCTGTGTGTGCGTGTGCGTACATGATCTTGTGTGTCTTAGCAAACTGAGTCCAACTCTCATGAAGGACAGAGTAGAACTACTTCAGATTGTTTCCTAGGCCATACATCTTTATGGGCAAAGACTATAGGTGTATTAAAATGCATACCTAATATGAAGGAGTTTCAAATAGTTGCTTTAAAATGTCATTACCTTTTTTAAAGAACAGAAGCCCCATCTTCAATGGCTGATGGCTTCAAATGGATTTCCTTGTGGTTAGCTGCCCCCACTTAACCAATATCCCAATGTGATGCCTTAAAATGCCTTTACCTTCAATTCCACTTTTCTGCAAACTTTCTGAAGCCCCCTCTTATAAGGTAATGAAATGGTTCTGTGGTAGAATTAACTTTCCATGTGGGAGATTGGGGTTCAATTCCCAGCAGAAGCACCTCAGAGGTGGCCACCACTCCTCTATCTGTAGAAATGTGCATGTTACTATGATCCTGAATAGATTTTAGTGGACTTTTCATATTAAAACGCACTTTCATATTAAACCAATGAAAGTCCAGATCACGTCGGTGCTGCCCTGAGTTAGAGGTTGACTTGATAGCCGTGAACAATATCCTATTTATGATACAACCAGAGCTCTCATTTTGTCCCTTTTATTTTGTTTTGCTAATATGCTGAGATATTTCTCAGATAAGTGAACTAGCAAATAAACAAAATGATAAAACTGGAATAATGACTGAAACAAATTTAAGGTCCATAGATAAGAAGGTAACAAGGATTTCAACAAACAACAGTAAATTTTAAAATAGTGAGCGGGGGCAGCGGGGGCGGGGGCGGGAAGAATTATGCATCTGAAAGAACAAAGCGACCTATTAGTCTCCCTGTAGATCAGTGTGAGTGTGTCTGTAGTTCTGAGCATTCTAATGACTGGGGTGGATGCATTGATAGTACAAGCTAGAGGGGATGAATCGCCTTGCCTCACATAGGAAATAATAGTGTGGAGTTGTAGAGGGAGGAGCAAACAAGGACTGGAAAGGAGAAGCTACGGACTGCTTCTCCATGAAGGCAAAATGGAAGCAAAACCTTTGGTTTCTGTTTAAGAATTTTGAGTAATGATCAAGGAATAGTGATTAAATTTAAATTTTCCTCAAACACATTGTGGGAACTTTTAAAAAGACAACATGGTTTGTTGGAGATGTTTGATGATGACATTGAAGTGGAAGGATTGAAATAGTATTCAAAGACCTAGAAGGTATAAGAGAGACAGGAATAAGTCAATAGGACATAGGCAGGTAACTTGAGTCAGCTTACTTGAAACCATATTATTGACTAATAGATATATTAGTATAAGTTTTCCCTGTTGGAGACAGATGTGTTCAACTTGGAGTAACAATTATATTCATTAAAAGAAAATTGAATTGTGGATTATATAATTAAATTACTTAATTCCATTGAGTCAATTATGATTCATAGTGACCCTAAAGGACAAAATAGAATTGTCCCATGAAATTGTAAAACTGTACAGGATTAGAAAGACCCACTTATCATTCTTCTGGGGAGAAGCTGGTGGTTACAACCTGCTGACATTGTGGTTTACAGCCCATTACACCACTGGGTGCCTACAGTATATACTAGAATTTAATGAAAATTATCCTATATTTTATTCCTTTCCAAATATGACTACAAAATATGACTTTCCAAGTATGAGTACAAACTTTCCAAGTATGACTACAAACTTGCAATATTGAAGAAATGTGTGTATACAGTGTTATCCTAGGAAACCCTCAGTTTAGATAAGAAACGCAGACTCGGTATACTTTTACTTACATCCTCAAAGGTGAGTTAGAGTTGGCTAATTGGATAACCAGAGAGAAATTGGGGAGTAGGATACAAGCTGGACTAAGAATATAGCATATTAAGTGCATTCTTTCCAGACATACAATTAGCTTACCAAAGCTGGAAGAGTAGCGGTAGATAGATAATGAACGTAGTGCGGGGACAAAATCCTAAGCATGGAATCACCAAGGAGTTGGGACATTAACATGTCCATGATAAAACATTTTACATGCTCCCCCCAACTACCATGATCCGAATTCTACCTTGCAGGGCTGGATAGGGCAGAGGTTGTACACTGGTACATATGAGGGCTGGAGGCACAGGGAATCCAGGGTGGACGATATCTTCTGGAACAAGGGTGTGAGGGGCGAGGCTGGGAGAGTGGAGGGTGAGTGGGCTGGAAATGGGGAACTGATTACAAGGATCCACATGTGACCTCCTCCCTGGGAGATGGACGGCAGAGAAGGTGGGGAAGGGTGACTCCGGATAGGGCAAGATATGAAAAAATAACAATGTATAAATTACCAAGGGCACATGAGGGAGTGGGGAGCGGGGAGGGAGGGCAAAAAAAAAAAAAGGGCTTAAGTGGAGAGCAAATGCTTTGAGAATGATTGGGGCAGGGAATGTGCGGATGTGCTTTATACAATTGATGTATGTATATGTATGCATTGTGATAAGAATTGTATGAGCCCCTAATAAAATGTAAAAAATGAAAAGAAAAGAAAATGATTAGGGCAAAGACTGTACAGATGTGCTTTATACAATTGATGTATGTATATGTATGGATTGTGATAAGAGTTGTATGAGCCCCTAATAAAATGTTTTAAAAATATTTTACATGATTCAATTTTCATTGAAATAACTCTGGTGGAGTGTGTCAAACCAGTTGCATAAGTAGAAGATAATTGCAAGCTACTCATAAAACAGGAGCCTTCAGGAAACCTGAGCTTCTGATGCTTCTGGATATCAAAGCTCTTACTGAATTATAAACATTCTGCTGCTATTCTAAGCCTGCTATTAATTTCACTATTCTAGTTTTCATCCCTCCCTGTTTCCTTGAGGCTATTGATAGTGGGATATCAATGGTGATTGTTTTTCAATTTTATTCCTTTGAATTGTGGATTGCTTAATGCTTGCAGTCTCAGACAATTTAAAGAACATGATACTTTAAAAATTAAATAAGGAAATTGTGCCAGTCAAAATATTCCTCTCTGCTCACTCTCTCCATCTTTTATGATACACATATAAATATAGATACATCCACTAACACACTTTACTATTGAGGACTTGCAAATTATTAGTTAGATACTTGTGAACATGTGTCAGCTTCCCAAGTACACAGACACATCCCTGAGGAGAACATCATTGTATTTCTTTCCAAGGTGGATTGTTGTACTGTCAAAATAAGTTACCATATTATTATTAAAGATGAAGGTGAAAATTGAGAGGTAATGTAGCAAATGAAATGAATATCGGCTTCTGACATGAAACAGACCTTCAGGATTCTATGAAAATTAAACACACATACTAAGAGTATTCTTTGGAGATTTTCTTTATCCGACGTAAAAACTTAAAACTTAAAAAAAATCATTTTATTGAGGCCTCATACAACTGATCACAATCCATCAATTGTGTGAAGCACATTTGTACATTCGCTGCCCTCATCATTCTCAAAATAAACCCTTGGTATAAGCTACTTATTTTCCCCCTCCCTCTCTACTCCCCCCTCATTCATGAACCCTTGATAATTTATAAATTATTATAATTTTGTCATGTCTTACACTGTCCTATGTCTCCCTTCACCCACTTTTCTGTTTTCTGTCCCACAGTGAAGAGGTCACATGTAGATCCTTGTAATCGGTTCTCCCTTTCTACCTCACCTTCCTTTCACCCTCTGGTATCACCACTCTCACCACTGGTCCTCAAGGGATCATCTGTCCTGGATTCCCTGTGTTTCCAGTACCTATCTGTACCAGTGTACATCCTCTGGTATAGACTGATTTGCAAGGTAGAAATGGGATCATGATAGTGAGGAGGGGGCTGGGGAAGCATTTAGGAACTAGAGGAATGTTGTATGCTTCATTGTTGCTACACTGCATGCTGATTTGCTTGTCTCCTCCCCACCCTCCCTTCTGTAAGGGGGTGTCCCATTACCTACATATGGGCTTTAGGTCTCTACTCCGCATGCCCCCTCATTTACAATGATATGATTTTTTGTTCTTTGATGCCTGATAGCTGATCCCTTTAACACCTCATATAACACAGGTTGGTGTGTTTCTTTCATGTGGGTTTTGTTGCTTCTGAGCTAGGTGGCCACTTGTTTACCTACAACCTTTTAAGACCCCAGATGCGATATATTTTGATACCTGAGCACCATTAGCTTTCTTCACCACATTTGCTTATGCACACATTTGTCTTCAGTGATGGTGCCAGGAAGGTGTGCATCACGGAATGCCAATTTAATAGAACAAAGTGTTCTTGCATTGAGTAAGTGCTTGAGTGGAGGTCCAATGTCCATCTGCTGCCTTAATATTAAACCTATAAATATATGTACATAGATCTATTTACTCGTTGTCATCTATAAATATATTTACATATGTACATGCCTGTATTTAGACCTCTATAAATGTCCTTTTCCTCCTAGTTCTTTCCTCTATTTCCTTTTACTTTCCTCTTGTCCCATTATGATGCTCAGCCTTCATTTGGGTTTCAGTAATTTCTCTCGGTTACATTGCCCTTGAAGAATCACTACCAGGCCTCTCACACCCACGTTGCCATTAATTTCGGATCACTTGTTGTTCCCTTGTCCCTGTGTTGGTCAATATCACCTTCTTTCCCCCACCTCCCCCTCTCCCATGTCCCCCTTGAATCATTGATCCCGCTGTTTTCTCCTCCAGACTGTTCATCCAACCTCTCATATATATATATATATATATATATATATATATATATATATATATATATATATATATATACCTGCAGAGATAATAATATGCACAAAAAACAAAACAAGGCATAGCAAGACAGAGCAACAAAAGAGAACACAACAACAAAGAAAACCAGTGACCAAAACATAAATAAATAAAAATTAAAAACAAACAAACAAAGCTGTAAATAGATCAAGGTCTGTTTGTTGATCTCTAGGAGTGTCCTCCAGTTGAGTCCAATGGGATGCCACACTCTGGCACCAAAGTCTATCCTTTGCACTCCCTTGGGAGCTCCCTGCTCGGCTCCCCTCTCTGCTCTTCCATATGCCCTTAGTGTTTTCCCTGGGTGTGTTGGAGTCAGACTGGGCCAATCCTGATACTATGTCTCCAATGTTGTCCCCCATAGGGTCATGGGTCCGCGAGGGATGTTGTGTCTTTTACTATGGGGATCAGCCATACGATCCACTCTGTGCATTGGCTGTTCTGAATGGGGATTTCGTCCTCCAGTCTTGGTGGGCCTGGTAGTGCTCCACTCTCTCTTCCTCCCCATTCATTTGTTCCTATGTGCTCTGAGCAGACATGTTTCTCCCACAAGCTGCAGTGTCAGTGCTGTTCTCTAAAATAAATTCTTCTGGGGGAAGGGGCGATGTCCATGTAGTTGGAATTAGGGCTGGGCCCTCAGACCCCTCCACTGGCTCCCCTCTCCATGCCGGCACACTGCATTCACACCCCAGAACACCGGATTTAAGTCTGGTCCCTCTTTACTTGTAGAGATATAAACAATTCGCTCATTTCGGTGGGTTCGTGCCCTTGCCCCCCGCTACACATTTCTTTCTTTTTTTTATATTATTCCCAAAATATATAAATTTAATGTATTTCAGGCTCAAAAAGATATACTTCTTTCAAGGAAACATTTGTAAAACAATATCCCTACCTTGCTTTATCTGTTTAGTGAAAAAAAGTTTAAGCTGTGCACTCTCCTGTGTCTACCCAAAATCATTCTTTACAAGGCTCTCTGTGAATTTTACGATTACTTGACCTAGGAAGGGATTATTTGAAAATGACATATGCTACTCTAGGCAAGGGGAATTCTATGCAATTTATGATAAAGTAATTATACTATCTTACAAATGAGATGTGTAATATGACCCATCTATAAAATATATTTAAATATATGCAACAAAAATTTTAGGAAGGTTTTCATTCTGTTTTTTTGATTTCTCCATCTTACAATTCTCTGAGAATTATTTCCAGGTGACATACATTTCATTTTCTTTCAAGTCATTTGATTGCATTAGAACTTAAGTTATATTCTCAGAGAAGATCTTACTTATTACTGTTCATAGAAAGTGACTTATGGAATTATTTTCAGTTAAAATTCCCATATGGCATACCTTAATGAATAATATCTGAAGGTCTTTTCCTTATATATATTTCAAATTGTTGCTCACTTTGATTCAATTGGTGAGCCCCAGTATTGTTTTATTTGTAATGTTTCCTTTTATCTGTTTATCAATTGTATTTATTTATTTTATGTTAAAATATTTTCCCAGTAGGCTAAAACTTTTAGACAATACTTTCTGATTGGATCTACAAACCCCACAGTCAGCAGTTTGAATACACCACTCCATCCCAGTGGGGAAGATGGAGAGAGACCTCTGTCCCTCTGAAGATTTACAGTCTGGGAAAAAGAGGGAAGTCCTGCTCTGTTCTACAAGATCACTATGAGTCTGAATCAACTTGATGGCTGTGAGTTTGTAGGAGGGAGTTTTTTTTTTTTTTTTTACTTTGCTTTGGTTATTTTAACCACAATTCATCCTGTTCCAGCTTTATCCTATTTCTTTTTTGCTATTCCAACAAGTAATGCAGATCAGATCATTATGAACCATAAAGTTTTCATTAGCTGATTTAGCATATTGCACTGTGAAGCACAGGATCAGCAGTTCAAACTCACCAACCCTTCATGAAAGAAAAATGAGGCTTTCTGCTCCCATTAAGAGTTACAACCTATACCATGTTCAGCCTTCATTCTGGTTTCAGTAATTGCTCTCAGTTACCTTGGCCTTGGTCACTCCCTACGACGGATGAACCCCTCAGGACCAGCAGTGGGAGTGGCGACACTGGGAGGCAAGAGGGTGTAGAAAGAGAGAACCAATCTTGGGGATCTATGGGGAACCTCCTCTCTGGGAGATGGGCAATGGGAAGGTGAGTGAGGGCAGACGCCGGGCAGTCCCCACTACACATTTCTATCCTTTCCTCCCACCCCTTTCCTTTTTAGTTGGCTACCATATGTACCCCTGGATTTGGTCTGGCCCCTGCCATACTACCTGGTCCTCACCCCTGGAGTGTTTGTATACACTGGCTTTTTCCCTACGCCCCTTTTGCATTTCTTTTATTTCTTTCCTTTTTTAATTAATTTACCTCAGCAGACTTATGTTGTACTTGTCCTTTTGTGCTTGGCTTACTTCACTTAGCACAATTTTCTTCAATTCTCCCCATGCGGTGATATGCTTCATGCGTTCATCACTGCTTTTTAGCGATGCATAGTACTCCATTTTATGTATGTACCAGTTTTCAATCCACTAGTCAGTTGGTGGAAATTTGGGTTGTTTCCATCTCCTTGCAATTATGAACTGTGGCAAGATGAACATTGGAGCACAGATGTCTGGCCGTGGTTTCTTTCGTGCCTCTTCTAGGAATATGCTCAGTAGGGGGATTGCTGGGTCATATGGTAGCTCAATTTCCATCTGTTTTAGAAATTGCCAAATCGATTTCCATAGTAGCTGTACATATCTACAGGTCACCCAGCAGTGGAGGAGAGTTTCTATCTCACCACAGCCCCTCCAACACTTGTTATTTTCTGATTTTTTGAATTGGGCTATCTTTGAGGGTGTTAGGTGGTATCTCATAGTTGTTTTGATTTGCATTTCTCTTATGGCTATAGATCAGGAACAGTGTCTCATATGTTTATTGACCACTTGGATTTCAGACTCTGTGAAACTTCTGTTCAGGTCCTTTGCCCACCTCCTCAGTGGGCAGTTAGTTTTTCTTTTATTGTATGTTTCCAAAGTATTGTAGATTTTAGTAATAAGGCCTTTGTCTGATGTGTCATTGCTAAAGATGTTTTCCCAGTTAGTGGGTGCTCTTATTACTCTCTTGGTTAATTCTTTCTAAGGACACAGGTGTCTTATATTCAGTATATCCCACTTGTCTATTTTTGACTCCTCTGTATTTGTATTCTTCCCTATTTCTGATAGCCTATGTATTCTCTGTGCCAAAGTTCTCAGATTTGTCCCAATTCCCTCCTTAAAGGCCCTAATAGTTTGGGGTTTTATCTCAAGGTATGTGATCCACCTTGAGTTTATTCTTGTGCATGGAGTGAGGTAAGGGTCTTGCTTCATTTTTCTTCAGGTAGATATCCATTTTTTCCAGCCCCATTTATTGAAGATGGCATCTGCTTCCCATTTAATATTTTTGGGGCCCTTATCAAAGATCAATTGCCTTTATGCTGATGTTTTTATTTCTGGGTCTTCAGAAAACTTTAAACTTTTGAAGATAAAATATTCAACATAATCAGAAATACCAGTATTGTAAATAATTAGCACATCGCTATTAAGGAATTTCATTAAATGTGTTTTACTTCAGAAGTAGGGTTAATAGTTCCAAGTGATGCATGAATAGAAGAATTATGTTCCATTAGCTACTAGTTACAAACAGTTGTCATTTCTAAACAGAAGTTTTGCTAACGGATTATATAACAATCTATCAATGATTCATGCACATATTTTTATTCTTTTAAAAATTACATTTTTCGGAAGAGATTAATTTGAAGACTTTTTATGGAACATTATGTACAATTTCCTATTTTAACATTTATTGAGAATGTCATTTCTTTATACAAATGATAATATGGTAGTTGCCTTTCATATATTCAGGGAGAAATATATATATTTATTTATTTAGAATCTAGAATGTGATTTAAGGACGATTCAACAGGTTCACTTTGATTAGCAAAATGGTTGCTTCTCAGATGTACAGATGTTTTGAACATGTTACAAAGAAAGGTCCGTTCCTTGAAAAGAACATCATATTTAATAAATTGAGGATCAATGACAGAGAGGAAGGAACACCCTGAAGAAGATAGAGGAATTCACACTCTAACCGCAGCAATGGACTCAAACATCATAATAATTTGGACGATCAGGTAGTGTTTCCTCATGTTGTATGTAGTGTCACCATGTCAGTCCTGACTGAAAAACACCAAATACAATCTGAAATATATATTTTTTAAATTTCATATTTATGAAAAATTAGTTGTCCAGTTTATATTTTGTTTCTCTTCATAAGTTTACATATTCTCAATCTCTATAGAAGTATACTTAAGGTCGATTTTTTTTCCATTTTCTTCCTTATTTGATCAAATAAGATGGATTGACCCACCTCCCATTTGTCCTAGGCAAGAGAAAAATTTCAAAGGAACTACAAAAATTGAGTGACTTTCAAATATTCCCTGTTGGGTTCATCAGCACCATTGAATGCTTATGGTGAAGTTGCCTAATGGCTACTTGGGTAGAATGTGCAAGAATTGATGAGGGTATTTGCAAAATTTGTTTAGATTTTTAAGAAGCAATGACCCTTGACTCTCAACAGAAAGATACTTTGTCCTAATTAACTGATGACTTCAGTTCACACCAATATTCTTGAAGTTGTTTCAGTCAGTTGAAAACTTGCAACAGAAGAAATGGCAGTCTATCCAGGATGTAAATATGAGTTTCCCATGGATCTGTGAAAATCACAATGAAATGGAATGATCACTTTAAATGGAATAAGAGTTATCATTGTACACAATTTTTGTAACTTTGTATTTCATCAGTCAGTTTTAGAATTTGTAAAAAGAGTATATTTGGATTATCTATTCTGCTAATTTTGGAGCATAACAGAACATTTGGAGCATAGCGGAACATTTATAAAAGACTCCATTACATAAGATCCTCCTCAGAATCCTCCTTGAAATAAATGTTCAGGTAATTCATATAATCGACTGAAGCTGGCAGGTCTCAACAGATGAGAATATATTTCTATAACTTAAAGGGAACCAATGAAAAGTTGTGATTTGATATGGAATGTACCACATGTTCCTATCTTTTCATGCCTATCCAACATAACTTGCAATTTTGAGGAAAAAATGAATATAGTAAGTAATATTCAAAGATTTTGAGATAATTCCCATCTTATATCCACCAAGGAATATATTTTCCAAAGTAATCTGAGCATTCAAGTAAAACTATGCACATGGTGTTCAAAATGATTCATGAGAAGTCTGAAGTAGTGGAGACAGACCTCTAAGATATTCTAGCAGTTCTCTCACACAATTATTACTTTCATTGTCATTAATAATGCCCATTGGCCTCACAGCTTTAAAGTTAATATAATATTCGTTTAAAATTAATATGGTTTTCTTATATTACCCACTAATAAATCTGCCTTGACAGTTTCAATTATGACCCTATAAGGGTTAGTTTTAATTATGGCTCTGTGGGTTTCTAAGACTGTCATTCTTCACAGATTTCTTGAAGGCAGATAGATACAATCCAACCACAGAGAGCGTTGTACTTCAGAAGTGACCTGTCAGTGTCCTTTCTGACAGTGAATGTATTCCCAGTCCTCTTGATTGTGTGATTCCCAGCAAAACAAAGCCCCTGATTTTTTTTATTCAAAATGGACAATACGAATTCATTTCAGCTCATTAATGCCTAGGATTTTGATCTTTATCCATTCCATTTCAGTCTTAGGCATGTCTAATTTTCCTAGATCCATACTCTGTACATTGCAGGTTCTGATCTTTAGCAGATGGTTGCCTGTATTTCTCCATAACTTGAATGCTTCTCCTTCAGCAAATGAAAATCCAGAAGACTCCACTCCCACGGGCTTCACTGTGCTCACGTGTTCACAATCAACTGCACTCCCAGGTAGCAGCTTCCGTTTAGTCTCATTTCAAATGCCCTCAGACCCCGGGGCCCATCCTCCAGCTACTCCCAACAATGTTCTGCTTATTTCCATTCATTAGGCTTCCCTAGTGCACTCCCATTGGAAAGAATACAACTCATAGTGATCCTACAGAACAGAGTCGAATTACGCCCACAGAGTTTCCAGGAAGGCAACTATGCACAGAAGGACAACATCACATTTTCCTACCGAGTCACTGCTCGGTTTGCTTTAGTTTTGACCCTTCATCTATGGTACTATTTCTTCCTCTTAAACATCCAAGTTTCTCACAAAAGTTTGTGCACACTCATTTACAAGTTAAAAACAGCATGGGGGTTATTACCATGCCATAGAAATTCATCCAGTTGTGTTCCTTAAAAAATTGTGATAGATAAAATGTGATATACAGATTTCTATTTTATAGTTATTCAATGTTAATATTTTTTACTTATTTATACACCTGCTCCAATGTCCTTTCTCCCCTTCTTCTTCGAGTTGGCTCCATTTCCCTCAGTCTCCAGTTTACATGTTATTGTTTCTTGGGAACCTTCCTTGACTCTACAATTCTGGAGTAAATGATGCTGGGATATTCTAAACCATCTTAGGTAGACTTTTTTTTGAGTCTGTGCAGTTTGGCTTTAATTTTTTTAACAGGTATTTTGGCAGAGAATTCAAAAATCATGCAATCAGTAGTTGCATCCTATTAAGAAGAATTATACAATATTTATCACAATAAATTCTTCAGTCTACTGTTTTTTGGTTTTGTTTTGTTTTTGGTTAAATCGCTTTTAAAATTATTTAATTATAATCAGTTCTATTGTTCCCTCACCCTTCCTGCATTGTTTGCTCCCCAGATCCCCTCATCCTTCCTATCTTCCATCCCCTATAAACCCTAGCATAAATTATTACCTCAATGTATCTGCTTCTTCCTTGCTTCACAAACTGTAAAACCAAACAGAAACAATAAAAAACAAAACCAAAATAAAATGGTAAGACTGAAAATAATAATATAAAGATAAAAATATAAATAATGAGTAAGAAAAAAAAGACCACCATAAATAATTAATAAGCCAGAGAAGAAATTTTTTTGTCATGGAACAAGCACAGAAATACTTGCACCTAGAACACATTTAGGTTGGGTCAAGAGTGAGGTCAACTGATCATGTATCAAGTTCACTCCAGCATAATCAAGATTATAGTAGTCTCTATCTGATATTAAAGGTGTTTGAGATCCTTGCCTGTGGCTGGCAGGGTCCTTCCAGTGGCTTAATCTGACTAGCTACTCTGCACATGGGTTTGGGCTCCCACTGTCCTCCAATGCCTGCAAATTGTGTGCTCACAATTTAATCTCTGATACTTTTCCCTTTGTCATACTTGGATTTTGTTATTAGCATATTTGAATCACACGAACTTGTGTACTTCTTCCAAGTAGATTTCTTTGACTCCACTTAGATGGCTGTTTGTTTGAATTCAAGCTTTTAAGATCACAGACACTAGTGCAATTGATAGCCGTACACCATCTGCTTTCTTCACTACACTTTGCTGTAGCACCCCTATCTTCAATGATCTTTTCATGAAGGTGAGTATGGAACAGGACTATGTTATCAGAACTAACTTTTCTTGGAGTGGGGCTAGTTCTAGGAGCCCAGAATCTGTCTGCTTGTCCATGGTATATGCACAGCATTATTTTGGTGGTCATATTATGACTGACAAAATCAAAACCTCATAAGACAACCTACACTACCAAGGACAACAAACAAACCAGCAAACAAGCAAACAAACAGAAACAATGCAACAACAAACAAAGACAGGAAAACAAAAATCATAGAAACAAAAAAGTAAAACATTGTCAAGAATAAAGTGATTGCACTGAAAATATCATGAATTTTTCCAGTGAAACAGCACTCTGGACACTGAAGGTATAAGGAGTCTATGACAGTACAGTTCCAGCATTAGCCACAACACATCAGTTGTTGCCCATCACAGTTCGAGCACACGTTAGATTAAATTCTGTTTACCCTAAGTACTTAAGTATTGGGATTGGTACCAGGGGGAAACTTCCTGGTTCAATTCTTCCAAGTACAGATCCTTGCCCAACAGATCAACACCTGTCATGTTGTTACTAAATATTTGGTGATTCTGGGTCCCTTTCCATTGAATACCACTGAGCTGGTTTCCCCCCAAGGCCCAATGACTACCACGTTCACAGTCCTGGGGCAGCCACTCTCTGCTTCTCCTCCCATCCAAGTACCTCAGTTCTCAGTCCAAGGGTTCAGGAAGTTTTGTGGCAGGGTTCAGTCCATTCAGCCAGCTCTATAGGTGAAGTCGTTCTGGTGTAGCCCTTGGGTCATGCCTTACTGTCAACAAGGTCAGCGTCCAGGATCATGATGCTTAGGCAAAAGTGTGGCTCTCCAAGGTTTGGGTAGAAGCATATTCGTAGTAGTGTCTACTAAAATCCGGACCATTGTCCCCCTAGGTTTGCTAAACCCATTTTTTAGCATCCCTTCCCAATATGAGGTTACTTCTCCCCAATCACCCACCATACCCACCAAATGAACTCCCATCATCTTCTTCAAAATGTAGATTCACCCCTCCCCTGGTCTTAGCTTATTTTTCGGCAAGTTCTCCTTCCACGCCTGTGGAGGAACAATTGACTTGTCCCAGCGTTTTTTCAATGTTGCTTAGCCTCGAGCATATGGTCTTTCCTCTCTTTTGAAGTAGTGAACCCAGACCATGTGAGGTATCTTCCTTCAAGGTGTCTCATGTGACGTGTGCATAAGGAAGCTGAGGTATGGTTCTTGGCCAGTAGGTAGCCTTCTCCCCTTTTGTTCAGGAATTGGTCCCTAATGTTTGTTTAATGTTCATTTCTCCTTATAGTAGAGGACTCATAGTCGTGTGGTGCTTCATGCTTTCTTCACCGTGTTGGGGATGCACAGTAAACCACTGTGTGTATGTACCATAGTTTCTTTATCCGTTCTTCCATTGCTGGGTATTTGGGCTGCTTCCAGTTACTTTCGGTGGTGAACTGTGCTGCTTTGAGCATGGGAGAGCAGACATCCACTTGTATTGTGCCTGTGATTTCTGTGATGTCTCTACCTAATAATGGTATTCCTGGATCATATGGGTTTTCAATTCCCAGTTGCTTTAAATATCATCATATTATTTCCCCAGTCAGTGGATATATTCACAAGTCTTCCAACAGTATAACTGAGTTCCCATCTCTCCACATCCTCTCCATCATTTGTTATTTTCTGCTTTTTTTTCCAATTAATTTTTTTTATTTGGGTTATCATTTTGGGTATAAAGTGGTATCTCATTGTGGTTTTAATTTGCATCTCCCTGAAGGCTAGTATTGGGAACATATTTTCTTGTGTTTGTTAGCCAATTGTACTTCATTTTTGGTTAGCTGTCTGCTCATGTCTTTTTCTCAACTAGGTCTCTTGTTATTTTCTAATTGAGCTGTTATATAGTTCTATGCATTTTGATACTTAATCCTTTGTCTGATGTGCCATTGGCAAAATTTTTTCCCAACCTGTGGGCTCTCGTTTCACACTCCAGATGAAGTTTTTGATGTTCATAAGTGATATAATTTCAGTATGTCCTAATCATCTCTTATCTTCTGCAGTGTGTGCCTTCCCCATTATACAGTAGTCTATATATATCCTGAAATAGGACCCTTAAGTTTGTTCCAGCCTTTTCATTAATGCTCCTGAGAGCTTTACAGTTTACATTTAGGTCTTTAATCCATTTTGAGTTCCTTTTGTGCATAGGGAATGATATGGGTTTTGTTTCAGTCTTCTGCAGATGGAAATCCAGTAGTTATAAAACAATTTGATGAAAAGACTGTCTTTCTTCCCTCTGGATATTTCTATGTCCTTTGTTAAGTATTATTTGCCTGTAGACTGATGCATTAATGTCAGGGTTTTTTGTTCTGATCCATTGGTCTATGTATTTTGTCACTCCCAGGCTGTTTTGACTACAGTGGCTATGTCGTAGGTTTTTAGGTCAGGCTGTGCTAGGCCTCCTACATGGTTCTTCTTTTTAAGAATTTATTTGCTTTTCCTCGGTCTTTTGCCTGTCCATATGAAATTGGTAAGTAGTTTTCCCCCTTTCACTAAAGAATGTATATGGGATTGGGATTGGGATCGTGTTGCATCTGTAGATTGTTTTAGGTGGTGTTGACATTTTCATAATATTACATATGCCTATCCATGATCATGGGATATTCTTTCACTTTCATAGATCATTTTTGGTTTCCTGTAAAAATGCTCTGCAGTTTTCTCTGTATAGTTCTTTTGTTTCTTTGGTTAAGTTTATTCCTAAGACTTGCATCTTTTGTGTGGTTACTGTAAAGATCTTTCTTAAGATCTTTCCCATATGCAGTTCACTGATATGCAGGAATCTGATTGGTTTCTGGTTATTAATTTTGTATCCTGCTACCTTGGCCAACCCTTCCATTGTTTCGGTAAGATTTTTGATGAGACTTTTGGGGCTTTTATACATAAGATCAGATCACCTGTAAATAGCAAGTGTTTCACCTCTTTGACTAGTTGAAGTCCCTTTCTTTCTTTTTGATGTCTGGTGGTTCTAGCTAAAGCTGCCAGCACAATGTCAAATTAGAGTGGGGATAGGGGCCATCATTGTATGGTCCCTATTTTAAGTGGGACAGTTTCCAGCTTTTCTCCACTGAGCATGATGTTGGTTTCTTATATATGACTTTTATTGTGTTGAGGAATGAAGATGTTTTAAGAAATTGGCCAGTGTCATTCCCTAGACCATAAAGTTAATATGGAACAAAAAAAGCACCCTTTTTAATAGCCATTTGTCATGAATTGTTTCTCCCAACAGGTCTGGTCAAGTTGGCTAGACCCTGATTCTGAGTCCCTTGGCACTTATGCAATGATGAAAAGTGGTAGTTTATTAATGATTCCCCATGATGTGATCTAAAGGGATAAGCCTACCAAGTGTTAAAGGATTAAGGAATAATTCCATCACAGACCTCTTCCCATATAAAGGAGATTTCCCTGAAAGTTTGGTCTAAAATATATTTTATCCTATTTTTACGTCCCATCGATATGGTTATGTGTAGCAGAATGAACTCTGCCTGGTGTTGCAACATGCTCACAATTTTTTTCTATGCTTGATCTCACTGTTCAGTTCTACTGTAACCTCTTCACACTATGCACACTTCCTGGTATTTGAAGTACCAGTGGCATAACTTCCAGCATCAAAACAAAACACAAGCCACCACAGCACAACAAACTGAAAGACAAGTGCTGTAATTTTTATCTATTAAGAGATAAAAGTAAAAGAAACTAGCAGAGGAAAGTGAGTCTACTGCTAGCAAGAAAGAAGATGCAGGTGTGAACAGCATCCTTTGGTACCTATGCTGGGAACGTCCTATAACCAGGAGAAGAATGATGCTAAAACACATGGCAATCTCCAAGGAATGGTTGGTGTACAGTTGTTGACCTTTCTCTTAAGCTGTGAATCAACAAGAGGGAAAGAAAGTGTTCCCCTAAAGTTAGTGCTATGAATTTTGACTTTCAGTCTCCTAAACTGGGAGGGAATAAATTTGTTTGTTAAAACACCCACTATCTGTATTGAAGTTCTAGTAGAAGCTCTATATAACTAGAGCAGGATGATAGACAAGTGCTTATGGCAATCCTTGTTATAAAATATTATATATATATTTAATGTGTGTTTTAAATTTTTTTCTTTTTTGCAAAAGGAGTATAACACAAGATTTATTTCATAAAATCATTCTCGCTTTAACCTGGGAGAGCTGATCACTTCTTTTTGGAGTAATAAGCTCACATAATCACCAATATAATTTTACTGAATGCCATCCAACATTGACAGGAAACTAACTGCCTGAATCATAACGAACTATGGATAGCCATGAGAAGAATGGGAATTCAGAATCACTTCCTTGTGCTCCTTTGGAACTTGCACATAGATCAGAAGGCAAGTGTGCAAACAGAACCAAGAAAGGTGTGTGACAAGGTTTGATCCTCTCACCATAATTATTCAATTTGTACGCTGAACAAATAATCAAAGAAGCTGAATTGTGTAAAGAACAATGTGGCATCAAGATTAGAGGAAAGTTTATTAACAACCTGCTATATGCAGATGGCACACAACCAAGCTTGCTGACAGTGGAAAGAACTTAAATTAATTGCTGATGAAGATCAAGCATAGTAGGCTTCAATATGGTTTACAACTCAGTGTAAAGACCAGAGTCCTTCATATGTAACATCACAATAAATGTAGAAAAAGTCTTCCTTGTGGCCCTTCTGACAGGGGTTGTCCAATTGACTACTAATGGTCTTTGGGTCTCCACTCTGCTCTCCCCCTCATTCCCATTGCTATGCTTTGTGTTTGTTTGTTTGGGTCTTTGATGCCTGATACCTGATCCCATCAAAACCTAAAGATCACTGATTTGCTTCTTCCATGTGAGTTGTATTGCTTCTCAGCTATATGGCCATTTGTTTATTTTCAAGTCTTTAGGGTCACAAGGAAGAAAAGAGCTAGTCAGGGTGCAGTATAGTACTGATGAACCACACAACCTTCCTCTAGTCCTTTAATGCTCCCTCCCACTACCGTGACTCCAATTCTCGCTTCTACATCTGGCTAGACCAGAACATGTACACTGGTCCAGACAAGAGCTCACAATACAGGGAATCCAGAGCAGATAAATCCCTCAGGACTAATAAGGCCAGCAGTGATACTAGGAGCATAAAGTTGGCAGAGGAGCAAGGGGGAACCGATCACAATGATGAACCTATGACCCCCTCACAGGGGGACAGACAGCAGAAAATGGGTGAAATAAAACAGCAGGCATTGTAAGACAAAAAATAAAAGAGAATTATTTACAAATTATCAAGGGGACATAGAGGAAGTAGGGTGGAGGAGGAAGGGGAAAAGTGAGGAGCTGATGCCAGGGGCTCAAGTAGAAAGTGTTTTGACAAAGATGATGGCACCATATGCACAGATGTGTTTGACACATGGGTATATGTATGAATTGTTATCAGACCTGTAAGAGCCTCCAATAAATGTAAAAATAAATAATTTTTTATCCAAAGTTGTCAAGGATTTTGTCTTGCTTAGCTGCACAATCAATGTGCTTGGAAGCAGTAGTCAAGAGATCAAAAGGTGCATTGCACTAGGTTCATCTGTGGGATAAGATCTCTTGAGAGTATTGAAATGTAAGGATGCTACTTGGAGGACTAGGGTTCACCTTACCCAAGCCATGCTAGTTTCAATTCCCCCATACACAGGAGAAAGTTGGGAACTGAATAAAGAAAACGGATCAAGTGATGATGCTTTTGAATTATTAACAATGTTAACTTCCATGGTACTTTGAAGCGAATGGGCAGAGGTCACCGATATATTTAGAATGCCAATTATATTATCAACATATTACCATGATAATTCCACCAGCTTATTATTAAATTGTTCCATATATTTTACTGGCTTGTCCTACAATTTCTACTACAATTTTTCTAATTCCATCTCACAGACATGTCTGGTAATATGATCAAAATATCCTATTGATGAAAAAAACTCACTATTTTAAGCATGTTATTGGTATAGCATCATGAGATTCCTTAATTATTTGCCTTTGTAGCAAAGATGATCAAATTAGAGTTTCAGCTTTCTTATGTAATATAGATTAAGTAATTTCAGTGTTGATAAGGACCCAGGCCTTTTAACCCAAACTATTCGAATTAAAGATACTTTCCTGTAAATAAAAACTCACCAATCTAGCAGAACGGTTGAGGAAGACATAATTCTATTAGAATTGATGTCAGATGCAGGATGAATTGGCTTGTTTGCACAGCTGTTGAAAATATTAACAAGATCCTTAACATTCAATGTTTACCATCTTTGGCTTTTTTTTTTTTAACTGTTTACTCTTTCCTAATTCTGTTAAAGTAGGATGGTGGATTCTAGCCCAGAGAATGGGAAAGTGGATTTCTTTTTTTTTTTCCTTCTTCCCCTTGTTGGGTTTATTTTTTCTCATGGGTTCTGATGAAGACTTTGTACAGAGAAAGTACTTAAGGTGCTTCTGTAACGGGGCAGAAGATACTCTGACCATGTGAAATTGTTGCAATTACAGTTTTCAAAATAGCAATAAAAATAATGAAGTGATAACAGAATGAGGGCACCCAGAGATATCTGTATTCGAATCCCTGGGCTTTATAAGTGCGCTCAATTATGTGGCAAAGAGCATTTATACACAGTTACAGATGGAATTAATTTTATTTAGCAGCTAACCTTAACTTAGAGTAATTACTTTGGACTATAGAAAATGCCCATTTTGATAAAATTACTCTGACTCCGTCCGCATGCTTTACAAACTAGATGTGTGGTTTTCTGGCCGTGGCCTTTGTGGTAGCAGATTGCCACGTGTTTCCTGGTCGGCATAACTAGATTAATTCAAACTACCAATCTTGAGGTTGTTGTTAGGTGCCATCGAGTCAACTCCGACCCATAGCGTGCTGTGTATAGCAGATGAAACTGCCCTGCCCTAAGCCATCCTCACAATTGTGCCTGCGCTTTAATCCAGCGGACTCCAGGTGTGCTACCTGGGCCCTGGAACAAAGGATCTTGAAAGGTGTCAGCCATAAAAACAAACTGAAAAAATAATTTCAATGGACTCTATATCTGCAAAAATATACATACTCAAAATGTTACTTCAACTTTATAGGAAAAGACATATTTTTCCATAAAAACCTATCATATCCTCAATTAGTCCTTATGGATTTCCCAATTTGAATAAATGATGACAAATAAGCTTCAGAAACATATGCTGTTACTCTTAACAAGTAGCTCATTTAAACTGCCACAGAAGAAATGTATTTGTATTCATAAAAAATTTGTAGTTTATCTTTCTGGTACATCATTTTTCTTTTTTGCTTAACAATGTCATTTTGTAATATATATATATATATATATATATATATATATATATATATATATATATATATATATATATATATACACATATAATATATGCCTTCACAAACACTCCCCTACCACTCCCTTATTTATTTTTATGGCAGAGTTCTGTTATTTATTTCTTTTATTCCTCGTATATTTAAGCAATATTCACTTTAGGGTGGTTATGAACTTAGAAAACAAAGTAACACCATCTAAAATCTTACAATACCAGTTTTTATTATTTTAAGCCAATTATTCCTCTTTTCCACTGTCTTATTGAAACAATTGTGTATTAGTACTGGTATATGAAGAAATCAATTCCTGAATAAATGCTTCTTTATTATTTAAAAAAGCATGCAATGAGACTTCTTTTAATAAATCCGTATGTGATCATGTTGTTTGATGCCATTGATAACTTGTCGATATCTAAAAGCTCACTCCCACTCTATAGACTGCAGATCCTCACAACTGTTGCTATGTTTGAGCCCATTGTTGAAACCATCCTGTGGGTCCATCTATCAAGGGTGTTCCTCCAAAATACTTGAAACTAAGTCTCTCTGTACAGATCTCTAAGGAGCATTCTGGTTGTACTTCCAAGACTGTTCATTTGGCAGTCAACACTATTTTCAATATTCTTTCCCAGAACCATAGTTCAAGTACATCAATTATTCTTCAGTCTTCTTTCTTAATGTCCAACTTTCACATGCATTTGATATGAATGAAAATATCACAACTTAGTCCTCAAAGTAACATCTTTTGCTTTACAGCACTTTAAAGAAATATTGTGCCGCAAACTTACGTAATGCGATGCAAGGTTTGACTCTTGGCTGCTGCTTTCATGGGCATTGACTGTGGGTCCACACAAGATGAAATCTTGCCAAGTTAAATCATTCCTCTGTTTATCAGGGTATTACATACTGGTCTAGTTGTAAGGATTTTTGTATTTCCTTTTACAGATATATGCTGAGAAAATGTGTAGAACCATAGTGGTCATCAGAGAAAATGTTGTGAACAAAAAACAACATACTGAAGGGGAAGAACAAAAAGATGAAAAATTTCTGGATCTTTAATTAGGTTGAAAAGTCACTGAATTAGCCAACACTGAAACTTCCTTGCTTATGAGTTTTCATTAGGAAAGAAAATAAAAAATCAATATTGTTGAAATACAATTACACTTGTTTGTTGTTGCTATCATTTTTGGTTACATTCATGTGTATATAAATAAAGATTTTTTCATAACCTATTCCAGAAAATTGATAAATAATGATAAATTTAATTTGAATACTATCAAAACCATAAACAAAACAAGCAGAATTTTTAAAGAATACAGATGCAGATATACAAGTATTTGAAATAGTTTTATGAAATGAAATTTATGTTGTGGTAGCTACAAAATGTCAAGTCGACTTGATCTTTAATAGTGTAGGGGAGGAGCCTAGGCTGTCAATCAGATCACAGCCTGATGGTGACTCCTTGTGGATGTGGCCTTCATATAAGGAGGATCCTGGGAATATCTTTCTCCCTCTCTGCCTTCACCTTCTGGCTTGCTGATCCTGATGGCTGCGAGAGCCACTATCATTGGATCCACAAGAATTTATACCCACCTGCCTGTTATGTTCCTGTATTCTGCATAATCGCATCTGGCTTTGTGAGTCTGAAAAGGGATCGATGGACTAGTATCAGACTTATGGAATTTAATTGGCCTGGGCTGGGATGTTCTCTTGATATACAATTACTTCTTGATATAAAGCTCTTTCTTACACACATATGAGTGTATCTGGATCTGTTTATTTAGTCAACCCAGCCCAACACATGCATAAACTATGGAATAAACATTTTCTGTATTCTTAATTCATGTATTCATTTGGAAAATTTTAATACATAACTATTACATAAATGAATTGTATGAACTAAAAATACAATAAATGTTTCCATTGGACACAGTGAAACCAAAATCTATCCAAATTTTAAGAGATTTCATGCTGATTTTGAAACACTTTCAAACAAAGAAAATTTGGAAATATAATTAAGTTATTTCAGGACATGGTGCTATATTACCTCTGTATAATGTTTCTATTTTTCTAAAACAATAAACTAACAATGTTTTTCTATAAAAGAGTACATGATGATCAAAATCAAGAAATTTCCTCTGACATGCTACTGCCACGTTATCCAAAAAATGTCCATTAGGTTTATCCAGTTGTCAAACATGTCCTTTAAATAAAATAATCTATTTAGAGTTGCACATTACTTTTGATTTCCATATATCTTTCATTCTCTTCAATCTGAAATAGTCCCTCAGCCTTTCTTTGGCTTTGAAAATTTGACACTTTAAAGATTACAGTTTAGTCATTTTGAAGAATGTCCCTCCAGTTGGAATTGTTGATAGGTGTTCATGCGGGGATTCAGGTCCTGTTGCTTTGCCAGGGAAATCACAGAAGTGGCGATGTGTTCCCTTTGAGTCCTAAATGGAAGTGCGTGATTTGGGGTCATCCCATTACTCATCGTGCTCACCTTGGTCACTTCATTAACGTGCCATTTCCAGGATTCTTCCTTTTCAGTGTACTCTTCCATCTGTTATAATTAACAAGCATTTTGTGGGTGGGGTTTTAAACTACCAATATTGTTTTCCAATGAACACTAAATTATCTTTATTATTTTTAATCATTCTATTGGGAGCTTTAAGGGATATTATAACAATTCATCATGCAATTAGATCCAGCAAAATTATATAATTTCTGCCACCATCATTTACAAAACATTTTCTTCTTGAATTCTTTGATATCAGCTCCCCTTTATCCCCTCCCTCCCCAACCCTAGCCCCTCAGCAACCCTTATTATTATATCATGTATTATAACAATTATTATTTTACCATATCTTACACCATCCAAAGTATCCATTCACTTACAATTCTGCTCTTAGTTCCCCTTGAGTGGGGTTATACAGTCACCATCATTACTGGCTCCCACTAGCCCCTTCCACCTGCCTCTCTTCCACACCCTCAGGGAGTCATTACTCTTATTACTATTTCTGAAGGGTTTTTTTTACCTTGGATATTAGTCATCGAATGATCTTAATTATACAAATGAACATACACTGGTTTCACAAGATTAATGAGGTAAAATAAAGATGATAATAGTAAAGGGAGAAAATATTTAAGAACTAGCAGATTCTTATGTGTTTCATCAGTGCTGTACTGCACCCTGTACATATCATCTCTTTAGTTTGACCCTTCTGTGAGGTACTGTCAAATTTTCTCACAGATGGATTTTGCCTCTTCACTTTGTCTATGCTCCTTCATATCAATTTGATTGCTTGTTTTGACATTGTTTTTTTTTTTTACTCTTTGACTTTTTCTTTATTAAATAAAAGAATTTTATTGGGGCTCTTACAGCTCTTATAACAATCCACACATCAATTGTATCAAACATATTTGTCCATATGTTGCCACCAATATACTTTCTATTGAGCCCTTGGTATCATCTCCTCTTTCTTCCCTCCCTATACTCCCCACCCGTGTGACCCCTTGATAAATTGTAAATTATTATTATTTTTATATCTTGCACTGACCACTGTCTCCCTTCCCCCATGGTTTCTGTTGTTCGTCCCCCTTAAGGGCTGTGTGTGTGTCAATCATTGAGATTGGCTCCCCATTCATTCCCTTTTCTCTCCACTTTCCCTTTACCCTTCTAGTATTGCTATTCCCATTCCCATTCCTGGATTCTGTGTGTCAGGAGCTATTATCTCTTATCTGTACCTGTGCACATGCTTTGGTCTAACCCACAGTGAAAGACAGTACTGTGGTCAAGATAGTGGGGGGTGAGCAATCCTCAAGGAACCAGAGGAATATTGTGTGTTTACTCAGTGCTTTCCTGTGCTCTAGTTGACTCATCCCTTCCCTGTGACCCTTCTGTGAGGGGATGTCTCGTCTCATTGTCTACAGATGTGCTTTGTGTCTCTGCTACAACCCCCTCATTCTCAACAATGTGGTGTTTGTTTGGTTGGTTGTTATGGATCTTCTAATGCCTGTTACCCAGTCACAACAACACTTTATTATCACACAGGTTGCTGTGCTTCATCTATGTGGGCTTGTTGCTTCTCTGCTAGATGGCCGCTTATTTAACTTCAAGCAAATAAGACCACAGATGCTACCTTTTGATATCTGGGCACCATCAGCTTTCCTCACCACATATTCTTATGCACCCATTTTGTCTTCAGTGATTGTCCCAGGAGGGTGAGCATTACAGAATGTCAGTTTGTTAGAACAAAGTGTTCTTGTATTGAGGAAGGATATGAGCAGAGGCCTGGAGTCTGTCCAGTACCTCAATGTATTGCCATATAAATTTATGTACATAGGACAATACCCCTATTTTTATGAATTAATTTATTAACACATGTACACATATATGCTTATAACTCTATCTATAACTTTGCTTCCTAGATCATTCCTGTTTCCTTTTACCTTTTCCTTGCCCCACCATCATGCTTGTCCTACTTCCACCTCTTAGTAATTCCTCTCGGCTAGATTGCTGTTGCTCCAACACCCCAAGGATCTCTGTGTCCTGCTTGTTGTTGATTTTAATTCTCTAGTTGCTCTTGTGTCTGTGGTGCTGTTTGCTCACTGCTCCCTTCCCCCACCTCCTTCTCCCCCAAGTCCCTCTGAGACTGTCAGAACTGTTGCTTTCTCCTTGAGCTTGCCTCCTGTGCCTATTTTATATAAGTAGGCAAACCAACAATGATGCAGACCAAACAAAAAAAATAAAAGATTGAAGAAAAAGAAAAAAGAAGGTATATTTCCAGGTCTGTCATCTGACTTTTATAACTCTTTCCACACTTGTCCTGGGAGAATACCGGGAGCTCGCCCTCCTAGCATGAAATCTATTTTGGGGACCCTTTAGGGGCTTTGTGACTTTGATTTGCTCCTGTTGCTGACCTGTTATGTTCCCTTCTTGGTTTGGCCTGCTGCAGGGGCGTTCAGACTGGATTACCTCCCCGCTGAGTGTACCCAGTCGTGTTCTCTTCCACGGTGTGCTCCAGGAAGGGGACAGTATGTCTTGAGCTGTTGTCAGCCCTACAGTCCTCTCTGGGCCTTAGCAGTTCCCTGTAGGGATGTCGTCCTCCAGACTTGGTGTGCCGATGAGGGGTCTAGACTGACCCTTTCTCTTTTTCCCTCTTGGTTTGCTTCCATATGGGTGTGGTATGCCGGCCCTTCTCCCCAACCTGTAGGTTTAGTGTTGTTCTCTGTCACACATACTTCTAGGAAGGGGCCAGTTCGGCTCTGATTATGGCCGGCCTGGAGCCCAATCTTTTCATGCATGTCTCCACATGGTTACATTTTTCTCTAGTCCCGTCAACACTCCAGGATCACACAGGCTGGTGTTTTTTTTCGATGTGGGCTTTATTGCTTCCCGGCTAGAAGGGAACGTGTTTAACTTCAAGTGTTTAAGACACCAGACCCTGTATCTTTTAATAGTTGGGCACCATCAGCTTTCTTCACCATATTTGCTTATGCACCCATTTTGTCTTTAACAATTGTGTCAGGAAGGTGAGTATCATACAGTGCCATATTATTAGAACAGACCCTTCTTGTACTAGGTAAGATTTAAGCAGAGGCCCAAAGCCCATCTGCTTCTTTAATGTACTTACACACACACACACACACAAATACATATGTCTTTATATCTTTACATATGTACATATCTATATTTATACATATATATATATAAATTTTACTTTTTTATTCTTTCCTCTCTCTCTCTTTTCTTTCCTCTTGCCCCACGATCTTGTTTACCCATCATGCACCTCTCAAATACATTTCAATTGGTCAAACATGACCAGGAATGCAACACCCTCTTCACCGTCAATTTTTGATGCCTTGCTATTCCCCTGTTCCTGTCGTTATTGGCACATTTCTTCCCTCTCCCCTTCTCCTTCTTTCCCATGCCCCTCTCCCCCACCAACCACCAGACCTATTGCTGTCTCCTTTGGATTGTTTATGCTGCCTATCTTTTGTAGCTAGACCCCAAGAGGGGAAAAAGATAGAGAGACATACAATTAGTTCCAGGTCTAACTGTTTTCCTGACCCAGAGTAATTGACTCTCCCGCTGTTAAACAGTGAGCAGGCCCTGTTATAATCTACCAGTCCAATCCCTTTTCTTTCAGGGATCCACATCCCAGGACACACTTAGCTAAAAGCACTCATTCCCTTTTAGTCCTCCGCATTTGTACCCAAGGCATGCACTTTTTTCAAGACCCTATTGTTCTTCCTGCAGCATGGAGCAGTCTAGTGCCCCACCGTTACACCTTCAGATTTTCAGTGTGGACCCCTTGTGAATATGCCCCAACCAGTTCAGATGAGGTGCTAAGCGCTGGCCCCAAGTCTGAAGTGTACAGTTGAGATTCGCCAGGAACTTCATGGCTTTGCTCCCATTGCTGGTCTGTTGAACTTCCCCACTGTTTTGCCCCCAAGAGGGTGGGTCAGATTGGCTGCACTCCTTGAACTCTATTTTCTATTGTCCAGGGAGTGGACATCACGTCTCAAGCTGGGACCAACCCTGCAGACTTTGTGAACAAGCTGCTCTGAGCAGGAATGTTGCTCTAAAGGCTTGGTGCATCGGAATAAGCTCTACTCTTTCTCCCTTTCTGGTGGAGACATAACCAATACCCTTCCTTTGGATGGATTAGTGCCCTGTCCCCTTACTGCTACCGTTTTCTATTCTCCCACCCCTCTGTGGGTAATAATGACATATGAGAAGGGTAGTGTGGATAAACGCCGAGTTATTTAATCATTGTATAGCATTAAGAACATATATGCTTTTCTGTTTTATTCAATGCTGTCTTACCCATCACTACCATTATTTCTTTTAAAGCTCAGGTTGTACTAGATATTGCCTGTGAGAGTTTTTTAAGCTGACTTCTGTGTCTGCTTGATGTGTTCCTATCATTTCTTGAGCACTTTATTTCCTGGCACAAGATGTGCCAGCCTTATTTTGTGCTCTCAGTAGGCTCTGAAATCAGTTATTTCTCCAATCATCCCGATCTTTTTACAGAGAATAATATTTATAACTCAGATGTGGGCACTACATGTGCTGTTGACACTTAATGAGTGACTGCTCCCAAACACTGTCAGTGAAGAGATGTAGAGTTATGCAAGGACACACACACACATACACACACACGCACACACTTATTTACTTAAAGGTCAGAAACCAAACTTGGACTCGGTTGAGCAGATTCTGGCTCATAGAGCAGCTATCGGATAGAGTAGAACTGTCCCCGAGAGTTTACAAGATTGTAATCCATATGGAGTCAGGCTGACAGTGCTTTTCCCTCATGGATCTGCTGATGTGTTCAAATCTCTAACCTTTAGGTTAGCAGCAGAGTGCTTAACCACTATACCCTCAAGATGCATGTGTGTGTAATACGTGTATGAAAATAGGTATATGCCAGGTTTTTTCTAAGCTCATTTGTTTTTAATTTTTCCTCTTTCCATGTTTATAACTGTTTATAAGAGATCCTTGATGATGCAGCCAAGTAAACACTGGACTGAAAATTTGACCGTTTGAACTCACTAGCTACAGACAGATACAGCTGTCTATGCAGGTAAAGGTTTACAAAGTTATAGAAATCTGATATAGTCACTATGAGTCAGAATCAAACTAATGGCAATGGGTTTGTTTTTGTTGTTGGGTTTACAACAGTGAGAAATTTGATTTCCATTATGCTTAAAGTACACACTGGTCTTGTTTTGTTCTTTATTCAAATATATTCTTTGGAGCCGATCTCCCATCACTTTTACCATGCCCTTCCATGTTCAGATGTTCACCTCACCACACTCAGACACCGGCAGTGGAACCAGTCACCTCTCATCTAGCTTGTTTTGTCACTTGCTCAATGTGAATATGTTCTCATCTTGCTCAGTCTCTGACAGGGGTCCTGAGGTGCCCACCTAATATGTCCAAGATTGGATTGTTCAAGAAGCAAAGGTGAAGAGGGTGAACACAGTCTCATAAGCCTAAAATGGCATTCCTTCAGATATGTAGAATTTCTTAAGGTTACTGGGAATTATATTTTTGTTTGAGGGGCTATACACCCTCAAAAGACAGTAAGTAACCAGATGAATAGAGTGGGTTAAATTTTTAGCATCTTAAAGTTTCTCTTTCCTGCAATTACATTTAATAAGAGTTATTGAAATGTTTGAGAGAATCACTTGGCTTACCTCCTAATCAGACATGCAAACATCTAACTACAAAACAAAACAACCTGAATCATATGATAAATGCAGAGTGGAGAGAAAGCTGATTTGGGAGCAAAGAAAAAGCATTGATTAATTTATATTGAATAGGCAATCAGAGACAACATCATTGAAGATACAGCATCTGGATTGCATCTTTTATACTAAATAGGTTTTCAGTAGGCTGACAAGGGTCAAAAAGAACTTCAGTCTGAAGGATAAACTAAATAGGCATCTACAGACATGAACAAAATAGTTTTTAATTACTTACTACAGTGTTACATCTGGAAAATTATGATAATTTCAGGAAAATCTTGCCAAACATAATGTATGTATTTATATGTGACTGACTTTTTGGAAATGTGATTGCATGTATGTGAGCATTTGTACGTGAACACAGGGCTGAGTGGGAGCTAAGTGTGATTACAACTCTGTGGGCTGCTCCCTAAAGGAGATGAAGACTCATATTACATATTTCATGTAATTTAAGGTGTTTTATGTATTTCAGTGTACCAAAATCTACAAACACACTGAGCAGGGACACATAAAAATAATCCAAATGTGGAAAAGCTGTGCCCTGAAATAAATTCATGCACTCAAAAGCTTCATAAACATGCAAACATCAAGGTCCAACATGTCAACATTGTGTTTCCACATTGATTAAAGGCAGGGTTGCACAGCTGTCTGCAAGTTGTGTTACCTCTAAAATTTGCACGCCCCCACACTGTGGGATAGACGCATCGACAGCAATGATGTGGGGAGGCAACGAGACTGCTGAAGCTGCGTAGGCACAAACTAAAGCTGTGGTCCGATTTGGCCCCTTTGTTAGGAAGCAGGGTCATAGTAGCATGTAGCTCCCAGCTAATTAGCGTGACAAGTTTAGCATTCTGCACTACCTCCTAGCTTGTTGTGTACTGTCTGGGATGTAAAAGTCACCAAACTAGGCACAACCGTTGATATCCATTTTCCCAGACCAACAGAGCAAGATGAATTCAGGAATAGAAGATAGGTAACAAATGTGTAGCAAATTGCTTCTATGAACAACTGCCATATTTGAAGTGGGACCAAACTGGATGGCGACTGGCTACCATTAATAACATTTCATTCAAAGATATTATTTGAGAATTCTGATCAAAATAGAGAGCATAATTTCAAATTATTAAGAGCTATATACTTTCTTGAAACAAGGACCTAGATAAACATCTGAAATGATTGAGCTAAGATAATGCTTAATACTTCAACCCAAAATATCCTCTGTAGTCTTCTTAAACCCAAACAATAGTTTAGTTTAACTAGTGCTAAGCTTGCTTAAGAATTATCTGTGTGAGATCAAAATGACAGCAACCAGGAAGCTTAGCTAGCAACACTGGGTAGTGATTCTGTTATTGAAGGAACAACTCAGAGCACCAAGGTGGAAACAGTTGTGCGGTTCGACAAACATCATCTGTGTCATTGAATCAGTATGGTTTAGACAACAATATACAACTTGTGTACTGTATACACAACAATCTACAAGGGCCTCCTCTCTATCCAGGTAAACTGAAGAGGAGATGCCTCTAATTTTCAGGACTAGGAATCACAACATTTACCTGATTCAATTAGATCTTTGTCCTTCTAGCCTTGATGTTAAGTCTGTATCATAGCAAGTAAATAAGTGATCAAGGAATAAAGAGAAAAATATGCAACATATCCAAAGAACTGCCCGCATCGAAAGGCTGATTTAGAATTGCCATCCCTTCAAAATATTCCAAAGGTTTTCACCTCAGAATAAAAAGCGCCGTCTTGATTTAAGAGGGTTATCAGGAAGCTCATTAATGTATTCCTTCCACCTCTCATTTTCCTGACCTTATTTCTTACTCCAGAACTGTCCCTATCATCTTGAGGTTTAATAAAGAAAACATGAAATATTTTTCCTTCTAACTGTAAAGTTCTTTCCTCAGATTCCCTCATTGCTTCACATCTTTATTCAGAAATTAACTTGTCAAAGAAGCTTTTCCTGAATATCTTGTTTAACATCTGAAACACTCCTGTCCTTCCATCTTTCCTTATGTGCTCTGTTGGTTTCTATCGAGGTCCCTTTTCAAACACGCTCTGACGCTATGCACCTGGGCAACAACCCCTCCATGCGGTAGAGAGATCCAACATCACCTAAATAGGTTTGTAGGGACGGAGTACCTCCTTTTATACAAGCAAGTTAGACATGTAGAAGTAGCTTGCATGTATTGTTAATGTTCCCATGTTCCCACATTTACAAGACCAAAAAATCATTGGAATACAGGTTTATTGATTTCCCCGGTGAAGGCACATGCATCACTGTAGTCCTTTGGCCAGCTCCAGGTATGAGATACGTACATCGTTAGGTGGTGAAGAGGATGGCAACCCACACCGAACTCACTGCCCTTCATGTCTGTTCAGATGTGTAGTGACCACATCGGACAGGACAGAGCTTGCCCTGTACATTTCTGAGTCTGTCTCCCCTTATGGGAGTAGAAAGGCTCATCTTTTTTCCTGCTGAGCAGCTGGCGGTTCATATTGCTGATTTTGCATAACCACTATGCTATGAGAAAGTGATACTAATGATAATGATAATTAAAGCTACCCGAGTAAGTGAACAGAGAATTAGAATATATTCTGTTTCACTTAATACTAACATGTGTGTTAATGCTCACCATAATAAGACTAGACCAGGCTAGGAGAGAAAGCAATGTGTGAAAAACTCCACAATATTCTAAGATGTAAACTGAAGGGGTAAAATTGGAAAATATATTTCACCCTGACTTCTCAGATTTATTTTTCTGTTTATTTGTGTATTTTTTCTTTTCTTGTATAAATTTATTAAACTCTTTCAATGCCATAGGTACAGTCCTGGGCATTGAGAATAAGTTATCAAATATAATGTTCACTATAAACAATAGTTTATTATTGAAGAAATTAAAATATAAAAAGCACAAAAGACTCAGAACTGTGTACAAAAGCAAATACTAAATGAAATTTGAAAACATTTCAGCAACTCTATACAAGAATGAGAATGTTAGCCTTCTATTATTTATTATTTTTTACTTACTTAAAAATTATTATTAATTGGGAGTTAATACACATGTCATATCATTCCATAATCCAATCACATCAAGCAGTATCGCACAACTGCTACCACAATTAGTTTCCAAACTTTCTTTTTCTTCCTGGCCTCCTTGACACCATCTCCCTTTTAACCTTCCACCACCCATGCACCCTCCGCACCTCGACCCGCACCCCAAATCCTTGTTTGATTTCTGTTCCTTTAGGTTAATCACTCCTGGGTTTCATATATGGAAAAATAGAAAAAAATGTAACACAATTTCAAGAGGGTAACCTCCAATCACATAACACCTCTGAGATACACAATACTGTGAATGAACCCAAACAAAACAAAAAATACAGAATCTTTCCCCCAAAAAACAAACCTTAACTGGTAACATCTATGATATCTGTGCAAAATAAAATATAAAAGGGGTTACCTCATTAACTACACAAAGATTCATGTGTCAGGCAAGATTCTGATATCAGACCCAAGATGGCTCTTTTGAGAAACACACCTATCAGTTTTCTGAATGGAATATAGGTTCTTAAATTTAAAGTAATTGGTAGTTTATCTAGGAGAAGTAAATAATTGCTCAAAGATACAATTAAAATATAATCATAATTGAAGCATGATATAGTGGTTCTATCTTAACCACATAGTGGTTCTAGCTTAATACTCCGAGATCAGTGAATACCAGGCTGCATAGAGTGAAGCTTCACAACTTGTTTGGTAGTCTATTGGCATTTTTTGCTCTAAGTTAGTACACTCAGTGGCATAGCCTGGGGAAATTCTCTCTGGTCACAGTCAAATTTTTCATAAAAGCAGTTTTGCTTGAACCTCATGTTTCATGATGGTAAAGTTAAGAAAACAGCATACAGTTGTGAAATTTTCTTTCTTACATGGGAAAATTGCTGCAGAAACTGTTGTGATGTTAAAGACACAGAAATGGGGAAAATCAAGTACATGAATGGTTTTGCCTTTTCAACCAAGGTGAAATATCTATTAATGACTAACCTCATTCTGGATATCTGTCAAGTTCCCAAATGCATGAAAATGTTGAATCGTGGTGCATTTGGGGTTCACCAGATCAGACAGTTAATCAAGCTTTTTATAAGGGGGTACCCAACAAAAATAAAAATTTTAATTTTCAAAGTTATGTATTTAAATTTCTTTTACAAAACAACCTTATCACTTTCAAAGTACTCTCCATTATACTTAATGCATTTGCCAAATATGCGATTCCATTCTTGGAAGCATTTTTCAAATTCATCTGTTTAGATGGCTAACAACACCTCCCTTATTTTTTAATTCATCTCTTCTACATTGTCAAATTGCTGTCTTTTGATGTCCCTCTTCATTTGTGGAAACAAAAGGAAGTCACATGGAAGCAAGGTCAGGTGAGACAGGTATGTGGAGCAAGGGAGGCATGCTGGTTTTTGCCCCAAACTGGTGCACTGAGATGGCTGCATGATCAGGTGCATTGTCATGGTGGCAAAACCTGTCTCCTGTCTACCACAAATGAGACGTTTTTTTGGTCACCCACTGGTATGCCATCTTCTCAGAAGCTCTAAATAGAAAGTTTCTATTCAGAGGTTCTAAAATGCACTGTGAGTACACATTTTCATTCATTCAGGAAGTTGACAGACACCCAGAATGAGGTTTGCACTCAATCAACATTTCACCTTTTGAGAAATGAGAAAATTCGTACACTTGAGTTTTTTCCCATATCCTTGAAAGCTGTGTTCAACATCACTATAGCTTCTGCAGAATTTTTCCCAAACAGGAAACAAAATTTCACAGCCTCACATTGTTCTTTTAAATCAGCTATCACAAAAATGAGGTTCTAGTGAGACTGCTTTTATGAAAAATTTACTATGACCAGCGAGAACCTTCCTAGGCGATGCCACTGGGTGCACTAATGCAGAATGACTTGCTCGATGCTTGCCTAGCTGGAAAAATGCATACAATGAAAACTGCTCAGAAGAGCTTTTTCCATTTTTTGGGGGGGGGGGGATACCCCTCTTATGCATTCGGAATTGAGAGTCGGGTTCATTTTGCTATTTTATTTTTTGTGTTTGTTAGACATCTTTTGCATGTCAGTAAGTACAACTCAATAGTATTTGGCGTTGTTAATAACAGGTATTAGGTGAATTTGTAATAGATGAAGTTAACTACTATTGAATTACATTATCAATATAACACTTCAAATGGAGACTACAGGAAAGCAAATTGAATTGAAAAAGCTTCCATTGAAATCACAGTTACAAATAATATATTTGCTTTTCCTGATTCTTAATAGCAGTTCTGTGCATTGCTATAGGAGATTTACCGAAAAATTAAGTAAGAGTAAGAAATAGTTTAGGTAAATCATTTTTTAACATTTAAAATTTTAAATGCTTTATGAAAACATTTCCAAGGTGTATCTTATTACACCTACATGTTTTCAATAATTTGGTGGAGTTAGAATTATCATTCTAAGCAGGGATTCATTATGAAGCCACCATTATGAGTTATTGAAATTGGTTGAATACTTACACCTGAAAATGTTTTTGTTTTTTACTTTTTTAAATTATGTCTTTGATTTTCAATTTTTGTTTTTAACTTTATCAGTATGTTCCCATTGAATCTGAATATTCCATATCTAGCCTATCAAACAAGGTGTGTTCATATAAGTTGAGTTCTTCAGAAGTCCTTTTTTATTGGGGCATTTCAGATGCATGTTCTTGATTTGGAAAATTTGTGTTGTCTTTGACTGCTTTTCTTTCATAATCCTGTGATTTTAAAAAAGTAACTATCTCATATTTTTTTCACAGCTGTAGTTTTCATTTCTTAATGGACAGAGGTGCTGTCTTTTCAAGCATTCACAATTTAACTCTTCACAATTCACAAACCTCTTTTAAAGCACATCACTTTGCACACATGTGACATCTATTCTAACCACTGGAGGAAACACCCAATTCACTGTACCTGTCATTGGCGCTCATAAATGCATTACTTCATGGTGTTCTCTTTGCCTGTGTCTTCAAAATAAATCAATAAAATAATGTTTATGCATAAACTCATTATCATCTGCTTCAAAACCTGATCTCTTTCTTCCTAGGTTCATTACCTTGGTTAATGAGATATGAGTTTCCATTCAACAACCTTCAAGCTTGAAACACCAATCATTCTCTGGCTCAGGGTTCTCCCCTTTCCTTTCTGCATTTACCAAGTCAAGATATTTTTAGCCCATGTATTTCCAGATGTCAATCTCCTTTATTTATTATCTTAGTGGTTCCATCAATTACATAATTACAAACGCCCTGCCTGGCACAGGATTACCTTTTAATGCTAATTATGAGAGTTATATTAATAAAAAGGATATCTTACACTCTTCAATTATAAATTTTTATTGGCTGTATCCATGCACTAAATACGCACAACATATTTATTGGTTTAAAAAAGAAAATAGTGTGAAAATATCTTCATATTTTGACCCAAATCAAATTTCTTTCAAGAAACTACCCTCAAAGGAGATATTATAAAAGACACATTTTATTTTTTATGTAACATTAAAAGCCTTTACATAATGCCATGCATTATAGTTAAACATGTTAATCAATAACTCCTCATTTACCCTTTCCTCCATGCTCTTGAAACTACTCTGGTAACTCTAGTACTTATGCATTTTTCTAATTTCAGATATTTCATACAAATGGGATCTTACAATATTTGTTGCTTTGTGTCTGCTTATTTTACTCAGCATACAGTTTTCTAGAGTCATCCTTATCATATAGAGCATGAACCATAATTTTACTTCTATTCATAACTGAATATTAAATCCTTGATTAAGGAGCTCCAGAAAGTTCATAGAAAAATAGAGTTTAAAGATAATGGCATTTTCCACAACCTTTTTGAAGTTTTTCCATATACACACATAAATACAAAGTGGGTTATTTCCACCTTTGGACTCCTATGATATGTTGTAATTAACACTGGTGTTCGTGTGTCTAAGTATGTACTCAGGAGTGGAATTCCTGGGTCAAGGGCCATTTTGATTTATTTTTTGAGGAACATCAAAATAGATTTTTTGGTGACTATATCCCCCAAATATACATTGACTTGGACCTTCTAGAGGTGTCGCTATGATTCAGAAGAGGATGTGGACTAAGGAATATCATTGCCTATGTCAAATGGATCTTCGCTGAAGGAATACTAGAAAGATGTTTACCATGTTTTATTGACCACGCCAAGGCATTCAACACTGTGAATCATAACAAAATGCCTATACCTATGGATATCCATACCTCTAAATAATCTTGAGAAGAATAAGAATTCCAAAAATGTTCAATTTGCTTATGTGGACCTGGTATGTGAATCAAGAGGCAGTTGTGCAAACAGAACCAGGGAATACAGGATGGTTTAATATCAGGAAAACTGTGTGACAGGGCTGTATCCTCTTATTATACTTATTCAATTTGTAAGGTGAGCAAATATTCCGAGAAACTGGGCTATATGAAGGAGAATGTGGCATTACAATTGGAGCAAGGCATATTAACAACTGATATGCATATGACACAACCTTGCTTGCTGAAGACATGAAGCACTTGCTGATGAAGATCAAGGATTGCAGCCTCCACCATAAATTATGACGCAATGTAAAGAAGACCAAAATCCTCACAACTGGACCAATAGGTAATGTCAGGTTAAATGGAGAAAAGGCTGTAGTTGTCAAGGATTTTGTCTTGCTTGCATCCACAATCAATGCTTATGAAAGTAGTTGTCAATCGATCAAAATATAACTTACATTAGGTAAATCTACTCCACAAGACCTTGTTAGAGAATTGGAAAGCAAGGACATACTTTGAGAATTAAGGTGTGCCCGACCCCATGCCTCATATGCATGTGACAGTTGTACATTGAATAAAGAAGATTGATGAAGAATCTGTGCATTTGAATTAAGGTGCTGGAAAAGAATCCTGAAAGTACCATGGACTGCTTAAGGGACCAACTGATTTGTCTTGGAAGAAGTACAGCCTGAGTGCTCCTTAGAGACAAAGATGGATGGTAAGACTTCATCTTACACAACTTGGATGGGTGATATGCGTCCCTGGAGAAGTACATCATGTTTGGTCGATTGACAAGTGGCTGCGGCCCGGGTGTAGGAATAACACCTAACAACAGTAATATCCAGATAGAGTGTAGCACTGTTAATATAGTGGTTTAGTTGATCTGCAAAGTCTGCTGATTGAAAACTTCAGCTCCTCTGCAGGAGTAAAATGGGAATTTCTACCCAGAAACTCACGGGGGCAGTCTACATTGTCCAGTAGTTTCATGATGAGCTAGTATAATTTGGTGACAATGAGTGAGTCACCAGTAGAATCAATTATAGTCTGACACATGGAGTCTCTATTAGCTGGAAAAGACTTCATGCCAGTGAGTGACACCATTTTTATTTGTATGAGAAAATTCTAGTTTTTCTACATCCTTGCTAAAATGCAGTTTTTTCATTTTTGAAAAAAAACCATCCTAGTAAGTATGAATCCATATCTTATTTGCCTAATGACTATTAAGGTTGTGTATCTTCTGGATGTTTGTTGGCATGTGTATATCCTCTTTGAGGAAATGTCTATCCTGGGTCTCTTAAAATATTGAGAGAACCACATGTCTGGCCCCACTATGAGACATGACGTCCCTCACTGACCCATAGCCCTACAGGGGACAACACCAGAGACACAGTGTGGGAATTTTGCCCGACCTAATCCTGCCACACCAAGGCAAAACACTAAGGGGGTGCAACAGAACAGCAAGGGAATGGAGTGGCAAGGTCCCCAAGGAATGCTGAAGGTGGACTTGGGGCCAGGGCTTGGTGCCCCAACATACCGGTCTGGAAAACACTCCTAAAGGACAACAAACAGTCCTTAAACTAACTACAAGCTTTTCTTTCTTGTTGTGTTTCGTTTTGGTGGGTTTTTGTGGGGTTTTTTTTGTTGTCATTGGTTTGTTGTTGTCGTTTTCTTGCATATTGTTGTTTAGTTTTGCTTTGTCTTGTTTTGTGCATGTTATTATCTCTGCAGGTCTGTGTAAATAAGATAGGCTGGATGAACAATCTGGAGGAGAAAACAATGGGACCAACAGTTTCAGGGGGGCAAGGGAGAGCGGGAGGAGGGGGGAAATGTAGTGGTGTTAACAAACCCAGGAACAAGGGAACAACAAGTTATCCAAATCAGTGGTGAGGAGGGTGTAGCAGGCCTGGTAGGGCTTGATCAAGGGTAATGTGACCAAGAGGAATTACTGAAACCCAAATGAAGACTGAGCATGATAGTGGGACAAGAGGAAAGTCAAAGGAAATAGAGGAAAGAGCTCGGAGGTAAAGGGTATTTACTGAGGTCTAAACAAAGGCATGTGCATATGCAAATATGTTTATATGTGAGTATGGGGAAAGAGATATATATATTTATAAGTTTAGTATTAATGTAGCAGAAGGACATTGGGTCTCCACTCAAGTCCTCCCTCAGTGCAAGAATATATTCTTCTATTAAATTTACCTTCTATGATGCTCAACTTCCTGACACAATCGCTGAAAACAAAGTGGGTGAATAAGCAAATGTGGTGAAGAAAGTTGATGATGCCCAAGTATAAAAAGATATAGCATCTGGGGTCTTAAAGGCTTGAAGGTAAACAAGTAACCATCTAGCTCAGAATCAACAAAGCCCACATGGAAGAAGCACATCAGCCAGTGTGATCATGAGGTGTTGAAGGGATCAAGTATAAGGTATCATCAGAACAAAAAATCATATCATTGTGAATGAGGGGGCGGGAGTGCGGAGTGGAGACTCAAAGCCCATTTGTAGGCCACTGGACATCCCCTTACAGAAGGGTCTAAGGAAGGAGATGAGCCAGTCAGGGTGCAATGTAGCAACAATGAAAAATACAACTTTCCTCTAGTGCTTCCTCTCTCCCTACCCCCACTATCATGATCCCAATTCTACCTTACAAATATGGCTAGACCAGAGGATATACACTTGCACAGATAGAAACTGGAAACACAGGGAATCCAGGACGGATGATCCCTTCAGAGCCAGTGATGTGAATGTTGATACTGGGAGGGGGCAGGGAGGGTGGTTTGGAAAAGGGGAACCGATTACATGATTCTACATGTGACCGCCGCCCTGGCGGACAGACACAGAAAAGTGGGTGAAGGGAGACGTTGGACAGGGAAAGATATGACAAAATAATAATTTATAAATTATCAAAGGTTCATGAGGGAGGAAGGAATGGTAAGGGAGGGGGAAAATGAGTAGCTGATATCAAGGACTTAAGTGGAGAGCAAATGTTTTGAGAATGATGAGGGCAACGAATGTACAAATGTGCGTTACACAATTGATGCATGTATGGATTGTGATAAGAGTTGTATGAACTAATAAAATGATATAAAATACTTTTAAAAATATTGAGCCTTTGCTGTCATATAAAATACATTGTATAAAGTGTCATTCTGAAGTATAACTACTAGGTTTTTTTTACAACTGTGATAGTTTTGATACTTAAATTTAGCTCATTCACACATTTTAAGTTACTAGAGTTTTTGTCTGTCTGTTTGTAAATAGTGCACCTAGGTAAATAATACAACTAAACATATAAGGAGCATAAATGATGGAATTATACAAAATATTCTGTCATAGCAATCTCTATGATATCCCACATTCCTAGAAGTGAATCTCAGCCTCATTTGCCATCATTCAATATTCCTAAAACATTACTTTTGATGATATGTGTATAATACAGTTAGATGCCATTGTCAAGAAGTCTTGGATGGAATTTAGTGGTGCTTTAGTAATTGGAAAGTAAACAACTATATTTGCGCTGGGGAAGTTTTTGTATTTGCATGAGAAAAAAATAGAGTTCCTTATATTTGACCTGCAGCAAGATACAATGCCCTAAAGATGAGCACAGTCACAGCCTGAGCATGGGGACACCATTGCACCTGGGATTCATGGTGCCTGCTTCACATGATCCTGAGTGGTAGAATGTTACAGATACAGAAGTACACTGCCTCCAGCCAATCAGACCTGTATCATCTAGTGCATGATGCATGATCCTCTCCACTCCCAGCTTCCTACACACCCTACAGCACATGAGGGCATGAGACTCAAACATCCTAGAAGAAAGAATCACACAGCTAACTGAATGGCGAAGTAGAACGTGTGAAGCTGTGGCACATTGGCCTTGTTGTGTGTCCTCTCCGGCCTAAGGTGTACATGGGGACATGTGCAACTCTTGGGTTGGAGCCAGGAATTGAGCCAGGGCTCTTTGAATTTGGAAAAGTGATTTATTCTTGCAGTGAGGTAAGTGATTTGCAGAGCATGGAAAAAGACCTACCTTGGGAGAAGTACTATGAAAACTTCAGGGTACATTGGTGAGCATCTGCTTCTGGGAACTAAACTTCCAAAACAACAGATACCAAGATATCTGTTGGACGGACAAGGGAAAATGATCTTGAAGTCAATACATTGTAAAAAATACATTGGTTTTATGTATTTAAGAATAATTTGGACAGTCAGGACTTTTGTGCTGCTTAAAAATGAAATGCATATGAGTTTCACTCCATTCCTTGGCATTTGTGGATGCAAAGTTGTCCCAGCACTGTTTATCACAAACAAATAAAATTAATCTTTTTACATTTAGTGGACTTGGCATCTTTAACTAAAATCAATTGGCCTTTGGTGTAAGGGATCCCATATTATACATTTTTAGATTTGATTTTGTATCCTGCTCTTTGACTAGAAAGTAAATGGTATTGTATAACATAGAAGATTACTTACATATGTGTACACTTACATTTATATACTGTCCAAACTTCATTGCAAGTTTATTTAGGTATTAAAACATTTATAATTTCATGAACCACAGTGTACTGCAGAGAAAGAACTATGTCATTCTGAAACAGGCCCTCGACAAAACTGTACAGTTAATGGAAGGACTGAAGCTCAATATGAAGCACCCAGTCACCCTAGAGATGCCACTTTATGGTGCAGCTTACTTGTAAAAAAATATAATTCAGGCAGTGCTGTCTTATGAATATCCGTACCTGCAACATAATTAAGATGGACAACCTTTTTAAAATTCTTATTCATGAAATAAACCAAACAAAAATTGAAAGCAGCTTACATACCTTGTTTCAGGGCAACAATGTCCACCTTTGTCTTTTGTGTCAGATTTACGAGGGAAACATCCTACCTCTCAAGTTTCAGACAGCAGTGTTTGCCAAGAAACATTTCTTCATTCTCTTCCTACTGCCAACATGGCACACTTGCTGATGGAAATCTGAATGTGATGACTGTCAGCATATCTGGGAGTGTCAGAAAGCAGGTGATTTTCTCTTGTGAATTTCAACCCTAGATCAGGATGTGCTCTAGAATAAATGCAGATAATAAAACAAGTGACATGAGTGTGCTTAGCAGACAAACATCAGTTTCTTTCTACATCAATTCAATAGAGGAGGAAACGTTTCTCAATAACACAAATAACACACGTCTAGTCTGACCCCGGATACACAGAGCTGATAATTCTGGTAGCAAAGAATGGCTAGGGGATTCCGGGGCCTGTGGACAAGCATGTGGTTTTCAAGAGAACACGCAAACAAAAAAGACCCACTTGAATGGATTTGGATCTGTCTTTTCTTTCTTCTTCTTTTTAAAGAATAATAACAGTTTCCAGTATTAGGAATTAATTCAACCTAGAGTAGTGAAAAACATGTGTTTTACACCTATTCTATTCTTTAAGACACGATGCTATTCGCTTCTTTTATACCTATTCTTTAAGTCACTACTCCCCTCAAAAGATTTCTCTTTCTAATGACCCTCCAGTTAACTTGTTACATAATATTGTCTTTTATATTTTATTAACTAGTCAATTACAGTGAGGCCTTAATTATCATTAAACTATACATTTTAGTACCAACCATAGTACTAACAGTGTAACCAGCTGGCATTGATGTGCCCTGAAGTTTTATTGAATATTCAAGCATGCGGTATTTCATTTGTGATGGTCAAAATAAATTTGTGGAGTGTTGCTTTTTCTCTTCTCCACTTTATAGAGAAGGAAGTTGAGACTTGAAGTGCTTAATTGAAAGTAAGGTACCACTATTATATGGCACACAGAGGTCCTGAAACAAATGATCCTGACTCTCAATCTCCTGGTCACTTGACAATCAACAATAAAGTAATGAACGGACATGTTGCAGTGCTTGACAGTCAAGTCCACCAGAGGACAATAGTTATTTTAAAACAGTGAACACATTTGTGAAAGGTTCATCCCCAAATGGTTTGGGAATTGTACTAGTCTGGGACAGAAGCAAAGGTCCACAGTTACAATTTTTGTAATTTCAATAAAGCCTTACATTTCTGATGACATGCTCATTGTATTAATTTCCTAGAGCCTCCACTGAGAATGGCACCTAGAAACCTGTGTTTTTCTCCAAGCACAAACTTCTGGAGTGACCATAGCTAAAAAGGAAGCCAAGCAGACAGTCTCCATTTAGGGTAGAAAACACACTGTTTTTTGTGATAGGGTTTGGTTTACTGCAGGAATCATGTTATTTTTGTTGTTAGGTAGTATCTGGTCTCTTCAAGTAAAACAAAATGAACATTGCATGATACTGACAAATAGAGTCAGCAACTTAGTGTGATTGGGAGGGAGAGGCTCATCCTTTAATTAAGGTATTGATTTAAGGTAAGAGAAAGAAAAGAAACCAGGACTACACTATCAATCAAGAATGCTCTGGGAGAAAAGTCAGAACTACATGCGGTATCTGCCTTCAGGGATCTGGTTTCCCCAGAGGATCTGTACCTTGAATTCTTATAAACATGTTTTATAGGATACTTTTAATAATGCAAAAATACTCACTTCAATATAATCTATAGAACCTTGGCCTGATTCACATTTTGACATGCATGAACGTTGTGACCTTGAACAAGAACATAGATCATACCGAATGCACATTGTAATCCGTCAGGGAGATATTAATATAGCCCTCGCTGGGCTGCAGATGGTGAAAGGGAAATGAGCAGTGTGTGCACACTCAAGAGCTGCTCTGTGGCAGCTCCTCAGCCGCACTATTCCCTTCCTGGATGCAGCAGGTGCTCGGGAGGCATTGAGTTGGCTCTCACCTGCAGCGACCCTAGGCCCACCAGAACAAAACACTGTGAGGTCCTGCACCCTTCTCACCGCTGTTCACATGCCTCAGCCCATTGTTGCAGCCGCCGTATCAGCCCGTCTCACCTGCTCCTCCCTCTACTGCACCAAGCATAATACCCTTGTCCAGGGACTGGTCTCTCCCTGCAACCCGTCCAAAGTGCATGAGACAGAAGTCTCACCAATGCTACTAAGGAACATTCTGGATGCATTTCTTCAAAGAAAGATGTTTTCACTCTTTTTACAGCTCGTGGTACTGTCAATATTCTTCAGCAGCAGCACTGGGCCTTTAATGTAATGGGGGAATTTATTTTCTATACTAATATTATTTTTATTAGTGTAAGACTTAGAAATGCAAGACGAATGTATAAATAAATCTGAGCTATTACTCAAAAGCATGTCTTCATCTTACACACAACGCCAGGACTTCACTGTTGATTACCATCATATACACCAAATGTGTCACTTTATGGGACCTTTAGGAAAAATTTCATTATCAATTTTGTAGCATTTTTCTAGTGATTTTCTGTATTTCATTCCTTTTATATGCTGCATACTCTTCAATATAATGTTAAACAAGATTATATATATGAAATGAGGGGAATTGTGTTTTTCAAATGGTAAAACCGGCTCACTAGAGAAAGCCCTTTTCACTGTGATATCAGCAGTCTCTTGATATTCTATCCAATTAACTTCAGAACTGTGTTCCTTTAAATCATGAGGCAACGGTGGCTGCCATTTGCTGAAATCTTAAGACAGTTTTTGGTGGAGATGTTTTACCATAAAGAATTGAGGGTGAGACATATTTCGCTCTTTTATAGGAGGTGCAAAGTCAAAACCAAACTCACTCCATTTAGTCAATTCCCCTCCTACTGTAGATACAGGACAGGGGAGGGCTTCCCGGAGGGATTCTGAAACTGTAAATCTTTACAGGATTAGGAAGCCTCATCTTTGTCCCATGGAACAGCTGGTGATTTCGAACTGCTGACTTTGAGGTTAACAGCCCAATGTACAACCCACTGTATCACCAGGTCTCCTTCATACAGGAGGTGGGAGTCCGGGTGGACTATACCATCGTCCCAAACTAAAATATTTTGCTTTCTAAATTTACCAAATATCACTAGATCTAGGAACTTCTGCTCAGGGATTTTTTTGTTGTTATGCGGTTCTGTAGAACCACATTGTTTTTATTCAATTAAAAATTAGCATATAGTTATAAAACATCTAATTTCTCTATACAATTAATTAATTTTCTACATAAAAAATCTGTGGCTCTGTGTAACTTACATAACACACACACATTTTAGCAAAATAACTGGCTGCATCTCATCATCTAAGTCAGAGACTTTTAAATAGCCCAGCCAATTGACAGCTCCCAGTAAGGAAGAACATCTGATTCCACTTTCCTGTCACTGGATTTCTAATTACTTTGATTTAATGACTGTAGAATTTTACCTTTGTACTGTGTGAGCAGATTCCTCACTATTAGCATGCAAAACAAAAACCATGAAAATCGTGTTTGGTTTGACAGGCACCAAATTAGATGTCAGTAGGACTGAATTTATTTTTCCAGATTTGTAAAAATACCTTTAATGTTTGCTTTAGTTAATTTGCTAAAGCAACTAACTATATGATATGAGAGGACCATATACATTCCTGTTTCAATCATCGTCTCAGCATCTTGTACACCAGCAATTCAGGGCAAACAGTTCACATTAGACTTCCATCAGAAGTAGGCAGTGCATTTCAAAGAAGATGAGACCCACAATATTGGTCACATATTTCTAGAGTGGCTACACTGACGCAGCAAAGAGAACACATAAAATCATGAATATGTGTATTTTTACCAAATACATCTCTTCCAGAAACATCATTCTGATTCCTCAAGCTCATCTTATAGTCTCCCTACAGTTATTTCCAATGTGGCATCTACCATAGAAAGCTGAAATTATTTTATGAAACCAACATAGTCATAGCGTAAGAGAATATCTGGTGGCATTATGAATTAGCTTTGGGCTGCCGTCCACAATGTTGGTGGTTCAAACCCATCAGCCACTTCACAGAATAAAGATGAGAATGCTGACAAAGGTTTACGGTCTCAAAAACACTGTCTTGGATCTGTAGGAATCAAAATTGACTCCATTGAAGTGGGTAACTATGGTGGGCAACCAGAAACTATATCTTGAAAGAAACTGCATTTTACTTACCTGTGTGTTACTGCGGGCATATGTGGGCTAAAAACACAAACTTTGCATTACAAATATTTTTAAGTAAATCTTGTTGGAAAAAGGTGAGTTAAACACCTTACAACAGAATCATAGAACCCTTTATTAGACAAAATATACAAGTGTGAAGCAATCATTTTTCAACATAGTCTCCATCTAGGTCTATATACATCTGAACACAATGCTTTCATGCTTAACCCCTCCCCAAATAACGGCATTCTAATTTATACCACGTCACTTCCTCCAGGACCTTGTATGTAGTTTCTTTTTAATATTCTTTGTGCTCTCGGAGCCCAGAGAAGTCTGTAGAAGCAACGTCAGTGCTTTAAATGGATGGAGTAATATTTCCCACGGGATTCTAGTAGGATAGCCGTGTCATGTTTGAAGAATAAGCCGGTCCATTGTCTTGGTGGGGAAAACAATTCTTGGTACTACTTTCCCAGTCTTAATTTCACCAGGGCAGTTTTTCTTTACTTTAAAATTTCTTCCTAATAAGTTCCTTCTGATCATATTTTGAGGAATTTTTATCAATCAGACCACCTTGGAAACCCTCTACCCCTGGCCCACCCCCATCCCCCAAAAGTCACTATCAGCTTGTGAGCTGGTCTCTCTGTCTGAGTATGACTGGCCTAGCAGATACTAGTAACCAGATGCCATGGCTTGGATTGGAATCCTGCTTTCTGGATCTTACAGGTACATTCAAGACTAACTCCACATTGCAATGAGTTCTATAAAATCATCTTTATAGGCTATGGATTTACTTGAAAGACTTACAGAAAAATGAGCTCTTTGACCTACTGATTTGGGTGCAATAAGTTTTTAAATATCATTTATTTTTGAAAGTACTGAAACTAGACTAAGACAAGTATATTACTGATAAAACTTGTCTACACCCATTCACTAATTGCGGACACACGTTTAAAGGCAGCTTGTTTAGTAAATTCCTGCAAGTATGGCCTGGAACCTTAGCAGCAATGCTTTTTTTTTTACTTATTCTCATATTTTATATAAAATAAATTTTATCATGGATTTACAATATATTAATAATATTTTTACATAATGATTGAATTATTTGTAATTAGTACATTCATTAGTTTGAGTCTCATGGTAAATCATTAGTGTGAGTTTTGTGGAAAGACTCACATAAATAGGATCCAGTTTGTCTTAGTTTGTACACTTCCACTTTTAAGTGAGATACCAAGCCATGCTTTGTGAAAAAAAGAAACATACTTTGTTAATTAAGTTAGAAGAAGGTTTATTGTGTCCGAGTTTATTTTACTTCTAGGCACTAGCATTTCTGCACGAATGACAGACACATTTCAGAAGGACCTGAGGAGATGTTGCTGTCATCACATGTGCTCAACATCTCTGACTAATGACACATAAAGAATTATGTTTTACTTACTCCGAGGAAATAATTTCTACACAACACAGATGTAGAGAAAGGCAGTCTAGAGTAATGTCCATGAGGACAGTACTTTGAGCATGCCACATCCGATATTGTGCAGACATCTTGCAGTCAAGAGGGGAGAGCCCAATGCCTTCCTATCTGTGAATTATTGAATTCACCTGAAACTGTCCACTTCAAGCATTCTTAGTATGTGGGGAAGAGTAAATCCTGTTCCTGGACATTGAGTGATGTGTTTTTGCTTGTTTGTGATATTAGAAATGTGTCTGTTATTTCCTTTTGTGACTCTTTTATCTAGAATTGAATTGATTTTTTAAACAAATCAATATTGGACTTTGCTGTTTTATTATTTTTTATCTTAATGGTTTATATTTATTTTTCTCTTTCACATTATCTTTAATTACCTGAATGTTTCTAAACTTCCAAAATATGAAATTAGATTCACTTTTCATTTTTCTTCTGTTTTCTTATCATTATTATAATTATTTGGGGCTATAAATGTCTTTCTAAATATTGTTTTCTCTGAAGTTTGATATGCAGCATTATTATTCACACTTAGATTAAATTATTATTATTTCTTGTGCATATTTTAAAATTAAATTGTTGAAATATATACACTGAAACACATCAATTCACAAACTTCTACATGTGCATTTCTGCGACATTGATTGCATTCTTCAATTAATACAGTCATTCTCACCCTTCTTTTCTGCATTATACCTCCTTCTGTAACATGAACTCAAAGCATGTAATATTTCTGTGAAATGTTTTGTTACTGTTCTCAATATTATACTATATCAATAGATCTATAAAAAGCACAAAACTAACAGCAGACATGTGCTACAAGTTAAACTAAACTATTGCTCAGTTTTAAGATTACTTCAGTGGATATTTTTAAGATTTATTCATAGTTTCAAAGGTTCACCCAGCCTCCATGAATCCAGAAATTGTAGCTTCCATAAGAATTTCATATTATTTTATATTATGTATTATATTTTCCCTCTTTCAGTCAAGATTGTTCTACGGAATTTTTTATCAAAACCAAGAAATTTTCCAGTTTTTGGACCAAAGATATGATTGATTGTCTAGCACTATTCAGTCATCCAGTTCTTCTTTTCTAATAGCAAAGGGGCAGTTTTTCATGAAAGCAATCTGCCACACATTCCACTTCCTCTTATTCCTGATTTTACATCTTTCTTTGTTTCTCCAAGTGACCAATTATTGTACCTAGGCTGGCCATTTGGAAGATTTTAAAAGACCAGGCACTTGACAATGAAACAGCAGGTAGAAATGAAGCACTAAACATAATGCAAGGCCAATTAACTAGGAAGGTGTGGTAGTTACATAATCTGTTGTCAATTTGAGACTTGAGAGTGAAGGGGTGCAGTTTAGCACGTAAATTTGGTCGCAGCTTGATTACCTCATTTGGAGGCACTAAGGAGATAAACAGCTCGCTGGAGCTGGGACACTGACTCACTCCCTGTGAGATATTCCTGTTGAGAAGACACAAGGAGCTATGCTAGAGCCCAGGAGCTGATGGAGGCCCCTGCCAATGCTGACATGCTTCCATTGCCACTGGACCCACAAGAATTTCCACCTACTGGCCAGTGATCTTCCTACATTTGGCATCATTGCACATGCTTCGTGAATCTTAAAAAGGAATTTATAGTATTATTTTAATTTTTATTTCAAAATTACTCATTGCTGATATGTAGGAAACAAACCAAAATTAAATTGCAACCTCCAGGCAGTGCTGTTTTATAGTTTCCCTATAGGACAGGGTGGAGCGGTCTATGTGAGTTTCCAACACCATAACTCTTTGTGGGAATAGAAAGCACTGGCTTTTCCCCAAAGAGTGGCTGGTGGCTTAGAACTGCTAACCTTGTAGACTACAGTCCACTACACCAGCAAGTCTCCTTTGAAATCACTATATTTTGTATGCTATGGAACTTACTATGTTCTCTGTTGATTGTTTTTCCGTACATGGACAATTATGTCACTTGTGAATTAATTTTATGCCTGCATTTTCAATATGAATAATTTAATTTTTTCCTTTCCTTCCTATTTCACTTGCTAGGACTCCCACTATGAGAATGAATAGCAGGGATCAGACAGGTCATTTTGTCTTATTTCTGGTTTTAGGGAAAGCACCTAGTCCTATTTGAATTGTAGGGTATTCTAGATGGATGCACTTTATCACGCTGAGAAACACCCTCTCTACCTTTATTCCTGAGAATTTATAATAAATGGATCTCAAATGTTTTTCTTCATCGATTGATATAAATGTATCAATTGATAATTGATACATAAATATATACATATATCAAAATATATATAGTGAATCAATATATATATATTTTTTTGTGTTAGATTGGGTTGACTAGAAAAACAATCCAGAGACACTCATGTATGTATGTGAAAACTTTATATTAATAAGTAATAATATATAATTATATATCAAGCAAATATTCCAACACAGTCCAGATCAAGTCCATAAGACTGAGACTAGTCCACACGTCCCTCTTCAGACTCACACAGCTGCATGCAATGATGCAAAATACAGGAAGATCACAGACCAGTGGATGCAAAGTCTTGTGGATCCTGTGGCAGTAGGTACATCTCCAGGATCCTGGCAGGTCTCAGCTGCATGGTTCACAAACAGGAAGGTGAAGATGAGTCCTCCTTATGAGAAGGCCATGCCCATCAGGAGGTACCACCAGGCTGGTTGACAGGCTAAACTCCGCCCCTTCACATCGATATCTCTATATAAATATAGCTATATATTTTTTACTTGTGTATCCAATATTATAAATATTCTCCTAAGCATTGCTTTCACTATAACCAACACATTTTGACATGTTGCATTTTAGTTTTATTTTTTTTCTCATTTGTTATCCATTTGATTTCTCAAGTGAAGAAAAAGGATTTTCTGTGTAGCTCTACCGTTAATTATTTTGCTTTTAGACAAATATATCTTTAATAAAGTTTCATATTTTAATTTTCATTGGGTTTTTGTCCAGAGATTGTCCTTCTTTGGTAATGGTCCATATCAACTTGGTGAGAATATATGCCATCCTTTATTTAGTTGAAGTAGTTTATAAATGATAATTAGATCCAATTGGTTTATGACAACACAGCTTTCAGCTTCGCTCAAATGGAAATAAGTTTTATGTCTCCATGGATGATTGATTTCTATGTCATTAGTATACCATTCGCCCCCTTCCCCCATGTTAAATCCTCAGTTTTGTCCCCCATATGCCACCCCATCCCTCATCTCTCTCTGTTCCCACCCCAGTTGCTGGCCTCTTTGTAGTCATCAAAGTCTGGTCTATTGGTCTATAAACTAGATTTCTTCTTTGTTTTGTTAGGGCACAACCTTTTTTATCACTGATTTGTCGTTGTTACAGTTTTGAAATTTAATACAACCAAACTAGTTTCATTTTGCTTAATTTATATATGGTATATATTTCTTCATTTAAAAACATAAATAAATACTTATGTTCAACATATAGCTGATTCTCGTTTAGCTTTTTTATAACCAGTTTTATTGGGATAATCCAAATATCATACAATTCAATAGTTGAATCATATTTAAAAAGTATTATACAATCATTACCATAGCGATTTTAGAAATTGTTTTCCCTTGTAATCTTTATTATCAGCCCACACCACCATCACCACCCTGTACACTCAGGGAACCATTAATCCACTCACTGTCTCTATAGATTCACCCATCCTGGAAATTGTATACAGAAAAACATTCAAAGTTAAAAAAAAAACCCACGAGTTAAAAAAGCTAACAGCAATAGCAAAATAAAACAGAGAAAACTCTAGCTGGAAAGAAAACAGAAAATATTAAGAAGTAGACAACTTTAAAATGTGTCTAAAAGGGATCAGGTGTAAGATTTGAAACTAGTTATATCCGTCACATTCCACTCTCCGGTGTATTTTGTGTGATGGCAAGTTTATGCACACTCTGGTCTGTCTTCAGAGAGAAGTAACCAGAGGTTTCATCCACTAGTATTTCCCTTTCCTTTCCCCCTTCCTCCCTCCCACTTTTTAATTCCTAGAACTTTCAGATGTGTCAAAAGAGAGATCAAATCAGATATTACAATTTAGTCTGCTATAGTCATTTCTACAATACGCTCTCTGATTACCAGATAATTCACACTCCTCTACTATGGTTAGTGGGAAATCAACAAAAGTTTAAACCCTAGGTAGATGCTGCAAATGGGTTTTTGGCTTCCGCTATTATCCAGAGCCTTCTGCAAACCAGGAGTTTACAATTAAAGTTCTGATACCATTCAGTTATTCATATTTGTATTACAATCCTTGGGTCACACAGGATGGTGTGCTTCTTCCATATGGACTTATTTGATAACTCACTTAGATGTCTACTTGTTTGAAAACAAACCTTTATGACCCCAGATGCTATTCTCTCTGATTGCCAGCCACCATCGAGTTTCATCATCACATTTTGCTGTAGCATTCATATTCTTCAGTGATATCATCATGAGGGTCCCTATGAAGCAGATCCATGTAATAAGAACTAATCATTCTTAAGTTGGAGCTAGAATTAAGTTTGAGCCCAAAATTCACTCTGATATCTGTGATTTAGATATGTCAGCTGGTTCACCTTAGAAACATCATTGTCATTTTATGTTAGAGGACAGTGTTGATCATCTCCTGGGAACATAAGTCATTCTGTTCATTGTGTCATTAATTTCGCCAATGGTATAGAATGTAAAGCACTATTGAGAAAAGATTATTCATGTGTAGGCTGATTATAAACTGCAATACATGAGTTACTGACTTGAACCGATTAATTCCTTAAGTGACGGTTGGTGAGCCATGTGGCTGAGAACTGCCAGAGTTCTAGAGATGCACCCACTGCTAAGGAATCCACAAGACTTTGCATCCACCAGTCTGTCACCTCCCTGCATTGTGGGTCTAAAGACTGTTTATAGCATATGTCCTGGGTCTCCAGGGACTGAATATAAACTAAGTCTAATGTGCCCAGATAGGAACAAAGTATCAAGCATATTTTCCTCTTGGGTTCCATGTAATTATTAAGCACTTTCCCCCCATTGGCCGGTTAGTCCTTCCCATTTTTCTACTAACATGCGTGCTCCCCTCCCCATCTTCACTTGACTTTCTCCTCAAGGCCACTTACCACTCTGGTAGAAATATCTGTTGGTTTGGGGTGACCATGACACAACTTCATGTATCAGCAGCTAACTGGCAATCTTTCTCTCCCCAATTTTGAGAAACAACCAAGCTGCAGTGAGGTTTCCTCTGTCGATGTGGTTTTTAGAGAGTCCACGTCGAGAGGGTGCTGCATGCCTCTTGGACACTAGTCTGGCTCTCTACGGCTTGCTTGGCAGACTGGGTTAGCAGATTGCATGACATGACCAGGGAATAGGAGTTTGTCTTCATCTTGGCATTGATCCTTACAGTAGTGAATTCATTAAGCTTTTGTCCTTTTGTGATGGACTAACATCACTCAGCATAATGGTTTCCAGATACCTCCATGTCATGCGGTGTCCATTGTTTCATTTTAGGGATGCATACTATTCCATTGCGTGTATATGCCAAGTTTTTAAAATCCATTCTTTTACTACTGATGGGTATTTGGATTATTTCAAGATTCTTGATATTATTAAATGTATTGCAGTGAACACAGGAAACATACATTCTTGTTTAGATTTTAACATAGACAGTTTCTGACTTCATTTATATATATTAATATATAAAAACTTTCATATCATAAGTGATTATTGATAGATGATGGGCATTTTAAAGTATTTTTATTTATTCATGTTTCATATTTCCACCTTTCTTTCGTCCTACTTTTTATGTATTCTCTGATTTGAACTAAGCACTTTATATGATTGTTTCTCTCCATTACCATAAAAATTATGCTTCATTTTAAAATAGTTTGTGTACTTTGCTCTAAAGTTTACTATGTTTCATTAAACTAACACAAGTTGACTTTGTAATAAAATATGCCATTATTTCTGGAGACCCTGTGACCCGGCTAGGAGTTGGTGGCAAAGTGGTAAGGATTCGGGTTGCAGTCTGCAAGGTCAGCAGTTAGAAACTCGCAACCACTCCTCAGGAGAAAAGGGGGGTTTCTGCTCCCATAAACAGTCTCAGGATATCACAGGGAGGTTCTAGCCTATCCTGCAGAGCAGTAGTTCATAACCTCCTAATGCTGTGACCCTTCAATACAGTTCCTCATGTGGTGGTAAACCCCCCAAAATTATTGTTGCTGCTACTTCATAACTGTAATTTTGCTACTGCTATGAATAGGGTGACCCCTGTGAAAAGGTCATTTAACCCTCTCAAAGGGGTCGTGACCCACAGATTGAGAACTGCTGCTATAGAGTCACTAAAAATCAGTATCAAATCAATGGCAGTAAGTTTGATTTTTGAGTTTGGGTAGTTAGGTAAACAGTGAGCTGCTAACTACAACATTTGTGGTTCACATCCACCAGCTGTTCTATGGGAGAACGTGAAAGCTATTTGCTCCTGTACAGCCTTAGGAACCCTATGTAAGAGCCCTCTGAGTCAGAATCTACTCACTACACGTGAGTTAGTGGTTGTTCTTATTGTTTTGTTTGGGTTTGTTTTATCCAATGTCTGGAATCCTCTAGGTACCATATAGCACAGGATTCACAATTTTCTTATGACATTGCTCTGGTGTTTTAGCCGTAAGATATGGGCTTTGGAGGCAACTGATACCTTTAATTTAAATGTCAGCCCTAGGCAGTGCTACAAATCCCACTTCGAATGCCCACTAAGGAAACAGTGTGGATGCCACCGCTGACCTCCTCTAGGGTCAGTAAGGAGAAGGAGACTCCAACCCCACCTCGCCCCCAGACCGGTTGTCACCAGGTAGAGATTAGACATGCCTCCACCCTCCCTCCTTATTTCCCCCATTCTCCAAAAACCATTGCTCCAAAGACACTCTAGTTCCCGCTGGGTTTAATAATCCCTTGCCATGACCACCCAGAACTCACGGACAACACAAGTATGGGGGTGTGGAGAAGCTAACAGGTCACAAATGGTAATCATACAGCTCTTTTGTTCATATAACTTCTTAGATATGCTTGCATCTATGTCTTACTGGTGTGAAACCTTCAAGCCATGTCATCCCTTGGCCTCTATGAGCATGGTCAAGAAATCCATCCACTGCTGTCCCACTCCATTATGGTGCCTCATGGACAGCTCCCATGCTCTACCACACAGTATCAGGACCGCGGTGTGGTGCCTGATACCTGTGCCATTTCAGGAAGGGGATCCCCGTGCACTTTACTGGGGGCGCTTCTTTCTTGATAAGCATAGCATTCTCTCTTCTTCTGGCTTGTGACAATCTGCCTTGAGGGTTGTGGCTTGGCAACATACTTCCCTTCCAAAGCCGGCCCAGTGCTGAGCCCAGCAAGGCAGGCTGATGTTGCTTCTTTGGGGAGTGGGCTTACTTGATCGACTATTAGTGAAGGCCATGAGGGGCTTTCTCTCTTCTCTTCTGCTGCAGCCTCCTCCACTGCAGTGTAGGCTGTGCAGGCAGAGCCTGCCTGTGAACCGCCTGGGAATCTCTGGTGTCCAGCAGTTACACATTGGGCTGCTATCCGCAGTGTCAGCAGTTGGAAGCCATCAGCTTCACTGCCGGAGAAAGAGGAGGTTTTCCACAGTTGCCACCACTTCCCGGCCTTTTCCTTCTGCTTCTGCTCCTTTGATCTTCAGCCCAGCAACCACATGTGTCTGGAAAAGTCATGGGTCCAACCTCTGACCTCTGGCAGTGAGCTATAGTGGATAGTCCCTCTGGGGTTTGTAGTTTATCTTGATATAAATTCCTTTCTGATATGAACTCTTTATGTACATATATAAGCATCTGGTTTTGCTTCACCATTAAATCCAGTCTCGTACACCTATAGAACAAGATGAATGGCAAACAGACCAATATTTTCTATTAGCGTTTCCAACATTCTATTTTCATGGTTCCATTCAATTATTCATGAGGGTTAGAACGATTTGGATAGAAAAATCTTGCCAAGCAATTTTCACTTTGTCAGGCATATGTTCCCATTTACAAATTGTATATTTATATAATAAACTTAGTTATCTAAGAGTGAATCTTTTTTCTGATAAAAAGGAGTTCCTCCTATATAATTATGTTCCTTAATTTCTCAGAAGCTGTGGGAGAAAGAGAGAGTAATGCAATGCTTCTTACACATAAATTTCCCTGAGGTCCTGCCATGATTAGGTTGTGTGTCAACTTGGTGCACCTGTGGGAAGGTAGAGGGATAGTCCAACCTATCAATCAGGTCACAGCCTTATAAGGTCTCCTTGTGAGTATGGCCTATTTATGAGACACTGTGGAGGACAACCTCTCTCCTGTCACTTTTATTTCTTGCTTGCTTTCATCCTGTGTCTGGTTTCTTGGGCTGCTTGCCCATGTGGTCTTCCAATCCTGGGAGCTGTAGTGCCTTACCACGTTCCTGCTGACCTTGGATCCATACAACTCTGTACCCACCTGCCTGTGCTCTGAGCTTCTTGTTTTGCCTACTGCTTTTTTGGCTGGTGATTGCATGAGACTGGAGGGGTCTCTAGCTAGCATCTAACGCAAGGACTTGAGTTGGACGAGGATGGCCACTTCCTTGGTAGAAATGTCTTTCTTGATTTAAAGTTCTTTCTTATATATGGGTGTCACTGGTTTGTTTCTCCTCATAGAGCAGAAGTGGGGAAGGCAGATAAAACACATACCATGAATGTATCCCTAAAATTAAACTCAACCCCCATGGCTTGGAGGGTGTCTCTAATTCACAGAAAGAACAATCTCAGAGGGCTGATTAGACTAAAAGAGGCGACACATAGGCTTTTGCATATCTCAAAATAAACTGTCAGGACTCATTGACTGTGTTAGCACTGCACTAGGGAAATAAATTTTCTGTTTCTATTTCTACCTTTACCCTGACATGTCTTCCACAAACTCACAAGACATGTTTGCTGCAGAAGGAAAAGAAGTGTCTCAAATTCTCATGTGTCCAAATAAACTAAGTTTGGAACACTTGTTCTTGCCTCACGTCATTCATCCAAACAGTACTTACCAACCAAGTGCCTTAACAAATGTTCATATGGATTTCGAATTCTTTTTAAAATCTGATTGTTAACCTGATTAAAAGAATTTAAAGATAACCATATTTTCCTCTTCTGTTTGCATTCTTTTTATGATTACAATTAATTTATTGTTTGGTTTTCTGGACTATGCTATAAAAATTAATCTGTGTGCTTACATCTAAACGAACAATGCAAGAACTCTATTTTAAGCATTTAAATTTCATCAGAGAAGATTTAAATTTCTGACTAAAAAGAATTACTAAAATTTTAGTGGAAATGCAGCCATCTCTGGAATCTGATCAATGTTGTGGGACCTTGTGGATACTGAGGCATATTAATGTAGTCATTGGGTATACAAAAAATAACAGCATAGACCACTTATTGGAATTAGGATAGAATCATGAGGCACATAAATCATGGGTAAAACATACTGTGAAAATAAGTCTCTTCAAAAATTACTCTTTTAAAAATGTTTCTCTCTGCTTCATTCCATATTCCCATTTAAGTCTATGTTTTTATTGTGTTTTTTGTTCACTTTATTCAAATGTGAATTAGACCATAAATTATTAGAAGTTGTGCCCTGATCTTGTTCAGACAAAACGTTAGTAATTCCTCCTCCTGTTGTGTTAATCCAACCCAAAGAAGGCATTCGTATTTAATTCCAATATTCAGCTATTGCTTATTAACTCTTTTTGCTTCATTAAAAAGTTGTGTGCTATATTCTCCCAGTATTTTCTTAAACAATTGATGGTTGCCAGCAAAAGAAATTATTGATGTTCTATAGGTTGTTTAAAAAGTGATGGGTTTTTAAAGTTCTAAAAGTAATTTATTGGCACCCATGGTGACAAACTTCTTTTATGTATCAAAAGATAATAGCAGTGTTTTATTATCTAAAATGCAAACTCATCATAAGAAATAACTTGTTAAATAGTTCCGACCTAAAATGAAAACTTTATTTTCATTAAAGTTGAAAGATGCACTGTGCTGAGTATTACTCCCCAGTCTTTTATGTCCACCTAACTCATGAAAGTAAACAAATACAGAAGTAAGATTTTACAGGGTCAAGTTAAGGTGATGGAGTGGATTGAGATTGTCTCTAGTGCAATGACACGTGCCTTTATAAAAGGAGAAAGAGGGACCTTGGGCCTCTACTCAAACACTCCCTCAATGCATGAATACCTTCTTTTATTAAATTGGAACTCTACGATGCTCACTCTCCCGACACAACGGCTGGAGCCAAAGTGGGTGAACAAGTAAATGTGGTGAAGAAAGCTGATGGTGCCCGGCTCTCAAAAGAGATAGTGACTGGGGTCTTAAAGGCTTGAAGATAAACAAGCGGCCACCCAGCTCAGAAGCAACAAAGTCCACATGGAAGAACACACCAGCCTGTGTGATCGAGTGGTCCCAAAGTGATCAGTTATCAGGCATCAAAGAACAAAAAATCATATCATTGACTGCACACCTCCATGATAGGATCGCTGAAGACAAATGGGTGCATAAGCAAATGTGGTGAAGAAAGCTGATGGTGCCCGGCTATCAAAAGAGATAGTGTCTGGAGTCTTAAAGGCTTGAAGGTGAATAAGTGGCCATCTAGCACAGAAGCAAATAAGCCCACATGGAAGAAGCACACCGGCCAGTGCGATCACGAGGTGCCCAAGGGACCAGGTATAAGGCATCATGCAAAAAAAAAGATATAAGTGTGTGTATGTATGTGTATATATGTGTATATGTATATATGTATGTGTATATATGTATATATATATATCATATTAAATGAAGGGGGAAGTGCAGAGTGGAGACCCAAGGCCCAAGTGTCAGCCAATGGAGATCCCCTCATAGAGGGGTTTAGGAGAGGAGATGGGTTAATTAGGGTGTGAGGTAGTATCGATGAAGAACACAGCTTTCCCCCAGATCCTGGATGCTTCCTCCCCGCAACTACCATGATCTGAATTCTACCTTGCAGGGCTGGATAGGACAGAGGCTGTACACTGGTACATATGAGGGTTGGAGGTACAGGGAATCCAGGGTGGATGATACCTTCAGGACCAAGGGTGTGAGGGACGATGCTGGGAGAGTGGAGGGTGAGTGGGTTGGAAAGGTGGAACTGATTACAAGGATCCACATGTGACCTCTTCCCTGGGAGAGGGACAGCAGAGAAGGGGAGAAGGGAGACTCCGGATAGGGCAAGATATGACAAAATAACGATGTATAAATTACCAAGGGCATATGAGGGAGGGGGGAATGGGGAGGGAGGGGGGAAAAAAAAGAGGACCTGATGCAAGGGGCTTAAGTGGAGAGAAAATGCCTTGAGAATGATTGGGGCAGGGAATGTATGGATGTGCTTTATACAATTGATGTCTGTATATGTATGGATTGTGGTAAGAGTTGCTTAAGTCCCTAATAAAATGTAAAAGAAGAAAAGAGAAAAAAATGATTAGGGCAAAGACTGTACAGATGTGCTTTATACAATTGATGTATGTATATGTATGAACTGTGAAAAGAATTGTATCAGCCCCAATAAATTGTTAAAATAAAAAAAATAATAAATAAAAGGAGAAAGAGATAAAGGAATAGAGACACACAGGGGAGGAGGCTGTGCAAAGAAATAAACATCAATGCCTATAAAGCGAGGAAAAGCTAAGATGTAGGCCTCCTGAAGAAGCTAATGGAGGTAAAGAAAAAAAAAGTTTACACAGCGTTTGGAGGCAGCATCACTCCGCTGCTGCTTTGATTTTGAAATTTTACCCTTCAGACTAGGAAAGAATGAATTTCAATTTAAGTCACAGAGTTGGTTGTCATTTCATATGCCAGTCCTAGAAAGTGAGAGCTCCTAATTTCCAGTGGCATCCCTGTAGAGGACCCTCACCTCAGTCTCACCAGTATTTGTGCATGGCTGGTGCAGTCACGTAACGCAATAGTACAACAAGGCAGATGTTCATTAAATCTTATAAATAACCACCTTCCTATCAGAATTTCCCACAGAGGAACTTGTTTCAGGAAGCTTCAACTTAACTATCACCAAGATGAAAAGAGAAAAAGCTAATGCATTGTTGGCAGTAATAGCACAGAAAATTCAAAATAAGGGAATGGGTTTATGAAGTAAACTTTAGCTATCCTACCCAAGCCTGGAGTTTTATATAATTCCAAGATTAGGCTTCAATGTCAGGGGAGAAAATGCTTTAAAATTTTTGAAAACATATATATATAAATAAATATAATAACATAACATACCTATTTAATTGATTCAAAATTCCAGACATAAAACCTATGAGATTTGTTATTGTTTATGGTATTAGCTGCCGTCAAATTGATCACGGAATCATGACAGCCCATGAACAATCAGATGATGGTTGTAATCTATGATGGTAGATTCCTGGAAGTAGTTACAAAGCCCCTCCTCCTTCGCCTGGAAAGTCTGTGAACTTCATTCCGTATCATAGCAGGACAAAAGCTTCCACTGACAGATGGGAGGGGCTGCATTGGAGGCTAGAAATTGAATATGTGCTCCCTACAAGGAAGGCACGAGTTCTACAACTGAACCACAACTGTTTCCCTATTTGAGTTAGAACATGGATTTAGTTATTTATGACTTTGAAAACCAAATACTTAACAGGAGCAGAATCGACTCCATGGCCATGCAATAAAGGACCCAGTGTGAACATATATGAAGGAATGCACACAACCATTCTAGAAGAATGGCCAGCATGTTTATGAAAAGATATTCAACATTAGTATTCACTCAGAAAATATAACTAAAGCATTACTAGAACACCACATAGTAACAAGAAGTGCTTACATTAAAAAGACTTATGCTACCAAATGACTGCCTGGCTTAGGAAGGATCAGAAGTCTTCAACATTATCATTGGGAATATAGATTTAGTCTTCATTTTGGAAAAGTTATCTAGCTATTTCTGAAAAGGTAAGTATACACTTATATTATGACCAAAAATTTCTAAAGCAATGAAGCCTTCACAAAATGGCTTTTATATGAATTTTCAGTTTTATTAATCATAATTAAAATCTAGAAATACCTCAAGTATTAATAATCAGAAGAATAGATCAATAAACTCTAGGATATTCATGTGATGGAGTACTATTCAACTCTAAAGAAGGAAAGAAGGATGACTCCTGATACATACAAGTACAATAAAAAGGGATAAATTTCAAATAGCTAAGCAGAGAAAAACAGTCATAAATAGTATGCACTACATTATTCCATTCATATAAAATGTAAATGCATGAAAAATTAATCTATCATTAGAAAACCAACTGACAAGCAACTAATAGTGGAGGATTATATGGACATTTTCTCAAATGACAGTAATTTTTTCTATTGTGAGATTTGGGCTAAATATGTGTATCTGTTAAAATTTATTGTGTAGTATATTTAATTCTTGTTCATGTCAATATGCAAAGTTTACATATAAAACATTTAATTATAATTAATAAAACATATCTTAAAGAGGCTATGGATGATGTGCACAAATCAATGCAACATATTTGGAAATATATAAAAATAAGGCGAATTAAAAGATGTGTAAAGTAATGAAGATGTGGATAGTGAATAATAAAGCCAACATAACAAATTAAACCAGCTGCCATAGACTCAGCCTCTTGCCGACCACATCTACATTGGATCGAAGTGGGTTTTACAGGATTTTCAATGGCTAATTTTTCAGAAATAGGATACCAGACTTTTCTTCCAAGGATCTCGGGGTCAACTTGAACTTCTAATCTTTCAGTGAGAAGCTGAGTGCCTCAATCATTTTTAGATATGCCCAGAGACTCCAACCAAACTCACTGCCATTAACTCAATTCTGATGCATAGTGATTCCATAGGACAGATTAGAATTGCCCTTATGGGTTTCTGAGGCTGTAACTCTTTACAGGACTCAAATGTCTCATCTATCACTCTTGGAGGGGTTGCAGTTTCTGAATTGCTGACCATGCAGTTGGCCATTCTACACATGACCATCTCACCACCAGGGCTAGGAGAAACTATAAAACCAAACCCAAGCTGCCTGCCATGGAGCCAGCTCCGCCCCACAGTGCTTCCATACAATTTCCATGACTAAATCTTCACAGAGCCCATGGACTCGTCTTTCTCCTGTGGAGTAGCTGGTCAATTTGAATCACTGACTTCAAAATTAGCAGACCAAAACCAGCCTAAAATACCACCTAGGCTCCTTGAAGTCCATATAACCACCAAAGCCACTGCCATTCAGTTGATTCAGACTCGTAACCTTTGTAGAGCTTCTGAGATGAAATATTCCAGAAGCCGTAAGCTTGATCTTTTACCTTCAGAGCAATTGATGAGCATGAACAGCAGACCTTGTGGTAGCAAGACCAACCTTACCCATTTCATTGACAATAGAGCACTTTAATTTTAAAATTCAAGTACAATGTGCATGGATACTTACTGTGCTATTCTTTCAACCTTTTCATACAAAGAATTCTCTATCTAAAGTCTATAGTCTATGATGACAGAGATTGATTTTCTGGCTTTGGGAGTCAATAATTTACAAGCATCAAAATAGAAATATAAAATCTGCTATAAGTATATAAACTTATAACAATCCAAAATGTGCCAAGTGACTGTTATAAATTCCAATTATGGGAAAATGCAGCTATTTTCGGTTTAACTTTTCTCTTCTAATTCTCAATTGCTTGTATTTATGCTCTTTTTTATTTCTCAAGCCCAATTCAGATGTCAAAACTAACAATTAACTAGTGCATTTTTTTTCATCTGGATTATATGGTTTTTAAATATCCCATTTTTATACTCCAAACTGAAACTAAAATTTATACATAAAACAGCAGTTTTAATAGTAGATTACTTGGAGGATTCCAGGCTTTTTTAAACTTTCTTTAAATTATGAGTCTCTGTCAAAGAAATCTGGAAGCAGCCTAGCATAGATAGATTAAGGGTGTTGAGGTGTCCCTGGAGAGTATGGTCTTGAAATATCTTAACAAATGCATGTTTTAATTTAAAGTGAAGGGGATACGGAATCTGTACATAGACCAAGAGGGAGTTGTTAAACAAAAACAATAGGTTTAAAATCAGGAAAAGTGTGTCCGCATTGCCACCTTTCACCATTCTTCTTATCTGTATGTTGGGCAAGTAACCTGACACACAACTCTGTCATGCAGAGCCCAGAATTAGCACTGGGGAGAGGCTGCTTTAAAACCTATGATATGCAGATTTGTTTGCTGAAAGGAAAGGGACTTGGAGCACTTCCTGATGAATATCAAAGGGTACTACAGCCTTCAAAATCCATTGCACCTAAAGAAAACCTAAAACACAAAGCAAGACAAAACCCTCACAGCTAGACCAATAAGCACTCTCCTGACACACTGGAACAAAGATTAACAGTATAAATCTTGAACTCACAACCTGTACCCATGGAGAAGTCATGAAAATAAACAACATACTGCAGAGGGTAAATACGCTGCAAAAATACTTCATTTTTAAAGTGGTAAAAGCAAAGATGTCACTATGAGGATTCAGGTTCTTGTTCCAAACAATGAACTTGTTCAGTCACTTCATATATATATGGAACCTGGACAATGAATGAGGGAGACTAAAAATCCACTCATTTGATATATGATGCCGGCAAAGAACTTGAAAATACAATCACTTCCAGAAAAATGAACTCTAATATTTTGGAAGAAATAGAGCCAGAAGGCTCCTTAGAAGGAAGATGTTCTGTCACATGCTTTGGATAAGTTTTTAAAGGATCAGTACCTGAAGAAGGACATCATATTTGGTAGAACGTCAGCAGTAAAGAGGAATGCCCTGCATGAGATGTCTGACCAAGTGGCTGAAACAAGGGGTTCAAGCATAGAAATAATTGTGAGGAAGTTGCAGAACCAGGAAGTATTTGTTCTGTTGTATAAAAGGTCACTATGAGTCAGAGCTAACTCTTTGGCACCAAACAAGAACAGAGAGAAAAGTCACACATCCTCCAGGAAGGACATCCTGCCTGGTCACCTTATCAGATATTACTGTGGATTACATCCTTCTGTAACCCATAGCAGATATCACTATGACTGGATGAGCAATGGGTATCCTCCCAGAGGGTATAATAGTAAGACAGTTATGAAGAATAATGGATAAGGAAAATATTGCATAGACAGAGCCAAATAACTTACTTATTTATTAGGAATTATTCTTGCCATGCCTTTTTAGAAAGTCATGCTGTGTGGCCCTCTGTTTTACCTAGAATGATGTCTTTCACCAGGAACTTGTTCCTCTTGGTAATATGTCCACATGACATGAGAGGAATCCCAGAGATGGCTAAGTTACCCTTCCTACCCTTTCAAGACTGAAAGAGTATCTTGCTTTTACACTGTGGTATTGTATTACAGATATCTAGATTTGAGGATATGAATGTCACTCACTGCCACTCACAGTGACCTCACAGGACAGGGTAAAACTGCTCCTATGGATTTCCAAAACTGTAACTGTTTATGAGAAGAGAAAGTCTCATTTTTTCCCCTGAGGAAGATATTTATAGACGACTAGCTGTCATGTTATACAGACCTTATGTAGAGGACAATGTAGCACATAGGAATTCTGGAATTTGCATGAACTTTACACTTGTTGTCTTCAAGGAGTTTGAGAAGGGAATAAAATATATTTCAGATGAAGTGTGCATACATGAAGAGGGCATATTTAAGTGTTGAATAGATAAAGAGGGGACTTCATGGAATAGAACTATTTGTTCAAATAATTTCAAATGTCCCCTATAATGGTTTAATAAAGCCCAATTTCTGTTTCATTTTTACCAGTTGGATTGGCTTTTAATTCTCTATTCTTTGCTCATAGTTTGAATATTGAGACTTTACATCCCAACAGCTTTTTTGGTACATAATTTACATATCATACAATTCAATAGCTCAATCTTTCAATCATATCAAGAAGAATAAGATAATAATTACCACATCAATTTTAAAGCATCACCCATGGTTAAGTCGCCTTTAAAATGAATTGTGCAATCACAATCCATTCTAATGCTCCTTCCCCTCTCCCCCTTCATTATTTGCTCCTGCAATCCCCTCCCCCCCTATCACCAATCACCCACCCATGCAGTCCCTATATCTCCATGATTCTGTTATTATCATTATGTAACCACTCCTCCTGTGCTTCTCAGTGGGGAGACCCAACAGAAAACACTAAAAAAAATTGCACTAAGGTGGTGAGGAAAAAATCCTAATACCTTAAAGATGAAAATACAAATGATGTGTCAGAGGGAAAAGACCCCCATCGGCGAGCAAACCGACAGGGAGGAAGTTTCTGTCAAGGCACACGTAAGAGGTACCTGAACCCAGAATGAATTCAGGCCGTATCTACAGGGGGGTCAATTGGTCAAGTATCAAGTCTGATCCAGCAAAATCAAGTTCATGGACTCTTTCTGACAGTAAGACTGTTTGAGACTCTTGCCTGTGGCTAGAGCAGATCTGCCAGTGGCTCAGTCTGACCAGATACTCTGCAGATGGGTTTGGGACTTCCGCCGTCCCCATTGCTATCCACAAATTGGTGTTCATAATTTTAGCTCTGATGCATTTCTCTTCATGATCTTTGAATTTTCTTAATGTCATATTGGATCATGTTGGTGTGCTTCTTCCCTGTGGACTTAGTTGGCTCCTCCCTTAGATGGCTGCTCCTTTGAACATAGGCCTTCAAGACCCCGGACACTATTCCAGTTAATAGTTGGGCACCAACTGCTCTGTTCACCTCACTTTGCTGTCACGGCCTTATCTTCAGTGATCATTTCATGAAGGTGAGTGTCAAGTAGGGCCATAATGTAAACCTGATAATTCTTAAGTTGGAGCTAGGATTTAGTGTGAGCCCACAACCCATTCCTGGAGGTATACTTTTTTTTTCTTTTTTTTCAACTCATGTAACTTGGGTGCCCATATCAGTCCATGGCTCAAACACCTAAAACATAATTGTACAATTGCTTCCATATTCCATCTCCAAAGATACTTTCCTTCCTAGACTTCTTGACATCATCTACCTCTTATCTCCACCCACCCTCTATATCCCTCTTTCCCCCAAAACCCTTGTTACATTTTCTTTACCTATAAGTTCAATGTTCCTGTATTTCATTTACTGAAAAACAAAGAAACAAATAACCCGGCTTCAAAATGGGGATCCCCAATGTCAATGAACCTCTGAAATATACCCTAATATAAACAACCCTAAGCAGAATATAATATAATACAATAATATATAAACATATCGTCCACCATGATCAGATAGGATTTATCCAAGGGATGCAGGGATGATTTAATATCTGAAAATCTTTCAATATTATGTACCAAATTGAGAAGAAAAAGAATAAGAATCACATGTTAATATTGATCGACACAGGAAAAGCATTTGACAGCATCCAACACTCATTCCTAATTAATACACTCGAGAAGATAAGAATGGAAGGGGCATTCCTCAAGTTAATCCAAGTTATCTATGAAAAGTAAACATCAAAAATCATAGACAACGGGGAAGAGACTAAAACTCTTCAAGGTTCTGACTCTTTCTTCTTAAAATATAGAGTTAATGCCCCTGGGGGCTTAGCCATTTGCAGCTCTGATTTGGCAAAGCAAACATATAGAAGTGAACGAGTCTTGATGACACTGTAGACTCACTGTATAGTCCTTATATGTCCTGTCTCCATTTTGCAGAATGAAATACACTTAAGTTCCTAAGATATTTATTTTCATTCCATCACACGTAATTATAGAATATAAGAAAGTCACACACAACATATCTTTTTATTGCAAGACTGTTTACAATAGCAGGGTGACAGAAACAACGGAATGGCTCTTCAATAGTAGAAGAATCGTTCGTGAAACTTTGGTACATACAAAGAATGGATTAGTGCACATGACTGCAAACTGTAACTATTTCATAGAATGAATGTACCTGGAGAACACTATGCTGAGTGAAATTACTCATTCACAAAGGGAAAACTATTCTATGATACCTTTGTATAAAAGGAAACACAAAATCCAAGATAAAGACTTTCATGCCAACGGGAGTTGTAGTTTGCTAAGGAGTGGGGAGGGCAGGGAGGGAAGATATAGCACTGGGCTATGTGCAATGGAAGCTAGTAGTTCACAAGAGGAAGAGAAATCAAGAGCAGACAAAAAATAAACTACGGAGGGGGAGTTGGTAATAGTTTAAAACTGTTAAATATAAAGTTGATCATCTAAAAAATAAATCCCCACTTAATTTACAGTAGTGATTAATATTTATGAGTTTGTATTTTAGGGTAAAGTATAGAAATTGGATGTGAATAAAGGTCGACTGGCCAGCACTGTTTGACATTTCACTTATTTGCTCTCTCAGTATGAGACATATCTATTTCTTCTGATGGAAGAGTCCTGCTTTATGATGCACCAGCCTCCACGCCCTTTTCTTTTCCCCTTTTTAATACCAGTGAGCAGTTGGTTGTGTGAGCCCATCATTTCTTCATTGGAAAAGACGTGGTTATCTGCTTTCAGAATGAATACTGCCTGGGAAGCCCTATAGCACTATTTTACTGTTATATAGGACCATTTTGAGTCAGAATCTACTCTAGGGCAATGAGTTTGTTGTTAAGTTTACTACTGGTAGTTACACACTTTCATGTCAACTCGATAAAAGAATGAAGGTGTGAAATCTAGCCTGTCAATCAGATCACAGCCTGAGATCCCTAATTTTAGGCGTGGCCTTATCAAAAGGATTGTGTGAAGTGTTATTCTCCTGATTCTGCCATCAGAAGAAGCGGGCTTCTTTTTTCTCTCTCTCTCTCTCCTTAGCCTTCCTGTTGAAGAGCCACATGGAGCCATGCTAATAGTAACCTGTTCCCTTAAGATACATCTACCACCATTGGATCCATAGGATGTTCCACCTACTGGCCAGTGACCTTCCTGCACTCAACATCATTGCATGTACTGCGTGAATCTGAAGAGAAATTCATGGGCTGGTAACAGACTTAAGGACTAATGTTGAATTTATGGGCTTGATCTGGACTAGGCTGGGTTGCTTTATTTTTTTCACAATTTTTTCTTGATATAAAGTTCTTTCTTACACATATGTGAGTGCCTGTGGGTTTTTTTCTCTAGTCTAACCATACTAACACAAAGACCCTATCTGAGAACTCTATTCCTGTGAATACTACCCTATAGATTATGGAAAGTACAAATATAGTAGAGGAAAAAGAAAACTTAGAGCTTTGGAATCAGGAAAATAAAAAGATCACATATAATAGGCATTATAAATTTATCTGAGAACACTGGCAGAGAAACAATATCAGCAAGGTAGATGAGAAATATTTAACCATTTTAACTTTGTAAAATTAAATTTCTATTCAATCTGTCTAAATTCTTCTGAAGATCCATAGATAACTACAATCTCAGAGATTCTTCTAAACTATTCTCACTTAATGATAATTATCCCATGACAAGATGGATATTTGAACCCTAAGGAGGCCAAAATATCTACACTTTTAAATAATAAAACAATGTATAAATCAGAACTATGACAGAAAATAGTATAGAAACTGTATAGCAATTATATTTATATATGTACACACACAATAATTTCATGTTACTTTTAAATACATCTCTGTGAAGAGTTATTTCTCACTATCAGATAAACTTCCCATCCAATCCAGCACCGTCCTCTCTGTTGTGTTTCATGGTGTGAACAACGTCTTTCAGATCTCATACACTTTGTAACTAGGTTAACATTGTGAGGATCAAGTCAACCCCAGAAGTGGATGGAAGGGAAAACACCAGGATATTCCATCCTCTTTACTTTGGGGCTAACTTTGGAAGGGGCTGTAGCTCTTTAAATTTGGGCTATGCCAGAAAAAAAAAAACACATCAGGATTACAATTCCCATCAAATGCTGGAATCTTCTCTCTATTCCTCTAGCTTAGGTGAATGCCGATTCCTATAATTTTTCAATTAGGCCTGATTGGTTTCTTTGTCATGTGACACCACTGAAACATATTTGTTAATTCTATCTCTTTTAAAATATTAGTCTCTTCTGTATTTCTGATTCAACATTTAATTACAGACATCCTAGTCAGAGGAAAAGTACTCACTGGCTTAATGAACAGAGGAAGAGAGAGACAGAGATGAGAAGGCAAATGTGTACAAACAGAAGCCCAGGACAGGAAGAGCACATGTAGGGCATGTAGCTGTTTAAAGCAGTACCTAGTTTCACCAACCAGAACAGGAAAAGTGACAGAGATGTTTGGAGAGCACCAAACATTTTCTCCTAGGAGCTCTGGGGAAGTGTTTCTGTTGAACAGTTTAAGGCAGAAATTTGAGCTGACACAAGCTTCCCACTGAGAATAGCATTAAGCATGTGGACATGTGTTCACCATGAGAGCATTTAAACTTGCATTATGATAAAATAAAAGAAAATAAAGCTATATAGGCTCAGAAAAAATACTACTATTCTAGCCAACTATAACACCTGTATTAACATAAAGGAATTAATAACAAAGCATTGCAGTAACTTCATTACATGGAAGACAATGGGGTATACCACTACCTCCAGAGGCCCCAAACAGTTATTCAAATCAAACTAAGTAGCCTATGCAACATTCCCACCCCCACCCCCACTCCCACCCATTGGAAAAATCAGGAAAAGAACAAAACAAATAAGCAGGCAGAAAATTGAAAGGATAAAATAAAAGCTAATAAGAACATTGTCTAGTTTTGGCCTTGTTTAAGTTTGGTACTCATCCGCTATATTCCTTAGAAACACTAAAGTGTTAGGAATTCGTGAACTACTTTCATTATTTCTTAATTTCTTGCTTCTAACAGATAAGTTCTCTGCTCTTCACTAGGGACACTAGTTTTATTTCAGTTAAGTGTAGAAAGTGAGCCTAATTCTCTGTTAGCCAACACAATAAAACAAAGAGTCGGTAAGAGAGACACACTACCTTAGAAAGAAATAAAACTATCATCTCCTCACGAGAGTTGCTGGTGAAAGCGGAAATCAGAGCTTAATTGGAGCCCAAACTAACAACAGCTGAAAGCCCTAAAGCTTGAGAGCAATTAGGCTTCAAACCCAATTAGTTTCCCCTTTCCTGCTCCACATGCACTTGGAGGCAACAGGTGTTCCAGACTTCCTCGTAGGCCTCTATTTCCTTGTTAGTGTTCCCAGGTTGCTGCAGAGGTGGAAGGAGGATTAGATTTCCCTGGTAACTGTCATCCTTCAGTATGTGTATTTTAGAAACCAATTATGCAAGGCACCCCGGGACACAGCCTTGGCTATAAATATCAGTCTTCTCAGGACCTTAGTCAAGGTACATTTGATACAAAAGTCCACAGTATATTTGTTCACTTAGTATAAAGCCACATATAAAATTAAAATTATGGCTTCTTTCTTAATACACATTGACCGTTATTTTTTATATAAATCATAGCAGCTATTTATTGTGATTAGTAAACATGTTATACATTGCGTGTTGTGTTTAGCTGCCATCTAATCAGTGCCTAAATTATGGTGGCACAATAGAATTGCCTCATCAGCATGATTGATTGAGGATGGAACCATTGTGATCCATAAAGTTTCATTAGCTGGATTTTGGATGTGAATTTCAAAGTCCTTGTCCAACGTTTTCTTAATCTAGAAGTCCCACAAAACTTGTTCAATATGAGAGTAACACAGAGCTTCCACTGGTGGTTATGCTGAGGGTATATTAGCCAAGAGTCAAATAAAGGTTTATGCACAAGGAAGGGAAGAATACATACGTCTGAATTGGTTGAAATTAATCAATGCAATGACCAATGTCCATCAGTGATATTCATGACATTTTTATAAATTTAAAATTATAGATTTGGATTACATTCAGAATGGATAAAATAATCTAAGAAATAGTAAACTCGGGAAAAACTGGCAAACTGCTTCCATTTATTCTTGTTATTTTGTTGGTCTTGACTTCCTTTGTTGTTTTGTTTGACTTTGCCTGTTTTTTTCCCTCATTAATGTATCTGAATGTCTATCTAGATAAGATAGGCGGGATAAATAATTCGGAGATGAAAAGTATGGGACCAATGATTCCAGGGGGATATGACAGAAGGAGAGCTGGGAGAAAGGAAGTGGAGGTGGGGAGGAAGGGAACCAACCCAGGGACAAGGGAACACAAGTGAACTAAAATCAATGGATAGGACGGCATAGGATGCCTGGTGGGGCTTAATCAAGGGCAATGTAGCAGCAAAGAATTACTTAACTTGAATGAAGGCAGAATATGATGGTGGAACAAGAGGACAGAAAAAGGAAATAGAAGAAAGAACCACGAAAAAAGGGACATTTGTAGAGGTCTAAATACAAGCATGTACTTATGTAAATATATACAATGAAAGGGGAATAGAACTATGTACTCATATCTATATGTTAGTGTAGCAGAAGAATATTGGGTCTAGACTCAAGTACTCCCTCAACACAAGAACACTTTGTTCTAACAATCTGGCATTCTGTGATGCTCATTTACCTGACACAAAAATCGCTGAAGACAAAATGGGTGTACAAGCAAATGTGGTGAAGAAAGCAGATGGTGCCCATTATCAAAAGATATAGCATCTGGGATCTTAAAGATAAACAAGTGGCCATCTAGCTGAGAAGAAACCAAGCCCACAAGAAAGAAGAGCACCAGCCTGAGGCATCATGAGGTGTTGATGGGATCAGGTATCAGGCATCTAAGACCCAGAACAAAATCATACCCAAGGTGAATGGTGGAGGAGGTGGGGTATGGAGTGGAGACCTAATGTTCATCTGTAGACTCACAGAAGAGTCACAGGGAAGACATGAGCCAGTCAGGGTGCAGTAAAGCACTGATGAAAAACGCAACTTTCTTCTAGTTCTTTGGTGCTTCTTTCCCCCCACTACCATGACCTTAATTCTACCTTACAAATTGGATTACAGAAGAGCATGCACATTGCTACAGATAAGATCACACAACACAGGGAATCTAGGATAGATAACCCTCTCAGGGCCAACAATGAGAGTAGAGATACCAGGAGGATTAAGGGAGGGTGGGGGGAGAAAGGAGGAATTGATCAGAAGGATCATCTATGACCCCTTCCCAGGAGGACAAACAATGGAAAAGGGGATGATGGGTGATGGAGGACAATGTAAGATATGGAAAAATAATTTATAACTTATCAAGGGTTCATGAGGGAGGGTAGGCAGTGGAGGTGGAAGAAATGGGGAGCTGATATCAAGGGCTCAAGTGGGAAGAGAATACTTTGAAAATGATGTTGACAGCTATGTGTTAATGTGCTTGACACACTGGAGGATTGCATGGATTGTGATAAGAGATGTAAGAACTCTCAACAAAAGTATTTCATTTTAAAAAAAAAGAAAAATCAAGTCAAGAAAACTTTATGGAGGATTTATTCTCTAAAGAACATAGGATTGCCATTAGTTGGTTTCAACTTGATGACAATTGGTCGGTTTGGATTAATTTTTAAATAAGGAGATCTAGTATAAACTAAAATAATAGTACTTTTCTTTAGAGTTTCTAAAATATTTGTTTAAATTATGAATAAAAAGTACTCAACAGGAAGTATATCATAAAAAAGCATTGAGTAAATATCTCAAAGACGACACCTAAGGAGACCAAAGTGGGTGTTTAAAGAGAACAATAACCTGGTTCTTGAATGTTGAAGAGCTAAAGCAAATGGGAACGTAATGAAGTGTAAGAGTTTAACAGAAATTTTCAAAGAGAATCTTGAGAAGACAAAGTAAAGTATTATACTGAAAAGAAAAGACAAAGTAAAAGTATTATATTGAAAAAAAATTAAGAGCATTTTATTGGGGGCTCTTATAACAAGCTATACATCAATTTTATCAAGCATATTTGTACATATGTTGACATCATCATTTTCTAAGCATTTGATTTCTATTTAAGCCCTTGGTATCAACTCCTCTTTTTTCCCTCCTTCCCCCACCCTCCCGCCTTTGGGAACCCTTGATAAATTATAAATTATTATTATTTTCATATATTTAACTGACTTGTCTACCTTCACCAGTGTTTCTGTTGCTCATCCCCCTGAGTGTAGTGGGTATGTGCCAATCATTGTGATCTGTTTGCCCTTCTTCCCCTGCTCCCCCATTACTACTCCCATTTCAGTTCCTCAGTGGTTTGTCTGACCTGGATTCCATGTCGGGAGCTCTTATCTGTACCAGTGTACATGCTGTGGTCTGGCCAGGACTGAAAGGTAGGACTGGGGTCATGACAGTGGGGGTTGAAGAAGCCTCAAAGAACTAAAGGAATAAATACTGTGTGCCTCCTCAGTGCTATACTGCACCCTGGATGACTTATCCCATTCTTGTGAACCTTCTATGAGGGGGTTCCTAATGCATACATATGGCTTTGGGACACCCTTCTTCTCAACAATATGTTTTTTCATTTGGGGTCTTCTGATCCCACAGGTTGGTGTGCTTCTTAAATGTGGGCTTATTGCTTCTCTGCTAAATAGCAACTTATTTATCTTCAAGTCTTTAAGACCCCAGATGCTATATCTTTTGATAGCAGGCACCTTCTGCTTTCTTCAGCAAATTTGGTTATACACCCATTATGTCTTTTGAGATCCTGCCAGGAGTGTGAGCATCACAGAATTCCAGGTTATTAGAACAAAGTGCTCTTGGATTGAGGGAGGTCTTAAGCAAAGACTGAAAGTCCTTCCAGTTCCTCAGTGTATTGTCATATAAATATATGTGCTTGGTAAATACCACTATTATTATGAATTAACATATTTACATATACACACACACACGTATGTTTATACCTCTATCCATAGCTTTGATTCCAAGAGCTTTCCTCTGTTTCCTTCAAGTTTCCTTGTGCCGCACCATCACACTCGCCCTTTCTCTGCCTCAGTAATTCCTCTCAGCTAGCTTGTTGTTGCTCCAACACCCCCAGGATCTCTATGCCCTCCTTGTTGTTGATTTTAATTCCCTAGTTGTTTCCTTGTCTACGTTGTTGTTTGCTTACCACTCCCTTCCCTTTCTCCTCCTAACCCCTAAGACCCTCTGAAACCAATTATCCCTTTGTTTTCTCCTCAGACTTGGCTGAGCCTAACTTATATAAGGAGGCACAACAATAATGGACACAAAACAGGAAAAAAATGAAAGATTGAAGGAAAAGATTGAGAAAAAATGAAAAAGCATATATAATTTCGGGTCTTTATGACTATCACCCCACTAGTCCTGGGGGGTTCTGGCAACTGCCCCTCCTAGCCTGAAGTCTATTCTGGGGGCTGCTCTTTGCCAGCATTGTCTTCTGGTATGGGGTGCTCCAGCGAGGGCACATGGTGTCCTAAAGTCCTCTCTGGGCCTTAGCAGCTCCCTGCAGGTATGAAATGCTCAGGGCTCTGTGTGCCAGTATGGCTTCTGGTCCCTCACTCGCTTTTTCCATCTTAGTTAGCTTCTGGGTGGGCACAGCAGGCTGGCCCCTCTTCCCAACCTATAGATTTCATGTTGTCCTCTGTATTTCATACTGCTAGGGAGGGGTCCGTTTGGCTCTGTTTGGGGCTGGCCCCATAGACCTCTCTGTCCATGAATTGTTCTATGTGGTTACGTTGCCCTGAGGGTTTTCTGCACTGTGGTAGAGTCTGCACTCACACTACCATTTCTGTGGAGACATAAACTGTACCCTCCCCTTGGGTGGATTAGGACCATGCTCCCCCTATGCCATTGTCTCCATCCTCTTGTTCCCCCTTTCACGTTTCTTCACCACTCCCCTTAACTAAAAGACAGTGGTGAAGGGAAATCTTCCCAATGGGTAGAACTTATAGGAGTGCACCTGGATGATCAGTTTGCTTGCAAGGAAAAATGGCCAGATGTGAGACTATGTACTAAATCATGGGCTGTGGCTAATGGCTTGGCTGGATGGTCAGGGAATTGGAAGGAACATGATTGGAAAACTGGTGACAAGGAGGTGTGGGGAAGAGGTATGTAGATAGACCTCTCTGAATGGGCCAAGAAAGTAAAGGTAATTGTATCTCACGTGAACGCTCACCAAAGGATTACCTCTGAAGAGGAGGACTTTATAATCAAGTGGATAAAATAACACGCACTGTGGAGACTTGTCCTCCTCTTTCCTCTGCCACTCCTGTTATCACCCAATGGACACATGAACAAAGTGGACATGGCGGCAGGGATGGAGGTTATGCATGGGCACAGCAACATGGACTTCCACTCACCAAGGCTGGCTTGGCCACTGCCACTGCTGAGTGCCCCATCTGCCAGCAGCAGAAACCAACATTAAGTCCAAGATATGGGATCATTCCTCAGGGAGATCAACCAGCAATTTGGTGGCAGATTGATTACATAGGTTCACTTTCATCATGGAAGGGGTAGTCTTTTGTTCTTACTGGAATAGACACCTACTCTGGATATGGATTTGCCTTCCCTGCACGCAATGCTTCTGCCAAAACTACCATTCGTGGACTTACAGAATGCCTCATCCACCGGCATGGCATCCCACATAGCATTGCTTCAGATCAAGGAACTCAATTCATGGCACATGCAGTGCGGCAATGGACCTGTGCCCATGGAATCCACTGGTCATATCATGTTCCTCATCATCCTGAAGCTGCTGGCTTGATAGAATGATGGAATTACCTCCTAAAGGCACAATTACAGAGCCACCTAGGTGGTTACAACTTGTGGGGCTGGGACCATGTTCCCCAGGAGACTGTATACCCTCTAAACCACAGGCCAATAGATTGTGCTGTGTCTCTAGTAGGCAGAATTCATGGGTCCAGGAACCAAGGGGTGGAAGCTGGAGTGGCAGCACTCACTATTGCTCCTAGTGATCCCCTTGCAGCATTTTTGCTTCCTGTCCCAGCAACCCTGTGTTCCTCAGGCCTGGAGGTCCTGGTCCCGAAGGAAGGAACTCTCCCACCTGGAAATACAGCACGGATTCCACTGAAATGGCAGCTGAGAATGCCCCCTGGCCACTTAGGGCTTCTCGTGCCTTTGGATCAACAGGTCAGGAAGGGTGTCACTGTACTGAGTGATGTGATTGATCCTGATTACCAAGGAGAAATTGGACTGGTGCTACATAATGGAGGTAAAGAAGTATATGTCTAGAATCCAGGAGATCCTGTACCCGTTTCTTAGTACTACTATGACCTGTGATTAAAATAAATGGTAAATTACAGCAACCCAATCCTGACAGGACTTCTAATGACCCAGACCCCTCAGGGATGAAGGTCAGGGTCACCCCGCCAGGCAGTAACCACAGCCAGCTGAGGTGCTTGCTGAAGGCAAAGGTAATACAGAATGGGTAGTAGAAGAAGGTAGTTCTACCATCAGCCTTGACCACATGATAAATTGCAAAATCAAGCTTGTGATTGTCAGTTTATTTTCTTTATAAGTGTTTATTGCATATCTTTCCTTTGTTCTTGTATGATGTATCAGATACAATTAGACTTGTGTTTTCATTTATATGTATGATAGATGTTTGATGTTAAGTATAAGTGTGATTTCATTAATGTCTGGAAATTATATATATGGCTAAAGAATTATGTACAGATGTCAAGTTGGCACGGGGTAGATTGTGATAGGTAGGATTATTGTGCCAACATGGAGAATAAACATATGTGGGGTTAATAAGGTTTCAGTTTAATTGAAGGGCAAAGAGATAAGTGGTTCAGTGAGTCTTGCTTTTCTGTCTCTTGCTCTCTGATGATCAGAACTGTGTGTGGCTACCTTAACTAGTTCTCTGCCTCAATGTGAAAGCCACACTACCTGTGGGACACCCAACCTGTGGACTGTGTCACTATATTTTGAGGTTCCTTCAAGTCCTGCTTCACCATACTGCTGGTGTATAAATCACTTGACCTGGGGACTGTCAGACCCTGTCATCTGGCTGACTGTTGGTGACCTGTCTTGCTGTTTGCTACCTGTGGCCAGACTGCCTGTTTTGCTTTACAAAACTCAGCTGTCTGCTTCATTTCTTTGTATCCAGCAGCCCTCAGAAGTTGAAGAACTTCCAGTGAATTAATTGTTTCATGGAATTGTGTTGAATTGAACCACTTGTACTGCTCTGTGGACTAATTAGCTGTCTATTTCTTATGTTGTGTCTATCTATTTATCTATAAAATCATAAGTGTCCTGGTTTTGTTTCTCTAGAGAACTCTGTCTGACACAGAAAGCCAACTCCTGTAGTGTCACACAATCTTACCAGCTAGAAGCCTGGGAAAAGACCCCTAATACTGTATTCTTGTCATATACATAAGTAGCACTGATAACTCCATAAGTACTTTGTGACCTGCATAGACTCACCCCACCAAAAAAAATGTTTTAAAGGGCCAGGACATTACATGACCTGGGAATAAGAACCCAGTTTCCTGATGATTGGACCTACACTGACCTTGGTCCCCTGAGATCCCTCACAACGTTTGTTCTCAGCAAGTATTATTTTGATTGTATTTAATAGTCATGCAACTGGACAGAGTTTCCAGACTCATTTAATCTCCCAGTGTGAATTTGTTTAACAAGAAACTCCAGAGTTTCATCTGCTTCTACTTAGAGACCCCCTTTATCCAGCTACGCCCAGGTAGAGTGTGGAAAAAGCCCTTGCGCTATGGGAAGTTCATATAGTTAACATTCTTAGACACCTACAAACATTCCCATGTAAGATGAACCTAAGAAGTGATTTGGAATGCCTAAGTTTATGTATTTCTAGCTAGTAAGAACAGAATGTGTTAGTCTGGATAGACTAGAGAAACAAATCCAGAGACACTCATATGCGTAAGAGAGAACTTTATATCAAAGAGTAATTTTACATTAAAAAACATTCTAGCCAGTCTAGGTCAAGCCTATAAGTCTGATATTAGCCCATATGTTGATACTAGTCCGTAAATTCCTCTTTAAACTCACACAGCCACGCAATGATGCCGAATGCAGGAAGATCACAGGCCAGTTGGTGGAAAGTCTTATAGCTCCGGTGGTGGTGGAAGCATCTTAGCATTGATGTGGGGTCTCCATGTGGCTCCTCCAGCTCCAGCTCTGGCTGCAACAGAATTGCTCCATGTGATGTGTCAACAGGAATGTTTCACAGGAAGAGGAATGTGCATCACACCTCCAGTGAAGAAGACAGGAGTTTCCAAAATCCTCACAAGAAGGCCATGCTCACACAGAGGCCTCATTGGCTGTGACTTGATGCACAGGCTAGGCTCCACCCCTTCTCAAGTTGACAGATTATGTAACTGCCACAAGAAAATTCATTTTTATAGAAGTTTTGTTCTTATATTATGAACTACAAAACTGCCCGATAGTTTTATTTTCTCTTTAATATTCACCATGTCAACATGTCAATAATTAATTACCAACCACTCATTAAAAAAACCTAGAAAATATCTGTCTTCATTGAGTAATTAATTGTCAAAGCTTATTTAAATGTAACTAAAAATATGAAATTGCTAATATACACACTCCACACTCAAAACCTCTCCACATTTCTTTTCCTGTTTGACGTCTGCATGCCAAGTGCAAGGTCCTCGGATGCTTCCATATGTCTCAGAATATGTGCCATCTTTATTTCATTATGCCAGGTTAATAGACGTGGCAGGTTAGATTAATCATCCTTAAAACTTTATATTCCAGGAAAAGCTTTCAAATACAATACTTCTCCCAATATGACTGATTTTCTTGGGAGAAAAAAAAGTGTCAAAACATGACATGTCAGATTCAGTTTCCTTCTACCAACATATCTCAATCTGTTTTGATAGAGAAGGGATACATTTTAATTATTTGTTTTTAATCTGACTCCAGACTTGACATATGGCTCCTCATTAAGATCTCTCTACATATTCTGGTAAAAACAAAAACAAGCTGTACTGAGTTACCCAACTTATGGCATGAAAGTTATTTTTAAGAACTTTCATTGCTTCTGAGGAGGCTAAATCATTCCAAAAGCAGACTCCCGAAGAATGGAGTGACACGAGTTTTGAAAAACCTGTGCAGAATCAGTCACAGTACACATTAGCTGTTGGCAAGTGTGTGCTTTGGATGAGAAAAGGTGTGTACAAAGAAAAAGATTAATAGATATTTCTATTACCTTCATCTTACCTGAAATCCAGACACAGTGACTACATTTCGATTATATGTGAAGTCCTTGAAACCTTACCTCAACCACAGTAGAGAAGAGTAGACGATATAGATATACATGCTTTAGATTTCTTCACAATGCTTTGTTAATGTTAGCTTTGATATAGTACAAGGAAGCAGTTCTGAAAAATATATTTATCCTATTACTTGTATCCAATTTAATAAATTGCCTATAAGCAGAGATTTTAGAATTTTTTTATATATTGAAAATTAAACATTCAAAAAGCTCCCATTAGCTATTGTATAGTTTTAAAAGTCTTTTCAAACAAATTTAAAATAATATTCAAAGACCATACTAATACCAATCATGTTTAATCTAATAATTTTGATTATAAATATCTTTGTACTTGTCAATGATTAATAATGTTTAAATTATTTTATATTTATACACTTATATTCTAGTCCATTAATTTATTTGTTCATACAGTGCACACTGACAGAATATGTTGTGTACACTTTGTGTTGAGATAAAAACTATAGGATATAACACAATTCCTGCTCTGAAGCAATTTGTAGTAATAAAAAAAATATGTGGTAGTTATATAATCTTTTGTCAATTTCAGGATTAAGAGTGAAGGCATGGAGTCTCACCTGTCAATCAAGATATAATCAAGGAGGCCTCTGTGTGGGCATGGCTTTCTCCTGAGAAATCTGGGAACTCCTGGATTTCCACCTTGGAGGCAGGAGACACTCCTCTCTCTCTCCCTCTCACTCCCTTGGAGTTGCTCTACTGACAAGACCCATGACACTACTCTGAGAGAATCCATCTTTTGTGAAAGACCTCCTAAAGCATTTATAAGAAAGAAGCAAATGAAAACAAAACAGGCAAACTTCAGAGGAAGAGAGGCAGAGCGAGGGGGAGCTTGGGTGAGTGACCAACGAATGCTGGAGAGGGTACAGAGATTGGAACTCTTCTACACTGCTGGTGGGCTTGCAATCCATACAACCTTTGTGGAAAGCAATACGGAATGCCTAAAACAACTGGCACTAGAAATCCCATAGGACCCAGCAATGCCTTTGATAGGTGCATGCCCTCAAGGAGGAAGAGACAAGACATGAACATATATTGTCCCATGATCATCTCAGCACAATTTATAATAGTAAAATGCTGGAAACAGTCCAAATGTTTATAATAGTAGAATTGAGAATAAAATTCTGGCACATACACACATGTAATATTATGCATTCTTAAAAAACAGGAATAAAAACATGAAACGCTCCATGACATGGATGAACCTGGAAACCATTATGCTGTTCGAAGTTAGTCAATCACAAAAGGACATTGTACGAGTTCAATAATATAAGGATAAACATCAAGATGAAGTTAGGCTTCTGTTCTCAAGTCACGTGATATTTAACACCCTATCACAAGAGCTAGAGAGCCTGCCTACTGCCTATGAACCACATATCACTCCCTTTATATGAACATCTTTAAAATAACTTTGATAGAGAAGATTTCTCCCCCTATATACATTTTCATGTATATAGTGTCGAGTCATTTAAGAGTTGAACTATACAAGTGAACAATTCCTACATTGTGATCTGAAGCTAACCTATAGTTTTATCATTTCATTTTTTCAACAATATTTTAAATTCTAAAACACTGATCAAAAGACACTATCAATTGAATTAACTTATGTCTCAGGGGGATGATTCATAATTTTCCCTATAATAAAATGATAGTGATGATTCCAAATTATACCAGAGACATATATAAATCATTAATGCATGAATGGATTTAGGACTTACACTTAATTCTAGCACCAATCTAAGAAAAATTAGTTCTTATGATCCTACTTAATACTTGTCCTTATAAAGAGATCACTCAAGATATGGGTGCTATAACATAGGATAGTGAAGGAACCACATGGTGCACAACGACCAGAAAGAATAGCATCTGGGGTCTTGAATGTTTGTGTCAAAACAAGCAGTCATCTAAATGAGGTATCAATTAAATCCACATGGAAAAAGCATACTAGACTGTTAGTCTAAGGATTGTTAAAAATAAAATCCAAATGTGAAGGAGGGAACTGTATCAGGGCTTGAATTATGAACACTCAGCTTTCAGAGGAACATGGGTGATAGTGGAAACCTCAAATCTACTTGCAGGGTCCCTTTGCAAGCATCCTGTCAATCCTCTCTGACAATAATCCAGGGACGTGAAGAGCCTTGCTGTCAGGCAGAGTGCATTGTAAAGTTGATCAGGACAGACGCAGTTAGGTTAAAATGCAACGCCTTATTATTTATTCTCCCTCTGAGTAATTGTAATGTTTGTTTTAATATTTTCTGTTTTCTTTTTGATTGAAGTTTTCCTGTGTTTTGTCGAGTCGTTTTTGTTTTTGTTCACGTCGTATTTGTAGCTTGTACTATTTTCTGTATATGAAATCCATGATACGGGACTGGAGACAATAACTTGGTTACTAGCACCTAGGAGTGTGGCAGTGGAGGTTGGGGGCTATGGAGGCTAACAACAGTGACTACAAAAAGAGAATGTTCTGAAATTGATTGTAGTGATGATTGTACAATTCTTAATATGATTGAACAGTTAAGTTGTATGATATGTTAACTATATGCCAACAACATGATTTAAAAATAAAATTATAAGATACTGCAATACAATTTTCTGATCTGTATCATAAGAATCCTGCAGGAAATATAGTGTTAAGAGAAAAGTTTCTAACTCCACCCCAGGTGATAGGTTGCCCGGGACATCAAAAGAAATGTAGAGAGTTGGGGATAGGTTCAGCAAGCCAATGGTTCTCTCCAGTAAGTTTTGAGAAAGCAGCAGGGAGTAGTCTGCCACAAGAAAAAAAACTTTAATAAATCTTTGCCTATTTGTCATTAAACCAGTGCCTTATAGTATTAGGGAGCTAAAATACTTATTACATTTAGAAAAATTGAAACGTACTGCAGACAGAAACAAAAATATTCCCAAATCCTCCAAATTCATTAGATTTTGGCATCAGAGTCTAGTTAAATTATTACCTATGCGACTCAGTTGCTAAAACAATATACTCACTTGCCTTTCAGGGAAAGTAGATGTAGCAATGTATCAATCCTTTCTTTGAGATTTAGGTGAATGGTACTTAGAAGGTTATGAAAAATTAGTTAAAGTTACAGAATTGCATGTTGAAAAATGAGAGTAATACCTAGATATGGTGTAGCTGAATTTGACACAGTATTTGTGATATTTATCAATCTCCATGGGGCAAATAGCTGACAAAGATAGTGCAGGATGCGAAGAACAGCAACTTTGCTTTGACTAGCCCATCATGACAGAATCTATGTAGTCATCAACACTTCTTGCAGCACATGGAAAAGTCATACAGGAAAACAAAACAAGACATACCCAGGATTAGACAATGGGCCATATAGTCAAATACTATGACACCCTATGGGTACCAGATTTACTTGACTAACAACCATCAATGATGGGCATGGACAGCAAGTGAAATAAGGGTTTCTGAGGCTGGGGTTATCATAGTAGGGGGGTGGGGTAAAATTGAGACAATATCCAGGAGTCCAAGAAGGAAAACAATGTTTGGAAACTGATTGTGGTAGCAGTTGTACAATACTGCTGGATGTGACTGAACTATATATAGATAACAGATGTATTAACTTCCAATTAATTTTTTAAAAGAATAGGCACACAAAGTAGGTCAACTTTTCAAGGAATAGTAAAGATTTTAATCTGTGCTCTACTCATAGTATTGTCCTTCACTGCTACCTTCCATGAAGTAGAGGACAAAGAACTGCTTGACTCAATGTGATGAACATAGACTCTGATCAACATTGGATGTGCCCCAGTGAAGACGGATGAGATCGCCTTCAGTGGAAAACCGCACTGTGAATTTGAAGAACCGGTTATGACCTCTACCTTTAGCCTAAGCAAGAGAAGAAAATATGTCATTGCCAGAAACCAGAAGACACTGTTCTGCAGAAAGCTGCAGACTGCTCGCAGAGTCCTCTCTCCATGCTATGCCTTGAAACAATCCAAAAGTCATCTTCATACTTTATTACACACGTATTTCTCACCGCTAAGATGTCTTAGTTCAGTAAACTACACAAGTGACCAGGACAAATCCTAGAAAAAGCAGAGAGAGATAATATACTCACAGAAAGAGATAAATAAAGTGTGGCTTAAAACTGTCCTCAAAGTTAATAGATGTAAGAAAAAAGTATTCACCTTTCTTTGTCCTTTTGTTTCCACCTGGTGGACCAACCACCTCCTTCCTGGCAGTTTTTATAATAGACTTACACTAAGAATCCTTGAGAATAAAGTAGTGGAGGGTGAAACATATTTGCTTTTAGTTTTGTCTTTTCCTTAAGCACACATAAAATCAGTGGGGTGTCAATCGGTTCCTTGTCTGCTTCACTTTTGTCTTATGATGTATGACTGTGAGAATTTCACCTAGAATAACTTTTGGTTCAACTGTCACAGAATCTTCGGAAACAACAGACCCAGAAACCTACACTGCAGACCATGAGCAGACTATGCCTGTGAATGAATGACTTATAGCCTCAAGTCCAGCATCTCTTCTTGAAAAAGCATGTTTCCCATAAAGTAGAGTATATTATGAGAGATTTCTCCTCGTGTAGGCAGAATAAGGCTACTCTGTGGCCCAAATAAGCTAAGCAGGAAGCAACTGCAAAAGGGGAAAGCTCCAACTCCGATCCTATAAAGAATTATGTGTGCAGGGAGCAACAGTAGAGATTTGGACAGAGCATGCAAGGAATCCATAATATTTTGGGACTACATTTCCCAGAACCCCTTGCTATCCCAATGGAAATTCTTGAAAATCTCATGTGTGCATGGGAACCCTTAAAATGTTTGGTACGAATGGGGGAGGGGCAAGAACTATCAAGGTGGGCCATACTGGTAGGTAAGGATTTCTTCCACCTAGAAGTCTCTAAATTAAATTTTCTCGTGGTGTCTGTGTCTCTCCAGAGCAAATCTTTCTCTCGGTAAGACGACAACATGAATTTCAGTTACATGTCAATAGATGATAGGTAGGTAAGCAGAGAGAGAGAGAGAACTAATAGATACTTTGCAATTTACAAATTTGCAAAACGTCTCAAAAATAGTTATGGAACTTAGAAACATATTTTTTTTTGGTTTGCAAATATTTCCCCTCCTAAATCATGGGTCAGTGATCTACCTTCCACCCTTTGTTAGCTACTTCACAGTGGTTGTTTTATGTTGGCAAAGCTACTGTTGTGAGAAGGCTGACCAAGAGCTCTGTGTCTGTGACATGAGTAGAAATTGGGGGGCAGCTAGAAAGCATCCCCCATGGGACAGAAACGACCATTCAGCACCTTGTATTCTTCTCTCAATTTTTTTGCAGTGGAAATATTTCACTGCCAATCACAGAAATGAAATTAAGACATAGAACTAATAGTAATAATGGAGAGATTCTTGGTTTAAGAAAGTACCTTTACAGAAATTTTGATGTACAGAGCAAAAAACCCTCTGGAGAAATGTCTGGGAGACCCCAGTGAAGCAGAAAGAGAAATATTGCTCTGAAAAGGAACAATTAATTGATCATAGTTTTTTTTGTCGTATTGATTTCACAAGGACTCAGTTAGAAATAATATTGTATTTAAGGAAGAAGGGAAAGGAAATTGTAAAGAATATAAAACTAAAAGCTATAGAGAGCACCAGAAGGAAGTTTTTAAAGTCTCGAGTTTAAAATAGGACCAGAGCAAGTGGGGTGACAACTGTCCAGCATGACAATTCACAGGAACCAAGAGGGAGCACTACTCCAAGTGCCGCCATTTCTCTGTCCGTGTGTCACACCGTGGTGGTTTGCATGTTGCTGTGATGTTGTAAGCTATGTCACTGGTGTTTCAAACGCCAGTAGGATCCCCCAACGTGAACAGGTTTTACTGGAGCTTGCCGACTAAGAACAGACTGCCACGAGGGAATCAGCTGCCCACTCGGCGGAAGGAGCCGTGGAAAACCTTATATGTGGGATAGTGACGTCATCAGATCCTGAAGGCACACTGAATGGAAGCAGAACACTGCAAGAGACAGTGCCAGAGCATGGGCCCCTCCCGTCAGCAAGCACTTGAACCATCACGGAGAAGGAGCTGCTTTCTCAGAGTGGTGTCAAGCATGTTCACATGACTGGAGTAAGCATCGGAGCGATGGAGAGGGTGGTGCGGGACCTGGCAGTGTTTCCCACTGCGGTGCACAGGGTTGCCAGAGGGTTATCCCACTCACTGGCACCACCAGCAGCAAAAAGAACTCCAGAGTGGGTGGGTGGATCTCAGTGTCTGTAGAGAAGTGTAGACAAAATTAGCTGTCGTTCGAAATCTATTGATACAGCCAGGATGTGTGCTCTTGCGGCATACTGTACACTTGGAAACCTCTTAGATCTGGGAAATAGCTACATCTTCCGAGGAGGTTAAATTCTTTATCAGAGCATGCTCAAAGCTTGTCCCTACCCCTACTCTGTGAGAGGTAATTCTGCCCTTCAGGCATGTGGATTTTCCATCAATACACCTCAGGAAATGTTTTAATCACATGGGACCATTTCCTCATGTTGGTGACCTTCAAGTAATCATTTCCTCTCGCTGGGAATTAGCTTCAGAGTTTGATTTGAATTTCTCTCATTTAATATTTTATGCTGGAATTCAGGGGGGGAAGACTGCAATTGGAATAAAATGATAATATTTGACTTGTAATGACCGCCTCTTTGGCAGGTAAATATCTGGAAATAGGTCATTTTATTTGTATACGACCTGAAGTCAGCATCTGAGTGCCCTGGGTTCTACAAATACCTTGCATTACAAATGCCAGCTCTTGGTTCATGGCCTCCCTCTACCTATTTCTGGTGAACCTGAGCTAATGCCTCTCCTAATATCTCTGAGTACCCTTTCCAGAAGTGAATTATCTTTCTGTGATCGTCTTCCCTTGAATTCTTGCCCTGGCTGCGTCTTTTGGCTTCTGTGGTTACATGTTCCTCTTTGCTGCAGACCACACAGATGTGGTTGTGAAACCTCCTTTGTGTTCAGGTCTGGCAGTGTGTGTTATATTTCTGTTACATGCTGATGGCAGGTTCTAGGGTGTGTACTCCTTAACCTCCAGTAGCTACCAGCAGGGACCCTGCAGGCTGCAGTGCAACTGCCACATGGGTTTCTGAGGGTGGTCACCTTTTAAGTAAATTGATAGCCACCTCTCTCTCCTTCGGAGCCGTGGGACGTTCAAACCACCAGGACTTCTTGGTAGTGCATCGTACAGCTTAATAAACTGCAAACTAAATTCTAAACGTCCCTTCCTGACCTCATCTGCAGTCTCACTTTCTAACAACTCTTTTCTCTCTTCTAAATTCTAATTTCTTTCCCTCTTCTGGCACTTTAACACGAAACTCCCACATTTTCTTTTATTAGCAAAGACATTCAGCAAATGCTTTCCCCCCCACTGATTTTGCCAGATAATTTTCAACTACTCCAGTCTTTCCAGTTTATCGGCTAAAGATCACAGTTTTTTCATCAATTTTTTAAGGTAAATGAATGTTTCTCTAAGCCTGATCTTATTTCCCCACCCAGCTTTAGCTTATTCAAACTGCATCTGGTATTTCAGGCATAAGAAATGATAACACCTAAATATCTATTTTTCAGAGATTTCACAATTCATTATGCTTTTCAGAAATAATCTTCATATAATTGGTCTCTTTTGTTTCATTATGTACTCTACTAACTAAATATACTTGTAGGCAAATGATCACAATATTCATAAATGTATTCTTTGTTAAGCAAGCTGGAACTCTGCTGTCAAGTATTTCTGTTAAACTGATATTTCTGCATGTCAGATTCACAGGTTTCTCCTGGAAAGACTAGTCACTGCCATTCCCTCTCTTAGCTAACAAGAGGAGTAACGATCACGGAAAAAGCCCTGAGGAGATTGGACGGCCTGTACAAAACCTGAAAAGTGCGTGTGTTTGATACATTCTTGAATAGCAAGAAGCAATTGTGGCCAGAGGGGCAAAATGGTAGGTGAGACAACATAGCAGAAGCATTCCACCTAGGCCATGTAGAGATTTTTTTGAAATGCATTCTTAATGAAATGGATAATCACTGAGACTGTTAAAAAGTGGGATACCATCATCTAACATATATTTTATTGTGAAAACAGGGAAACCCATTCTCGCAGCTGTTTGAAACAATACAGGTGACTGTTGATAGTGGTTTGGGTTAGACTCTTGGAAATGTAGGTAGTAATGAAAGGTCATTTTATATGTAGTTATGTTTTATATTTAAGTCACAGAATTTACTTAAATCTAAGGAGATGATGAAAAGAAATCATCATGTATATAGATAGAAAAAGTTCAAGTATTAACACATTTTGAGAAGGATGGGAAACCTGAAGATCCATTTTGGACATATTAAGTTTGTGATCAGACCATGCTTCCAGTTGAAGTTTCTTTCCCTGTTCAGTAAGAATGGTGTATCAGGGAGTGAAGCTTTATGCCCAAGCAAAAATATATATTGGACATGGAAGCACCTCACAAGGGAACAAGAATGAGTTATTAGAGACAGAAATATTGTGCAAGGGAAGACATAGGGGGTCCCTGGGACAATGCACACCACACTCTTTCAACAATGAAAAGGGAAACACTTTTGAGAATGCTTAAGCAAAAAGGACATTATATTTATTCATGATATAAGAGTATTGCGGAATTGAGCTCACATGTGTGGGCTTTTGGTAATTGAGTTTGAGCTTAGCAAGTGTTTGAAATGAGGTCAATAACAAAGGCTTTGGGGTAAGGTATAATTAGCTAGGCAGAACTGGACAAAGGTGGGGTGGGAGGAGATGGTGAAAATGGAAGGAATTCTAACTCCAACGGGAGGTAAAAACATATTGTTCTCATGGTTGCCCAGTACAAAGAAACGAGGACAAATGAGGCACATTTCTTTATCCCTGGAAGAGACTAGTGAAAGGATGTGTTTGGGGAAAGATAGCAGGGTCACACTACCCTTGCAATGGCTGAATTGGCCCTTAATTTCAGGCCTTGTGACAAGGACACAGCATGAACTCCGTGGTGCAAATGTATACCTACCTAGAAAGTGGAGCCACAGTGGAGAAAGTCAACCAATAACAGAAGCTTGTCAGAAAGCAGAACGTAGAATGAAGACCTATGTGCAGGACCCTTGGATTAGTTGGGGCCCTTGTATATTCCATAACCAAATACCTGCTTCATACATTCCTTCATTTTATTCAAATATTTTCTCTGATTCTAATCTGAATATTATCACTCATCTGTATTCTAAATTGCAGGGAGGACATGAACCGAGATAGGAGAGACTTAAAACCTTGAAACATCTCCCCAAAACAATATCATCACTTACAGGATGATGTGCATTTGTTACCAGGCAGCTGGTTCATCGGGTTCATGTTCCCTAATGAGTGATGTGTGTTTTTGTGTTTAACTTGAGGTCATGGGTGTCTGGTCTGCTGTTACTTTTCTGTCCAATGTGAGCCGGTCAAATGCTGAAAGCTGCAGAGCAAAGGAGTAGAATTTAAACATACTACTTTTACAGAGAAGAAAGGAAATTGAAAATGGCCTACTAAAGCCCGAGCTTAAACATTAATTGAGTGCACGGTATGCTAATATTCATATATGTTAACCTCAAGAAATTTCTCAGAATCATCCAAACTTGATATATGGAATGGAAAAATCCATTCTCTTTCCTAACCTGTCTAAAGTCTCATTTGCTCATTTATTCAAGCAAAATATTACAGTAAATAGTTGAACATACAAGTTGAGTTTAAAGAAGTGTTTACAATTTTAGTTATGAAGGAAGAGTTTTTAATGTACAATCATGAGATATGGTAACACAAATTTTGATGAAGAGAAGAAAAGCAATATAAAATAATACATATTTAAAACAGTAACAAAGAATATTACAACCAAAAAAATAACTCCTTTCTGTTTGGGTCAGGTCGGTCTAGGGAGCCCCCATCTCCTCTCCAGCTCCTCAGGAAGATAGAACTTCAAGGCCCCCATTTCCAGCCTCTCTGGAGGATAAATAACCGATTGCAGTCTGCATCTTCTGCCCCAACATTCCAAGGAGCTTATCTCTCCAGACAAAGGTTGTATAGCCCCTGTTCCAGAACTCCAGGGAGTAGGTTGGCAAACAACAAAGGCACTTCCCAGGGATCACATCCTGACTCAAGGTCCTGTGGCTGCAAGCAAAAAATCTCCCTTCTTGATGTCAATGTAGACCTCCCCATTTTGAGCCCCATTAATCTCCCACTGCCTCACTGACAAGCTATGACTTCCCTGACCTAACTCTTTGGGTCTCAGAACTTCCCAGGAGCTCAAGATGCTCCTGTCCCTTTCTTTGCTCTCCCTTCCCTCTCAGGAGCTCCTTCCCTACCCTAATAAAGCCACTCATAATCTCACGTCCTTTGTCTCAATCCTATCTCCTTTCAGTGTCTGTGTTGACCTCTCACTTTCCTGTTTTGTAATAGTTAGGTTTATTGTGCCAACTAGGCTAATAGGAACATGTGAGCAGAGGTTAATTAGGTCACAGACAGAGGTTAATTAGGTCACAGCTTGATTGGAAGACAACAAAAATAAAGATATGAGGCAGCCCATCTCCCTATCGCTTCCTGGTGATCAGACCTATGTGCTTCTACTTTAGCTAGTTCTCTGCTAAACTACCTGTGGGCCAAGCCAACTTGTGGCTCATGGTGCTAGAGCTTGAGTCTCCCCTTCAGGACTTGCTTCACCTCACTGCTTGTGTGTACATGGCTTGAGCCTGAGTTTAGTGGATCCTGTCTCCATGCTTGACTTGCAGATCCCATTGGACCCTGCTTCTCTAAGCTCTTGAGCTACTGACTATTGCTGACTCACCCTGCAATCTGCTGCCTTGACTTTGCACTTGGCTGCCCATGAGTGTTGAAGGACTTCCAGTATATTAACTGTTCATGAAAGTCAACTGAACTAAGCCCTCCATGGTGCTGTGTGGACTAAATAGTGGTTACATTCCTTCTGTCTGTATAACCCAAGCCATGGTAGTTTCAATTGCCTCATTTGCAGAGAATTGGTGCTTTGGGATGATGTTGCTGAAGAAAAATATTGAAAGTACCAGGGGCTTCTGAAAGAACAAGCAAATCTTTCTTGGAAGAAATACAGCCAGAATGCTTTTTAGAGAGAAGGATGGAGAGGCTTTATGTCAGGAACTGTGGGTATGTTGTCAGAATAGACCAGTTCCTGGAAAAAGACATCATGCTTAGTAACGAACCATGGCAGGGGAAAAAGAGGAAGACCGTTACCAGAATAACCGATACATTGGATGCATTGATGGTCTTGCTTTTTCAAAAATGATGGGCTCATTTTCAAACATATTTTCTTTTGAAAAAACTTTTCAAACGAAAAATTGTGAGGATGCTGCCAGACCAGTCAGTGTTCCCTTCCATTGTGTATATGGTTGCTATTAAATATGAACACGTTTCACTTAGTTTTCATACCTACTAATGATAAAAGGCAATTGTAATTTAACACTTTCAAATCACATAGTATATGTCGGGTCTGTCCTATGAGTACATTTCTGCATGTAGCAATTTCTCTGTTTTTCACAACAGAGAGGTATGTATGTCTAAGGTAGGTATGTATGAGGAAATTGAGGTACACATGGGTTTACTGACTTGCATACACACACAATCAGAAATAGATATTCTGATGGCAATAAATGTACAAATGTGCTTGACACAATAGATTTATGTATGGGTTGTGATAAGAGTTGTAGGAGCGCCAATACAATGATTTTTTTAAAAGTAGATCTTCATTTTGAATGCAGGAATCTGGCTTCATTGTCTGCACTATTTGCCACTATACTAAGAGACCACTGAACTTGGAACAAACTTGTGTAACTAAAAGACACAAGGGTCGATTTTGCTTCAGATACCAATACCCACAATTCCTTACGTACCATGGCCAGGATGCTGGTTCTATTTCTCAGCAGCACTTTTCTTGCTTAGAAAAGCTGGCCACCAGCAATGTCAGCCTCCATTATACTAGCCTCAGCAGTGCTGTCAGAGAGATAATGCCTCGTTTCTGATAACTCCAGCAAAAGTTCTGGATCATTACTCACAATGTTATGGGTTGAATCCACATCTATTTTTAAGCCAATCACTATAACTGTCAATTACCAAAACGGGATATAAGCCAATTCCCTGTAACTTACAGAATGAAATTGGACCCAAGAAAACTATAGAAGTTGAAAATAAGAGGGATGATCCTCCTAAAGAAAAAGTGACTCACTGCTAATAAGAAAATTATTAGTCAATACAATGAAAATAAAAGGAATAAATATCCACTGTTCTAAATAATTAATAAAATCCACTCCTTTTATAGTTAATAAAAATCAATCCAGACAATACTGGTGCAAGGCCCATACGCTTAAGTATATTAGTTTTTTTGCACTTGTTGAATATTCCATTAACATTTGGGGTCAGGGTGGGGATCTGTCAAAGTCTATTGTTCATTCTCCTTTCAGAAAGAAGAGTTTCTCACCTGAAGAAATCTCTATGTCATCTTTAAAAGATCCCAACTTTAAAGTATCAATTAGTATATACTGATTAAGCTGATGGACAAAGTCAGTTTGGCCCATCCAGATAATCCATGACCCTCTGAATTGAACCATGGTGGAGTAATTGAATAAACTTTAGACTTCTCAAAGAGAGGGGATTTTATGCTTATGCATTTATTTTTTAATATGTGTGCTAGCTTTTACATTTATAAATCTACAAAAATAAAATAAGCAGGAATATTCTAAAATAAAAAATCTAAAATTTACATGTGCTTACAAAATGGCATGAGAGTCATGTCTGACTTTCTCTGATTTTGGTCGAGGGAATCAAATCCAAATTCACATCTGTCCAAGGATGATTTATATAAGGCCAAGATCATATATGTCTTCACCCTCACATAGTCATTACCCTATTCTGAGACACCTCACAGACAATATTCACAGTTATGGGGTTTTTTTTTAGGGAATTTAGCAAGTTGAAAATTATGTTAAAAAATGTTAAGATTACAGTTCTTGGAAGAGGGGTCAAGATGGCAACCAGGTAGAGTCACCCACCAGGTGCTCCTCTTGTTAGATCAGAAAATTAAGAGGTAAGGAGGCCAATGTTGGAAGTCAGGGCACTAAAAATAGATTCAATGTACTAGGGTCTTGTTCAGACATCCCTCTGTGATTTTCTCCCATGGAGTGATTTGAGAACTCGCTGAAACACTCTAAGTTCACCAAGGCTGCCCACAGGCTCACTAATCCCTCATCAGCTCCAATGGGATGGCATCCACCTAACCAAGGAAGAAAGAAGCAAACATGAATAGCAAGGATAAAGAATGAAACCAAGGGAATCAAAACAGAACCCACCAAGATTAAAAGAACAATCACAAAATATTATGATATTCTGTATTGTAATGAATTCAACAATGTGGACGACATGGAAAAACTTGGGAAAACAATCCCTCCCAGGATTATCCCAGATATAGGTCATGAACCTCAATAGACCAAAAACAAATCAGATATGGTTATCAAATAACTACCAACGAACAAAGTTCCTAGACCAGATAACTTCATAGGAGAATTCTACCAATCATTTAGGAAAGGGCTGACACCGATCCTACACAAATTACTCCAGAGCACAGAAAAAGATGGCAAACTCCCAAACTCATTATATGAAACCAGTATAACTTTGATTCCCAAACAGGGCAAGGATCCCACAGCAATATAAAACTACAAACCAACATCTCTACTAGGCATAGATACAAAAATGCTTAACAATATTGGCCAATAGAATACAAAATTACAGAAAACATATCCTCCATCATGATGAGGTTGGATTCATTCCAGGGATGCAGGGGTGGTTTAACATGTGAAAATCCATCAATATTACTCAGCACATTGATAAGAAAAAGGGTAAGAATCACATGATATCAGTAGAAACAGAAAAAGCATTTGACAATATCTAACATACATTCCTAATTAAAATGCCCAAGAAGAATGGAAGGAGAATTCCTCATGCTGATTCAAACTATTTATGAAAAACTAATAGGCAACAACATAGCCAATGAACAAAAGACAAAAACAATTACAGTGAAAAGGGGGCTCATACAAGGATGCACCTTTTCCCCACTTCTTTGCAACATTGTACTAGCATTTCTAGTTAACAACATAAGGCAGCAGAAGGATATTAAAGGTGCCATGTTGGAGAAGAGGAGGTGAAACTATCAGTCTTTGTAGACAATATAAACCTGTACATTGAAAATCCAAAGCTCCATAACATAAGTACTAGAAGTGGTAGAGGAATACAGAAGAGGGGAAGGATACAAGATCAATAAGTAGTAGACTATTGGTTTGCTATATACATCAGACAAGATTATGGGAGAGGAGATCAAGAAGTAGTACCCTTCACAATAGCCAAGAACAAACTGAAATATCTAGGATATATGTAATAATGTTTTTTTAACAGACTAATAAGAGGAAAACTAAAGAACACTACTAGAGTAAAATAAGAGATCTCCAAAATGGAAGAATGCCTCACACTCGCGGATCAGAAGATTCAATATAGTAAAGATGTCAATCTTACCCAAGGCACTATATTAGTTTAATGCTATCCCAATTCAAATACCAAAACCTCCTTCAAATAATTGGAAAAAACTGACCAATTTCATATGGAGAAGTAAGAAGCCCAGAATTAGGAGAGAAGTCAAGAAGAAGAACAAAGTCGGCGGGAGAGCCTTACCTGACTTTAACACCTACTTTAAAACCACAGCGGTCAGAATAGCGTGGCACTGGAATAATGATAGTTATTCAGACAAATGGAAACGAACAGAAACCCCAGAAATAAAACCATCAGCACATAGATAACTGATCTTTGACAAAGGCCCAAAAAGCATCAAGTGGGAGGTGGATGCCCACTTTAACAAGAGGTGCGGGAAACAATGGATATCCACCTGTACAAAAATGAAATAAGACACTTACCTTAACCCATACACAAGATCAAATTCAAGGTGGATCATAGACCTAGAAGTAAAACCCCAAACTATCAAGACGATCAACTCGGGAAAAACTTAAGAGCCTTGGCACAGGGAATAATAATGGCTAAGTGAAATAGGGAAGGATACACACACAAAGATGAAGCTGAAATGGACAAGTGGGATAATACTAAGGATAAAACACCTGAGTGCATTGAAAGACTTCACCAAGAGAGTAACAAGAGAACCCACAGACTGGGAAAGAATTTCTAGCCATGATACAATAGGCAAAGGACTTATTACTAAACTACAATGCCCTCCCCGGCTGCAAAAAGAGGAAAAAGTTAACCCCTGAGGAAATGGGCAAAAGCCCTGAATGGAAATTTCACTAGGGAGGAGACCTGAATGGCCAATAAATATATCAGAAAATGCTTCTGATTATTAGGCATCAGAGAAATGCAAATTAAAACAATTATGAGACACCATCTAATACCCTTGACAATAGCCCAAATCAGAAAATCAGAGAGCAACAAATGTTGTAGGGGATGTGGCAAGATAGGAATGCTCCTCCGCTGCTGGTGGTTTTGTAGATGTGTGAACTAACTGTAGAAAGCCATCTGACAATATTTAAAGTCATCGGTGCTCCAATGTAAATTGTGTTGTAATTCACAAATGCAAATATTGGAAACAACCTAAACTTCTGTTGATAGATGAATGGATTAGAACACTCTGGCACATACACACAAGGGACTACTACACATGCCTAAAAAGCACTGCTGATCGCATGAAGCACATTGCCTCATGGAAAGAGTTGGAGGAGAGTTAGCTAATCACAAAAGGACAAGTACAACATGAGTCCCTTGAGGTAAGTATAATCACCGCAGTAGGAAAGAAGACTTATCTCAACTACATAGCTTGAGGTACAGGAAAACAAGTGAGGGACAAACCCAACCCAAGGGTGCACATCCAATCCCAACATAGAAAAGGGAAGGTGAGCAGCGAGAAAGGGGGGACATAAAGAGTGAGAGAGAGAGATGAGCCATTGCAGGAGCAGGGCACTAAGCCACCCAAGGGGAGGGTATTGCTTATGTCTCCACAGAAGTAGGAGTGTGAGTGCAGATCCTACCACAATGCCCGGAACCTGGAAGGAAACACAACTACATAAGGCAATTCATGAATAGAGAGGTCTATAGGGCCAGCCCCAGTCAGAACCAAACTAACACCCCACCCCCCTAGAAACGTGTGCTATGGAGGAGGACACTAACCTTGCAGGTTGGGGAGAGGGACTGGCTACAACATCCCTACAGAAGCAAACTATTATAGGTAGGTTTATTGTGCAAACCTGGCCGATACACCCATGTGGGATTAATTGAAGAGCCGAGCAATAAATTGCTTGGCAAGCCTCACGTTCCTTGTCTCTTGCTCTTTGCTTATCAGGCTGCCTTAGCTCGTTCTCTGCCTCAATTTGCAAACTAAATTACCAGTGGGACACCTTACCCATGTATTGTGTCACTGTAGTTTGAGGTTCCTTCAAGATCTGCCTCGCCACGCTACAGAAGAATACATCACTTGAGCTGGGGACTGTCGGATCCTGTCATCTGGCTGACTGTTGGTGACCTGCCTTGCTGTTTGCTGCCTATGGCCAGATAGTCTGAATTGTTCTATAGAAGGCTACTGTGGTCCTCAAGACTTGAAGGCCTGCCAGTGTATTAACTCTCATGGAAGTGAGTTGCACTGAGCCATTTCTACTGCTCTATAGATTAATTAACAGTTCATTTCTTATGTATGTGTTATTTTTATGTTATATATATATGTATCTAAAAATCAGAACTGTCCTGGTTTTGTTTCTCTAGAGAACCTTTTCTAACATACAAACCAAGAAGGACAAAGAGAGGGAGGAACTAGACCCCATACTGGCATACAAGCCCTGAGGGGGATGTCACTGCACAGAGCTGCCTGTTGTAGGGCTGAAAACAACTCGAGACATGATAGCCCCTCACTGGAGCACACCAAAATAGAGGAAAATACTGGGGACACAAGCTGGGGTGTGTGTCCAGTTTGACCAACCCCACAATGGGACAAATCAGGAAGGGAACATAACAGACAGCAATGGGAGGAAATCAAAGCCACAAAACCCCTCAGAAGCCACCAAAATAGACTTCAGGCAGACTGGGGCAGTCCTTCAGACTGGGGCAGTCCTTCAGACTGGGGTAGTCCTGGCATCGCCCAGGACAGGTGGGGAGATACTCATAAAAGTCATCAGATAGACCCGGATTTATGTATGTCATTTTGTGTGTTTTTTTGTGTAAGTTTGTTTTGTTTTTCTTTTTTATTCAATTTTTATTTTCTTTTTGTTTTGTCTATGTTATTGTAGTTTCACCTACCAATATAAGATAGGCATGGGAAGCAAGCCTGAGGAGAAAGAAACTGGACTGACAACTCCAGAGGGACTTGGTGGGGGCAGGAAAGGAGGAGGTGGAAAAAAGGAGTGGTGAGCAAACAACATCATGGACAGGGGAACAACTAGGGAATTTAAAGAAACAACAAGGAGGATGTAGAGATTCTGGTGGAACAATAGTAATCTAGTTAAGAAAAATTACTAAGAGGCAGAAGAAGGGTAAGTTAGATGGTGGGACAGGAGGAAGGTAAAAGGAAACAGGAAAGATCTAGGAAGCAAAGCTCTGGATACAGTAATAAACAATCATAGGTGTGCACTTATGTAAATATATTAATTCATAAAAATAGAGGAATTAGCTTAGGTGCATATATTTATATGTCAGTACATTGAGGAAGTAGAAGAACTTTGGGTCTCTACTTAAGCCCTCCCTCAATGAAAGAACATTTTGTTTTAACAATCTGGCATTCTGTCATGCTCACCCTCCTGGCACAATCACTGAAGACAAAATGGGTGCATAAGCAAATGTAGTGAAGAAAATTGATGGTGCCCGGCTATCAAGAGATACAGTGCTAGAGTCTTAAAAGACTGAAGTTAAACAAGTGGCCCTCTAGCAGAGAAGCAACAAGCCCACATGGAAGATGTGTGTAATCATGAGGTGCTGATGGGATTGGGTAACAGGCATCAGAAGACCCCAAACAAATGGAAAAAAAACACACAACAACCCTAGAAGATGTTATTGAGAATGAGAATGAGGGGGGTTGGAGCAGAAACCCCAAACCCATCTGTAGACAATAGGAAATCCCCTTACAGAAGATTAACGAGGAAGTGATGGGTCAACCAGAGTGCAGTTGATGAAACACACACCATTCCTCTGGTTCTTTGAGGCTTTCTTACCCCCCACTATCATGACTCCAGTGCTGCCTTTCTGTTCTGGCTAGACCGGACCATGTCCACTGGTATGGTTAAGATCTTACGACACAGGGAATCCAGGTCAGATAAACTCTTTAGGAACAGAATTGAGAGTAGCGATACCAGGTGGGTAGGGAGAAGGTGCGAGAAGGAGGGGAGAAAGGGTGAACTGATTGCAATGATCAATGCATAATCCCCACACTCACACCCACCCCTGAAGATGAACAACAGAAACGCATGTGAAGGGAGACAGTGGTTAGTGTAAGACATGAAAACAATAATAATGCGTAAGTTATCAAGGGGTAATGAAGATGGCAGGAGAGGTGGGGGGGAGAGGAGCTGATACCAAGGGCTCAAATAGAAAGTAAATATTTAGAAAATTGTGATGACAACATATGTACAAATGTGATTGAAACAGTTGATATATAGAATGTTATAAGAGCTATAAGAGCCCCCAATAAAATAATTTACAAAAAAATAAGGAGCTGGGAGTCAAGGGGTGTTTATGGAGGTCTAGACAAAGACATGTGCATGCAAACATATATATGAGGATGGGGAAATAGATGTAAGTGTCTACATTTATAGGTTTAGTATTAAGGTAGTGGAAGGACCTTGGGCCTCTACTCAAGCACTCCCTCAATGCATGAATACTTTCTTTTATTAAATTGGCATTCTATGATGCTCACTCTCCCGACACAACTGCTGAAGCCAAAGTGGGTGAACAAGTAAACGTGGTGAAGAAAGCTGATGGTGCCTGGCTATCAAAAGAGATAGTGACCGGGGTCTTAAAGGCTTGGAGATGAACAAGCAGCCATCTAGCTCAGAAGCAACAAAGCCCACATGGAAGAACACACCAACCTGTGTGATCGCGTGGTCCCAAAGGGATCAGTTATCAGGCATCAAAGAACAAAAAATCATATCATTGGCTGCACACCTCTATGATACGATCGCTGAAGACAAACGGGTGCATAAGCAAATGTGGCGAAGAAAGCTGATGGTGCCCGGCTATCGAAAGATATCGTGTCTGGGGTCTTAAAGGCTTGAAGGTGAACAAGCGGCCATTTAGCTCAGGAGCAATAAAGCCCACATGGAAGAAGCACACCAGCCGGTGCTATCATGAGGTGCCAAAGGGACCGGGTATAAGGCATCATAAAAAAAAGAATATGAGTGTGTGTGTGTGTGTGTGTGTGTGTGTGTGTATACCATAGTGAATGGAGGGGGAAGTGCAGAGTGGAGACCCGAGGCCCAAGTGTCGACCACTGGAGATCCCCTCACAGAGGGGTTTAGGAGAGGAGACGGGTCAGTCAGGGTGCGATGTAGTACCGACAAAGAACACAGCTTTCCCCCAGATCCTGGATGTTTCCTCCCCCCAACTACCATGATCCGAATTCTACCTTGCAGGACTGGATAGGGCAGAGATTGTACTCTGGTGCATATGGGAGCTGAAGGTACAGGGAATCCAGGGTGGATGATACCTTCAGGACCAGGGGTGTGAGGGGCGAGGCTTGGAGAGTGGAGGGTGAGTGGGTTGGAAAGGGGGAACTGATTACAATGATCCACATGTGACTACCTCCCTGGGAGATGGACAGCAGAGAAGGGGGGGAAGGGAGACTACAGATAGGGCAAGATATGACAAAATAACAATCTGTGGATTATCAAGGGCTCATGAGAGAGGGGGGGAGCGGGGAGGGAGGGCAAAAAAAAGAGGACCAGATGCAGAGGGCTTAAGTGGAGAGCAAATGCTTTGAGAGTGATGAGGGCAAAGAATGTACGGATGTGCTTTACGGATGTGCTTTATACAATTGATGTAGATTGAGATAAGAGTTGTATGAGCCCCTAATAAAATGTCAAAAAAGAAAAGAAAAAAGAAAGAAAGAAAATGATTAGGGCAAAAAAAAATAATAATAAAATAAAATCTTCTAAAACCATCAAAAATTACAGTTCTATTGTACCCAGTGTCTCTTCACAGACATGTTAATAAGCACACATCTTTTGGCTCCTTGGCATCTCAACCAAACAGCCTATCCAACTCTGTCACTTTGGGCAACTCTAACAAAGCATCTATTGCACTAATGAATTTTTAAAGGGCACCTCACGCTGCAAGCCAGTCTCTTGCTCAAAAGCAAGTCCTACTGCATTTCAGGGTCTCTGTGGTGTATTCCCTGGTATTTCTGTGGCTGCCACATCTCTGCACGTGGATCTGAAGCTAATTTTCACTCACGGCTATTCTTCATTGGTAGTTGTGAGGTTCTCTGTCCAGCCTCTGAGATGGGTGGCTCGAATTGTACCCAATGGCAAAACTGGAAAATGGAGAGTTCTGAAAATCCTCATGATTATCATAGAACCATTTGATTATTTGTGCAGAACACATTTTAACCACATTTTAAATTTATATGAACTTTATATGAGTATTACTGTATGTGTAGAAATTTTTTTAAGGTTGCAATGAAAATTAAGAATTGCTCCTTTGTGGCAGAAGGACCTTGGGCCTCTACTCAAGCACTCCCTCAATGCATGAATACTTTCTTTTATTAAATTGGCATTCTATGATGCTCACTCTCCCAACACAACTGCTGAAGCCAAAGCGGGTGAACAAGTAAACGTGGTGAAGAAAGCTGATGGTGCCCGGCTATCAAAAGATATAGTGTCTGGGGTCTTAAAGGCTTGAAGATAAACAAGTGGCTATCTAGCTCAGAAGCAACAAAGCCCACATGGAAGAACAAACCAGTCTGTGTGATCACGCGGTCCCGAAGGGATCAGTTATCAGGCATCAAAGAAAAAAAAATCATATCATTGGCTGCACACCTCCATGATACGATCTCCGAAGACAAACAGGTACATAAGCAAATGTGGCGAAAAAAAGCTGATGGTGCTTGGCTATCGAAAGATAGAGTGTCTGGGGTCTTAAAGGCTTGAAGGTGAACAAGCGGCCATCTAGCTCAGAAGCAATAGAGCCCACATGGAAGTAGCACACCAGCCTGTGCGATCACGAGGGGCCAAAGGGACCGGGTATAAGGCATCATGCAAAAAAAAAAAAAGTGTATATATATACCATAGTAAATGAAGGGGGACGTGCAGAGTGCGACCCAAAGCCTATTTGTCGGCCACTGGAGATCCCCTCACAGAGGGGTTTAGGAGAGGAGATGGTTTAGTCAGGGTGCGATGTAGTACTGATAGAGAACACTTAAAGGATTGGCTGATATTTATTTCGCCTTGCCTTTGTCCTAGATAAAGAACACCTGATGACTATGGGTCAGGCTTTCGGTTACTAATTGCCAGGTAGTGGGGTTCAAAACCACCAGTTTCTGCTTCAGATCAAGTTGAGACTCTCTGCATAAATATTTAGTCCATCTTGGAAACCTATTTAAGTTCATTAAAAATTGGAAGGAACTGAATGGCAGGGGATTTGACTTCCTGTATGTTTTATTTACCATGGTAAGCATTGACATATTTCAGTGCATTAAATCTCTCCATTTTAACCTAAGAAACGCCATGAAACAAATAACAAATTGTAATAAAGATACTCTATTTCTAGGGTGCTCTTAATACTGAACCATTCATTTAGTTAATTCACACATCATCAACTGAAGCAAACGTACGGAATGGATGTTCCCATTCCCCCTCCTCCAAAAATGAATGGAAGCTTAAGAACTATAAAACTGTAAAATGTTTAGCTAGAAAACATATTTCTGTTATGAAAAGTATATGGCTTCTTGAAATGTAGGTCTTCTGGATCTTAGCCACATATTTTTGGAGATAACATTTAATGTTGTTAAACTAAGACCAAAGACTATAGTCTTTTATCTTCATCAGTCATTATTTCCTGTCTTTATCCTTTCCAGCCATGGTTGGTGTGTAGTTTGCATATTGCAGGTTGTTGATGAGCCTTCTTCCAGTACTAGTGCTGCATAATTCATGCAAGTCAGGATCTCAGAGCCATGGTTGTGCCATCTCATAAGCATCAGACTGCTGACCACACCAATCAGCCACTTGTTGGGAGAAAGTTGCTATTATAAAGATTTACAGTCTCAGTAACAATATACAGGGTCACTATGAGTTAGAACTGACTCCACATTTGATTACTCTATTCAACTATCTGTCTCTCTGACTCTAAGTCTCTGTACAGATTCTTCATGAACACAGTTATGTGTTCTGGAATTCACACACTTGCAATGTTTTCCATAGGCTTCTATGATTCTACGGAGTTGAATGTCTTTGCATAGTCTACAAAACACGAGTAAACATCTCTCTGGTATTCTCTGATTTCAGATAAGATCCATCTGACTTCAAAAATGATACGCCAAGTTCAATGTCCTTTTATAAATATGACTTGAATTTGTGACAGATACTTTTCCATGTAATGCTTGCTACAGGTGACAAAAGATGTCAAATCTCAAATAAAATGTACAGAGAATATTTATTAAGTTTTCAAAAAGAAAAATATTAAACAAGGACAAAGGCAATTCATCCATGCAGGGAAAGGAGCCATTGGCATAAGACCACAATGTTGTCCTCAATAAGACATCAAAGTACAAAGGAAATTTACAAAAGCATGACTGGTGGCACATCCATACTTTACAGTTGCCTGGCACATGTGAGAACAGGACCATGATTATGACACACAAACCCTAGAGAGAAAAGTTACAATTTTGGTTCAGGATCCTCTGATAAAGCTTTCAGAACATGATTCCTGACTACATGGTCATACCAAACCAAACTCACTGCCATCAAGTCAATGCTGACTAATATCAGTGCCCCTGTGGGTTTTCAGGACAGTAAATATTTATAGTGGAAAGAGCCCAGCCTTTCTTCTGCAGAGCTGCTGTTGGTTTGGAACTACCGTCTATACAGATCTAGATGCAATGCATGATAGAGCTTCTTTAATTTAAAAAAAAATTTTTTATCAAGGGCACACCTGGACAGGTACTTAAAGTCTAGTCTACCCTTTGGTGAATGGGAACCAGTAGTGTCCCACTTTCGAATGCACTCCACTAGGTAAGGCTAATAATATTGCCAGTTAATGATCAGAAAAAAGTTCAGTAAATCACGAAGACTCAAAAAATGGATTGTAGGGTTTCTCTATAACCATTATTGTTGTTGTGTGTCATCTAGTTGGTTCTAACTCACAGCTGCTCTGTGTACAACAGAAACAGACATCACCAGGTCTTACGCCAGTCTCACGATTATTCTCATGTTTAAGTCCATTGTTGTGCCCACCGTGTCAATCCATCCTGCAGGGCTCTTTCTCGTGTTCAATTCCCCTCTATTTTACTGAGCATGGTGTCCTTTCCCAGGGACTAGTCTCTCCTGAGAACATGTTTAAAGTATGGTGCTGTCAAAGACTATTCAGAGTACCAAGGTCAAATAAGAACAACAATCATAATAAAAAGATGTTTTGGAAGAAACATGGCCTGAGTGCTCCTTAGAGGCAAGTGTTAAGACTTATCTCTAGGGAACCAGTGGAGAGGTCTGAGGGACCGGCCCCAACCCCAACTACTACACAGATACCTGCCCCTCTCCCCAGAATTTATTTCAAAGGATGGTATTGAATCTGCAGCTCTGGAAGAGGGACATATCTGATCAGAGCACACGGGTGCAGATTAAGGGGGAGGAGGAGAGTGTGGAGCACATCCTGGCCCACCAAGACTTAAGGACAATGATCCCAATTAGCTAGACCACAGAGAGGACCACATAGCCAGCCCCACTATGAGACATGACGCCCCTCACTGACCCATAGCCCTCAAGGAGACAACACCAGCGACATGGTGTGGGAATTGCACCCGATCTGATCCCATCAGACCAAGGCAAAACATTAAGGGGGTGCAATAGAATAGCAAGGGACCAGAGTGGTGAGGTACCCAGGGAATGCTGAAGGTGGACTGCTGGGGCCAGGGTGTGGTGTCCCAACAGATTAGACTGGAAAACACTCATAAAGACCAACAAACAGTCCTTGAAGTAACTACAAGGTTTTCTTTCTTGTTGTGTCTTTTTGGTCATTGGTTTGTTGTTGTTGTTTTGTTGTATATTGTTGCTTGGTTTTGCACTGTCTTGTTTTTGTGCATGTTATTATCTCCACGGGTCCGTCTAAATAAAATAGGCTGGATGAACAATCTGGAGGAGAAAACAAAGGGACTGACAGTTCTTGGTGGGTGGGGCATGGGAGAGGGGGCGGAGAGGGGAAAGGTAGTGGTGTTAACAAACCCAGGGACCAGGGAACAACAAGTGATCCAAATTGGTGGTGAGGAGGGTATTGGAGACCTGGTCGGGGATGATCAAGGGTAATGTATCCAAGAGGAATTGTTGAAACCCAGGTGGGGACGGAGCATGATAGTGGGACAGGAGGAAAGTCAAGGAAATAGAGAAAAGAGCTGGGAGGCACAGGGCAATTATAAAGGTCTAGATAAAGACATGTACATATGCAAATATATTTATATATGAGGATTGGGAAAGAGATCTATGTGCATATATTTATAGGCTTAGTAATAATGTAGCAGAAGGACATTGGGCCTCCAATCAAGTACTCCCTCAATGCAAGAATACTTTGTTCTATTAAATTGGCATTCTATGACGCTCACCTTCCCGACACAATTGTTGAAGACAAAGCAGGTGAATAAGCAAATGTGGTGAAGAAAGCTGATGGTGCCCAATTATAAAAATATATAGCATCTGGGGTCTTAAAGGCTTGAAAGTAAACAAGTGGCCATCTAGCTCAGAAGCAGCAAAGCCCACATGGAAGAAGCACACCAGCCTGTGTGATCATGAGGTGTCAAAGGTATCAGGCATTAGACATCATCAGAGCAAAAAATCATATCATAGTGAATTAGCGGGGTAGTGCAGAGTGGAGACCCAAAGCCCATTTGTAGGTCACTGGACATCCCCTTACAGAAGGGTCTTGGGGAGGAGATGAGCCAGCCAGGGTACGATGTAACAATGATGAAAAATACAACTTTCTTCTAGTTCCTAAATCCTTCTCTGCCCCCACTATCATGATTCCAATTTTACCTTGCAAGTCTGGCTAGACCAGAGGATGTACACTGGTACAGATAGGAACTGGAAACAGAGGGAATTCAGGGCTGATGATCCCTTCAGTACCATTGGTGTGAGTGGTGATACTGGGAGGATAGAGAGAGGGTTGGTTTTGAAAGGGGGAACTGATTACCAGGATCTCCAGGTGGCCTCCTTCCAGGGGTATGGACAACAGAAAAGTGGGTGAAGGGAGACATTGGACAGGGCAAGGTATGACGGTTCATGATGGAAGGAGGAGTGGGGAGGGAGGGTAAAAATTTATGACCTGATGCCAGGGGCTTAAGTGGAGAGCAAATGTTTTGAGAATGATGAGGGCAATGAATGTACAAATGTGCTTTACACAATTGATGTATGTATGGATTGTGCTAAGAGTTGTATGAGCCCCTATTAAAAATTGAAAAATTTTTTTTAAAAAAGACTTATCTCACATAGTTTGGACGTGTAATCAGGAGTGACACTTCCTAGAGAAGTACATCATACTTAGAATAGTAGAGGTATACTGAAAAAGAAGTCAATAAGGCTATGAATTGACACAGTAGTAGCAACAAATGCTCAAAAGTAGAATATTTAACAAGATTGCATAGGACTGGGGGGGTATTTAGTTCTGCTGTACATAGGGTTGCTACATATCAGAATTGATTAACCGGAACCCAACAATAATGACAGCTTCCATCTCTTTAGACAGATATAGCCAATTTTATTTCTGTTTATTCCATCTGGAGAAGGCCAAGTATATAGTTGCTTTTAGTGTTGCTGAAAAAAACCTGTTTTTTATGAGGTCATTGGTCTTGTAAAATTCTACCATGTGATTGTTTAGCTTTGCTTCTATCACCAAAGCTGTATTTTCCAACTACTGTTCCTACATCTTTGTTTCCAACTTTTTGGTTCTAAAAACAGACATTATAAATATGTCTTGATTACATAGTATATGTCTGTGTTAGTCTGGGTAGACTACAGAAATAAATTCATGAACACGCATATGTGTGTAAGAGAGAGTTTTATACAAAGGCTAATTGTACATTAAGAAAACATCCCAATCCAGTCCAAGCCTAGAAGTCTGATGTTAACCCATATGTCTGATAACAATCTATAAAGTCCTCTTCATACTCACGAAACACATGCAATGACGCCGAATACAGGATGATCACAGGCCAGTGGGCAGAAAATCTTTGGATCCAGTGATGTTGTAAGCATCTCAGCTCTGGCAGGGGTCTCTACGTGGCTTCTCTGGCTACAGAGATCTGCTTGCATCAGAGTTAATTCCATGTGGCTTCTCCAGCTCCCAGGGCAGGTGGTCTATCAGCGCAGTGCAATGTGTCTTGTCAATAGAGTGTATCCAAGGGAGTCCAAAGAAAGAAAGTGTCTCCCGCGTCCAAGAAGAAATACAGGATTTCTCAGGAGAAGGCCATGCCCACGCAGAGGTCTCATTAGCTATGATCTGATTGACAGACTAGACTCCACCCCTTCAAATGTAATCCTCTCAAATTGACACCAAGTTATGTAACTACTGCAATGGCTTCCAGACTGATGACGTTCATAAAAATCTGCAATTTCTGCATCACTAGCTTTAATGATAATAAATAAATTTGAATAATAATTATATTAATTGAATTTGCTTGAAGAAGATTAGATATTATCCTGTCACAGAAAGCACTGTACTTCAAAATAAATTTTGAGATGTCCTTTTGGAGGATGAATGCAATCTCATTTATCTTGAATCTATAATTTCCAAGATAAGCATGATATGGTTTTCTGATACAAAATGACCAATACCATTTCATTTCAGCTCACTTATATATTGATCTTTCTGCAATCTATTTCATTTTGACAACTTCCTGTTTTCCCAGATGCATACTTCATAGATTTGAAGTTTTTATTATTATTCTATATTTTTCAGCTGTTTCTTCTCATTTTGAGTCACGTCACATCAGTAAATGAAAGCCTCAAGTCATTACTCCTGAGGGTTTGCGTCTATCCACATCATTCTGGAAGAGTCTATTTTGAGAAGTCAGCTCTTGCTCATTCATATTTTATATGCCCTACAACCTGAAGAGCTCATATTTTGGCACTATCTCTGACAATACACTGCCTTCGTTCATGAGGTTTTTCAGTATCTGACAATGTTTCTTTGCTATCCATAAAGTTTTCCCTGGCTAATTCCTCTGAAGTTAGCAATCTAGTCTTCATTGTCTATTCTTAGTCTTGAAACTCTGATGAAACCCGCTTAATTTAGGTGACCCTGTTGGTGTTTGAAAATACCAGTGACATAGCTTCTAACACAGGCCACCACAGTACAACAAACTGACATACAAGTGGTTACGCTGTACTGAAGCATTCTGCAAACTGTCGTTCAGAATTTAAAACTAATACATGCCATAACTAGTTTTAAAATATCTTCTTTAAATGTTTACTTGCCTGTAATGTTAATGATATCATTAATAATTTCTGGATTCTGTTAGGTCAACTTTCTTTAAAATGAACACAGTTATAGAATGCCCCCAGCCATTTGACCAGATAGCCGTCATCAAAATGTCTTGGCATAGATAAGTGAATGTCTACAGCACTGCATCAATTTGATGAAACATTTCAAGCATTATTTTACCAATTCCCAGAACCTTGAATTTTGCCAAAGACTTTAGTGCAGTTTGGACCTCCTTTTTCCAAACCATCTGTAGTACCATTTGAAATGGTATTATAGTGCCATAAAAAGGATAAAATCCTTATGTGCACTTCCCAGGAACATGATCACCAGATAACCAGCCTAGGAAGAGCTCCTTAATAATCACAAGGGAGTTTCCATTAGGAGGGATGTCTGACATTATTTCAAAGCAAAACAATAAAACAACGTGAGAGCAGAGTACACCGAATATTCTTAAAGTGGGAGGTTAGCAATGTCTGCTGAGGAACTGTTTACCATTGACCAGCAGTGCACCCAACCAGGCTTGCACCGGACTTCCTCTTCGATATAAGCCAAACGTTCCAGGCCGTGAGCCAACCCAACAAGGCAAACCCCTTACCTCACTGGCCTCTGAGGACTCTGGGTGAAGAGCACACCACATGGGCAATTTGGTGCAGATATTCTCAGTACCCAAGAAAACTTTTCTATATTTTTTCTCTTCTCCTTTATTTTCTGCTAAACAAAACCCTGGTAGTTCAATGGTTACTATAGGTCTACTAACCATAGGTCAACAGTTCAAATTCACCAGCCGCTGTACAGGAGAAAGATGAGGCTTTCCATTTCTATAGTTACAGTCTCCACAACCCACAGTGGGTAGTTCTAATCTGTCCTATGTGATCACTGTGAGTATCCCCCCCCGCCCCAATTATTTCCTGTTTTATCTATGGAACCCTCTGGTTCACGTGTCCGCCATCCTCCACATAGTGGACACATATACACAATAACACTATCAAAGAAGAAGGAATTGCCACCACAAGGAAGTTTTATTTTTTTACTTTATTCTATGTTACATGATTTTTATCTATTCTAATTTTTTCTCTCTCTAGGCACACCCCACAAAACTATGGCTCCCCCTCCCCACATTACAACCTACATATATTTGCACTGCCATCGTGAGAGAATCCCAGTACCTCCATCCAACCTGCAATCCAATCCTTAGCTCATTTGTCTCTCCTTCTCTGCACATCAAAACATTATTATTCCTTTTGTCTCCTTGTCTTTTTGTATTAGTCTGGGTACTTTAGAGAAACAAATCCACAGAAACCCATGTATAAGAGAGAGTTTTATATAAACGTTAAGTGCGCATCAAGAAAACATCCCAAGCTAGTGCTGCCCAAGCCCACAAGTCCAGCATTAATCCATTAACCCGTATATTCAAAACCAATCCACAAAGTCCTCCTCCATCTCACAAAACAGACACAATGACACCTGCTGCAGGAGGAAAGCATACCCAGTGAATGTGTAAGCATCTCGGTGCTCGCAGGGGTCTCCACACGGTTGCTCTAGCACCTAGGGCTGCATCGGGGCAGGTCCATGTGGCTTCTCCTTGGGGATGTCTTGTAGGAAGTGAGCCCTGCCAGCTAAAGCAGGGAACTGGCTAAAGCAGCTGACACTCAGAAAGAAAAAGACCTGAGAACTAAAAAGGTGAGGCTCAGTGATCCATTGATCCATCTGCCCTTCAACTAATCCATGTGTGTTTATCAGCCAGGTTGGCACAATAAACTAACTATCTCAGTTTTTCATTCTTCCTTTATCTCTTCTTCTCTGTGTCTTTTCTTCTCTCTTTTCTTACTTTTTCTCTCTTTTAAAAAATTCTACTCCTATATACATGTGTGTGTATACATATATAAATATACAAAAATGTGTGTACACACCCCTACCTTTGTGGGCTCTCGTTTTCCTCATGGGACATATTTCCACAAAACATACTAATCTTGATTATCTCTTCTAAATACATTTCTTCATTATTTTTACCGATCCCATGGTTTATTCAGATTCCCACTTATTGTTATTATAATCAATTTTACTATATCCTATCTCTTTTTCTCATACCCCACACAAACACACACACACCCTTTTCCTACTTAACCATTTCTATGCTCTTTCTCCATTTCATCACCAAATGCTTTTTGGCTCTGAGCAGACCACATTCATGTTATTAGACAGAGCCAACTACCCCTACATGACTCAGCAGCTCACACACCACTAGCAGCTGCACCACAATGCTGAGGAAACAGCAGTCTACCTACCTACTGACAAAAAGTAAAGGAAAAGACACACCAAACAATTAAAAATGGGCCAAAGTACTCTACGAAAAATGCCCTGCCTCTACCAGAAACAGAATTCTAAAGTATAATGTTTACATCCCATCAAAGGATATGAAAAATACACACAAGAAAAATAAAATTTAAAAAACTAAAATCCTTAAACCATAATTAATCCCAGAATATAACTATTGGGATGACAGAATTAGGCAATATAATAAAAGGACCTGAAAATAGAACAGAAGAAAGGGAAAATAGAACCACTGAGCTCACACATAATCACTCTGACAACCAATACTAAAAATGACTTATAAAAAAATAAACACTGGAAGTAAAAATAAAAAGAAAAACAAGACTGGTGGGATAAAATCATTAACAGCAACCTAAATCACATTAGGATTCACAAGCAAGAGGATACCCCCACCCCCCAAAAAAATCTACTGTGAAAAAAGTAAAGGAAATCGTGGAAAAATTTTCCTCAACATAGGAGGTGAACGTAACTATTCAAGAATCTGAGAGAACACCAAATAGGGGAGAGTCCCCAAAGAAATGCATTATGACATGTCAGAAGCAAACCCTCAAATTTCAAAAAAGAGAGGGATAATCCTGAGAGTACCTAGGGTAAAAAGAACAGGCACCTACCAAAGAAAACAAATGAAAACAAGCATGGACTTCTAAGAAGAAACCATGGAGGCAATAAGACAATGCAGTGAAATACGTAAAGTTGTTAAGGAAAAAAGTCCTGCCAAACCATAATCTCATATTTGGTAAAATTGTCCCTCAACTACGAGGAAGAAAAAAGGTATTTACAGCCAAGGATAGACTAATGGAATTCATAAAAACTACAGCAGAATTACAAAAAATATTAACTGGGTAGAAAATCACAAATAACAGCACCAACAAAAGAACCCCCCCGCCCCCGAAACCAGTACAATGAAAGCAGCACTCAAAACTGCATAAAGATAGAGAAGGAATAAAGACATGAATAGAACCACAAAACAAAAGAAAAATTAACCAACACAAATACAGAGAAAAGATGGCAACAAATCCACATATAATAATAAGGACTATGATTGTTGGTAGATTAAATACACAAAAGGAAAGAAAGTGGTGCAGACTAGATTTTAAAACTGGCTATAGGAGATACACATTAAACTCAAAGCAGAAGCAGAGGGGGAAAATGAGGAGCTGATACCAGGGGCTTAAGTGGAGAGCAAATGTTTTGAGAATGATGAGGGCAATGAATGTACAAATGTGCTTTACACAACTGATGTATGTACAGATTGTGATAAGAGTTGTATGAGCCCCAAATAAAATGATAAAAAACGAGTTGTACAAGCCCCCAATAAAATTATTTTTTAAAAAAAGAGAAAAAGAAGAGGAACATAAAGACAAACACATGGCTACTGAAAAACATACAACTTTAAAAGGATTCATAGTAGATCAAATAAGGGATACAATTGAGAATGTCTTGATATGAACAAAAAAAACTAGAGCATACATAATATTTTTTAAAATAGCAAAAGGAGTAATCAGAAAGCAATCTATACACCCAAGAAGAGAGAGAAGAAATCTAAATCAACATTTTAACACAACACCTTCAACAAATACCAGGATAACAGCATAAACCCTCTAACAACAGGAAAAAAAATCATAAAGATTAGAGCTGAAACAATCCTAAATGATAACACGAAAACAAGGGAAAAACCCAACTGGACAAGAATTTGGTTATTTTAAAGGATCAACAAATTTAACAAATTGCTGGGAAATTTAATGAAGGAAACGGAAAAGATAAATAAAATTCAAATATTTATAATTAGAGATGAAAAAGGATTACATCACAGCAGATTCAATGGAAATAAAATGAATAATAATGTACTATTAAAAAGATTGTGCTCCAACAAGTTTGATGATCTATAAAATTTAAAATACCTAAAAATACATCATCTAACAAAATTAAGGAAGATGGATATGGAAAATCTGAAAAGGGCTGTCACAAAAGAAGAAACAGAGATGGTCATCAAGTAATGTCCAACAAAGAAACCCAAGGACCAGATGATTTCACAGGGAAATTCTACCACATACTTAGCTTTCATGTCCAGATCATGTCCATAAGACCAGTCTGCAAAGCATATTGAAATGGATATAGAAAGAAAAGGAAAATCCTAAAATGCAGTCTAAGAAACAAGCCAATCTTTGATGTCAACTGTGCAATAATCTCACAAAGAGAAAATTACAGACCAATATTCCCATAACAAAGTTGCCAAAACTCTCAAGAAATTCTGGACAAAAGAACCCAACAACATATAAAATATATATTTCATCATGATCAAATGCCAAGTGGCATTCATCTCAAGAAGGCAAAGATGTTTCAACATTAGAAAAATAAACAAAGTAATCCATCACATAAAAAAGACAAAGAATAAGAACTACATGATTGTATGTATAGATGCAGATAGAGCATTTGATAACATCCAATGTTTGCTTCTGATAAAAAAACACTCATTAAAATAGTAATAGAAGGGGAATTCCTCAACATTAAAAAGACTATATACAAAAATCCAACGGTTAACATCACACTCAATGGGAAATAATTGAAAACCTTCAACTGACAACAAGAACTAGTCAATGGCACCTCTTGTTACTGCTCTTATTCAACTCTTTCTGAAAGTGTTAGCCATGATCACTAGACAACAGAAGGAAATCAAGGAAATATAACTGGATAAAGAAAAATTGGAACAATATGATTTTTTATATACAGAACTCAAGGAAACAAGAAAAAAAATGTTGGACACAATGGAAGCAGGATACAAGATTAGCGAACAGAATCAATTAGATTCCTATATACCAGTGAAGAAAGCTAAAAAACAAAACAAAACAAAAAGACATAAAGAAAACAATTCTCTTTACAAAGATGAAATATCTAGAAATAAGCATAACCAAATACCTTGAAATAAACATAAACAAATAAATACCTGGAAAGATGAAATACCTAGAAATACCTAGAAAGATGAAATACCTAGAAATAAACATAGCCAAATAAATAAAGGATCTGTACAAAGGAAACTACAGAACATTTTTTCTGGAAAGTAAGAGACCTACATGAAAGAAAGAATATATCATGTCCATGGATAAGAAAATTTAATATTATGAAAATGTCAATACCACGTAAACAATCTACAGATACAATGCAAATGTGTTCCAAATTCTAGCTTAATTTTTAAAGAAATGGAAACACTGATAACCAACTTCATTTAGAATGGGAAGGGGCCCAGGATAAGCAAAGAACTTCTCAAAGACAAGAACCAAGTAGCAGGTCTAATGCTAACATACCTCAAAACATATTACACAGCTACAGTAGTCAGACGAGCCTGGTGCTTGTAGGATGATAGTACTTAGACCAATGGAGCAGAATAGAAAACCAAGGAATAAAAGTAGCCACCTACTGGCAACTGATTTTTAATTAAGCATCAAACAATAGTAAATTGGGAAGAGATCCTCTCTTCAACAAATTATGTTGCAGAGTTTGGATCTCCATTTTCAGGTGAATTAAACAGGGCCCATACCTCATCCTATGTCCATAAAGAAATTCAAGATGAATTAGACGTCAAATGTAAACACCAGAGACATGACGAGCACCAACTGGAAACCTGGGACACGCTTAAGAGCCGGGCATGCACAGACTAGCAAGTGTAGTACAGAAGGCACACGCTGTGGAGGGGAAAAATAGATGACTAGGAGCAAATAACAATATAAGTTGTACTTATTAAATTACCTCATAAAAGAGTAAAACAAGAGTCCTCAGTGAAAAAAATATTTTGCAATGACAAAATGGACAAAGGACTAATTACTAAAATCTATAGAATTCTGCCATCTCAAATAGAAATAACAAGCCAATTAAAAGATGGGCAAAATACATGAATAGACAATTCATAAAGAATTATACTGAATAGACAACAAACTCATGAAGAAATGCTCATGACACCAGCTATCCAGGAGATGCAAATTAAAATGAAATATTATCTTATACCCCAAATCATAGCTCAATTTAAAAAATGGAGAACAAATGCTGGAAAGGGAACACCTATCCACTGCTGATGGGCTCTTAAAAATGTGAAACTATTGTGGCACTATCTAAAAGAAATGGAAATAGAGATATCATATAGTCCAGGAATACTTCTGCTGTGCATATACCCAAAAGAAATAAAAGGCAGAACACAAGCAGGTACACAGGTACATGTTCTCCCATGTTCATTGTAGTGCAGTTCACAATAGCAATTAGCTGGAACATCCCAAATCACCAGCAGTAGAAGAGATAAAGAAACTCTGGTACATACAACAAATAGAATACTGTGCATCCCGTAAAAACCAGTGATGAAAGAATGAAGCACTCCATGCCATGGATGCACCTGTAACCCATTCTGCTGAGTGAAATTTCACTTACAAAAGGACAATTATTGTATGAGTCCACTACTATAGGGATAAAGACAAAGGCAAAGGGAGGCTCTGCTCTCAGGACATGTAATATTCTAATCCAGTCTCCTCAGCAATGGGGTAGTGAGCCTGTCTAGTGCCCATGAAACATATCATCCCCTTTATTTGTACATCTTAAAAGCCACTTCCACCGGTGAGAATTTACCTCAGCTGGGATAAGTTTCCCAAGGGGCAGGGCAGGGAGTGAGAGAAGATCAATCAGTTGATGGCATATAACATTGTTTTGAGTTAGTCTCAAATCAACAGACATTCCTATAAAATGTTTATGAACATATTTGTAAATTCAAGTCAAGACGCTGGGGAAGTAGGGTGGAGGAAGTGAACATTGCTGTCTCAGAGAAGGAAATTGTACTTCTGCTAGTAGCTAAACCAGGTGAAACAGCTTGTCAATGGGGAAAATGCGTCACAATACTTACATAGAACCCAAGTCTCTCTCCAGACCTCGGTGAGCTAGATTTCTAGGAATTGGCAATTGTTGGGCTGCAGTTTGGATCTCGTGCCTTGAAAGTGCCCTTCGAATGGTGGCGCTGGACTACCATATATTTTGTAATTTAGGGCTGTCCGCTTTTTTATGACATTTTCGTTTGGAAGGCATAGTTCTTCCTTTGTGAATGATTGTTACTGGAAGCTTTGCTCTATCTGCAACAGGGTTAGGCTATGTTGACTAGCGAAACAAAGCCAAAGACAATCTAAGAAAGAGCTTTATATCAAAGAGTAATTGTATATTAAGTAAGCACCCCAGCCCGGTCCGTATCAAGTCCACAAGTCTGATATAAGCCCATAAATGCAATGTTAGTCCATTCATCCCTCTTCAGACTCCCACTACACATGCAGTAGTGCTTGTCTTGTTTGGTGGCTGAATACAACATGGCGAAGTCAACATTTTCAACATTTTTCAAAGAAAATAAATTATTAAAGTGGCTAATGTAGCTAAAAGTGTGAAATTGTTAGCCAGAAATCAAAGAACCCTGACTAAAAGGTTAAAATCTTACTGTTAATTTGAATAAATTAAAAACAATTTGATGGCGATAATGTAGCTGAGACAGCCATATGTGAGAGTCCTCCATAGTGATTGAATGAAAACGTGCGGGAGGAGTGCCGAGCAGGTCGAAATGTTCAAAGTCAGTCAAGGCTCTTTGAAATTTTCAAATAAAAGAACAGACATACACTTTGTAGTGAGGCATGGGGAAGGGAGGAATGCAAATGAAGACAGAGCCAATTAATTCCCGCCTGAATTTGATGAATACAAGTAGCCGAAGGATTTCATTCCCTAGCAAGTATTCCACTGCCAGGAAACCAGACTTTTGGGGGGAAATGCCCAACAGGACCTTCTTTACTAACGAGGAAAAGGCATTTCTAGGCCGCAAGCTTTTGAAAGATCGACTCACTCTGTTGTGTCGGAATGCTAGTGGGATTTTACAGTGAGCCCATGTTAGCGTACCATTCTGAAAACCCACAGGATATTCAATAACAAAACATAATGAGAAATAAGTTAATGTTTTTACTGTATTGTGTTTTGATATTTAATGTTCTGTATTTATAGTGTTTATATGTTTTAGGGGGTATTTCCACAAAACATAGCTGTTAACTTCATGTTAAAGTCCTGGAAAAATTAATTTAGAAGTATACTTTTGGCACCTCAGAACCAATTGTTTGGTTTTCAGTTATTTTTTATGGGAAAGTTATGTACAGTTCTCAAACTTTTAGGAGTTTGAACATGAATTTGGAATTGAGTTGAGTACAACAACTTTGTGCTAATTGAAATTACATTAATGTTGAGCATGATATATTTGGGGGACAATGTATATCATCAGCTATAATTAATAGTTATTGAGTTGGAAATTTTTATTATTAATTTTTAATATGATAAAAACTGTTATGGAGTTAATGTCGGCCCATGGCAGCCCTCAGAAATCCCCCTGTGAGTTTCTAAGCCTGGAACTCTGCCTGAAAGAGGAAAGCCCCACTCTTCTCCCATCAAGCAGCTGGTTATTTTGAACTACTGACCTTGTCAATCACAGACCAACATAAGCCACTACATCATCAGGGTTCTTTAATTTATAAAAGTCCTTTAAGATAAAATGCCATTTCAGATCTCCTCATAGTCAAGGTTATGAAATAAGCAATTCCATGAGAAGCATTAAACTCTTCTAAAAAGTGACACTTAGGTAAATGTTTCATTATTTCCTTCATTTGTATGCTTGTTTTCCTTGTAGAGAATTCTCAGATCTCTGCTTTTCTCCCAACTCCACTGATAAGTAAGAAGCAACTTAATGATAAAAGTCATTAAAGTTGCATTTGGGTTAAATGAAATTTCCTAGTAAAAACCACTTAAAAAACCCTAAGCTACCGTGTCAGCTGCTTCTCTTTATATGATACCTTCATCACTATGCCTACAAAATGCATGCTTCAATGTGTTTGGTGAGATCTATATTTCAGAAAAAAATAACAGTGAAAATGCAGTGAGTAGGAATAAAGATATAAAATTATTTTATAACAATGGTATTAATTTTCTCTTTGAAATTAGTATCTAAATTAGAATTGAGGGGATATGTTGATCTAACTCTTTCCATGAGTACAAGGATACACATAGGCAAACAACATTCACATTACTATCAGTGTTGCAATGAGTATAATTAAATGTTGGTTGATCTAGTAGCTTTATATCTTAGCACAGCCAAATACATTTTCCAAACATCATTATTAGCAACAAAACAAAACCAATGAAAAGTAACTAATGGAAATGTAAGTGACATTTCTGCCATATTAATAATGGGTATTAGATGGAAAGATCATTATGTGAACATACACTCATATACTGTTGTCATGAGAGGGGCATAGTAATAAATGCTATTTCAATGTTTGAAATATATGGTGAAGGATAGTTAATGTATCCAGGGAGTAGAAATATTAGCACTTTTGAAAACCAATAATATGAAAAAAACAGTCAAGAACTATTTGAATAATAAAAGAGTAGATTAGCTAGGATATGAGGGAAGAGAAACGGCTACCTTTTCTTCAGACATAGCAAAATAGTTTTTAAATATAAAGTATCATTACAAAAATAAAACATTGGATTAACTAGATTCAGGTGAAATGTCCTTTTTGGGTATTAAGTCTCAAAGTTGTAGAATCAAATTTAATAGACTCTTTTTCCATAATACTTTTAATAATTACAAAACCATAATGTGAATTAAAAGTAAACAAAAAGAAAAGAAAGTGCAGATAGATACTCTTAGTGAGAAACTAACCCAATAAAACGATTACTCTGTGAGCCTTTTCTTTCCTTGAGCTCACCACCTAGAAGTGTTTGGGAAGTGGCATGCAAGGTGGAATACATAAATGGGTACTGGCCACACCCTAAAGGGCAACATAACTGGAGCTGTACCTGCTGCAGCATCCGACACACAATGACAAATCACAGCTTCTGCAGACAGTATCCCATAAAGGTCATTACTTGGTTAATAACTGTCAGTTTCCGTAGGTTTTGCCCAACTTCCAAGATATAGCCAACTGAAAAAAGCCAAACATTCTTCTCCAACCAATCACACAAAATGTTCCACTTCTAAGTAGCTCACCTCCTAAATGCTTATGCAAAAGTCTTCCACTTAAATATATCTGAATTATCTCCCCTCTCTCTCTCTCATTTATTTGTCTATTTACAGAGATAGAGTAGGAAAGAAACTGGATTTCTCTACCCGCTATTTCTCACTCAGAGGACTTTAAGGCATTTCCCCAGGCCAACACACGTGAACCTTTCCACACCCACACCAGTTAACTTTGAACTTGTGGCATATTACATTATTGTTAGGAGTTGTCTATTTGGTTCCAACTCATAGTGGCCCTGTCTATCTATGTACAGCAGAAGGCAACATTGCCCGCACCTTTGTCATCCTCACACTTGTTCGTGTGCTTGGCCACAGTGATGCCAACACTGTGTCAATCAAATCCATCAAAGGTTTTCCTCTTTTCTGCTGGCCCTCTACTTTGCTAAGCATAATGTCCTTCTCCAGGGACAAGTCTGTCCTGACAACATGTCCAAAGTACTTGAGATGGAGTCTTGCCATCGTTGCTTCCAAAGCGATTTCTGGCTGTACATCTCCCAAGACAGATGTGTTTGTCTTTTGACACTTCATGCTACTTTCGATATTGTTCACCAGCACCATATTTCAAATGCATTGATTCTCCTTTAGCCTTGTTTATTCAATGTCCAACTGTCGTGAAATTGGAAAAGATTACAGTGTATTTTCCATTTCACCTCTACCTTCTTTCAAAGATAATGTGTCCTTTAGGTTCATTTCCTTGTTTTACTGCTTCCACGTTTGGCTAGCTCAACATGGACACAAGAGTAAGAGTAAACCAGTCATCTGTGATGTGGTGAGTCCAAGAGCATACTCGCGTAGAAGCCTTGAACCTGAGGAAGTAGCAGCTCAGTACATGTGCAGCATCACACAATAAGTCTTTCCCTCAGACTCCACTTTAAAACACCAGTGTGTGCACAGCAAATTACCATAATACAGCTCATGTGAACCCAATTCCTGAAATTCTCCACATCATGGCATGAATATACGTAATGTTCTTCCAAGCTAGGCTACATTAAAATGTCTTACCTATTTTCATGAAGCAGGACACTGTCTGTACTGCCTTAGGCCTCTCTGTTTCCCTTTGCATAATGTTTCTGTCTCCAATAAACCTTTGCCATGTTTCCCCTTCCAAGGGGCTTCTCTCTTTAATAAATCTTTTTGTTTGTGCTGTAAGCCTGGCTCCATGCTCTGTTAGGCTTACTGAGCAGGGAACGAAACCTCAGCTGAAAATTTGCTCCTGGAACACAATCTGTCATCTTTCTACCAACTCTTTATCTATTTATTTTTATTTTCAGTGTACAGTATTTTCATTGTAAAACATTCCCCTGCCAAATGCAAGTAATGATTGGTGACTAACTTTCTATAGCAAGTTCTGGATAAATAGCCTCTGTTTGCTTGCATTGAAGTGGCCTTTGCTAATTTGCCATGCTTCCATGAAAGCCTTTCTTTAGTTAATACAAAAAGCTCCTCCTTGCAAAAACACTCCTTAATCACTGAGACTATGGAGAGGGTTCCATTTGGAAAGAAGACTTTCTGACAGAAGTAAGTTTGGAATGATGAGGAGTTCAGGGAAAGACAGAGCCCTCAAGTAGCTTTCCTATCCCATACATTTTTAAAGTTTGGTGTGTAACTATGGGCTAATTGTTGCCATTAGTAACGCTGTCTCTCTCACACTTTTTCTCCATCCTCCCCTCAACCATAATGGTGAAATTAAGGTTTTGACTATCTCTTACACACTATTAAGTCTTAAAACTTTCTCTATTTATTTGGGTGTTATAAAATTGCCTTTCTAGCATCTTCCCTGTTTCATTACAATTCATCTTAGTCAGCATAAATATCCTAAATCATGCCTAGATTAGATACAGTATCCAGAGCCTAACTTGTTAAAATCCTATGTGTTATTATTTCTCAGGACTGATTATTGACAATCACAAAAGTTGTTTGAGGTAGTTAGTTTATTATGCCAACCGGGCCAATAAACACATGTGGGATTAATTGAAGGGCAGAGAGATAAATGTCTCAGAGAGCCTTGCCTTTCTTATCTCTTGCTCTTTGATCATCACATCAGTATGAGGCTACCTTGCTTGTTCTTTGCCTCAATTTGCAAGTTACACTACCTGTGGGACACCTCATCCATGGACTGTGTCACTGTAATTTGAGGTTCCTTCAAAACTGCTTTGCTACACCATTGGAATTTACATCTCTTGATCTGGGGACTGTTCGATCCTGTCATCTGGCTCACTGTTGGTGACCTGCCTTGCTGTTTGCTGCCTGTGCCTGGATAGCCTGAATCTCTCTACAGAGTACTATCCGGCGGCCTTCAAGACTTGAAGGACTGCCAGTGTCTCACAACTGTCTCACGGGAGTGAGTAGCACTGAGCCATTTGTACTGCTTTATAATTTAACTGTTTAGTTTTATATATATATATATATATATATATATATATATATATATATATATATATATATATATATATATATATATAAATGATTAGTGTTCTGGTTTTGTTTCTCTGGAGAACCCTGTCTAACACAGTGTTCCTCTGTCTGATCTTAGAGCAAAAGAATTCTTTTCTCACTCTGGAATTGATAAAGTCTACGCATTGCAGACTACGAAAAGATTTGTAATCAAGAACTATTTTGTCAAGTATATTTGCATTCCTAGCTCAGGGACCTCAATATAAAGAGCTTTCTAGATGCCTCACTGAAGCCCCTTCTTTGGATGACAAAGGACTAGGGAATAGAGAGAGGTCCTAGCTCTGCAGGAACTGGCTCTGGATTGGTTCACTGCTACAATGTATCCCTCCATTTTTTTATCTCGCCATTGCAGATACTGTTGCTAAAAGGAACCAAGGAGGTATATGTCTTGCCTTTGCCTTATCACTTTGTATTTCCATATGTATTCAGTGAGCCAATTCCTCAGGAGTTAAATCTACTTCCACCTAACTTAAATCATAGCTGTTGCCTTTAACATAACAGCTCCTTTAATTCATGGGTGTTATTTTTCTACTTAGAAACCAAATTTTGCTCGTGTTTCCCTCTCTTCCCCCATTGAGTCAGGATGTCACAGGGTGTCTCACCATACTGACAACAATTGTGGTAATAATTTATTTTCAAAGAATCACTATGAGACTAGTAACAAGGACATGGAAATTAATGATGCACCCAAATCCCAATTCATCCAAGATACTGTGCTGCCATTTTCCATTGATCATGTGTATTCTCTCCTGTCCCTGGGTTTTGTGGTTCCATGCAACATCCCATGGAAACTCACAGGACTTTGGGGAAATGTCTCGTGTGGTGGTGGGTGTTGTTCAGGACAAAATCCAAAGGTCAGGCAGAGGTGAGCGAAGAGCAGGGTTCAGAGCTAGAAGTTGAAAATATCCAGAAGTCACAGCAGCTGGTCTTGCTTCTACCAAATCTCAGTCATGAACAGAGGTGTTGTTCTCCAGTTGAAGTGATGTGTTTTTCAACTGTATGGTGATCACATTATTTTTCCAAAGAAAATGTAGGGAGTGGTTGTATCACACCCTATAATAAGGTGGAGTCAGAAAGCAACCCTCAAGGGAACAAAAAGCATGGCTTGATTCACACCAATCCTGTTCCTTCCTATTACTGTAATGCCCCCTAAAATGGGACCACAGTCACAGCCATATAAAGCCCAGAACTACTACATACACATAAAGAATTAAGACAAAGAAGTCATCTTTGTTGACTATAGCTCACAGGCAACTCTGTTTTTCAAGCTGCTTTGGGGATTGTTAGCTTGTCTTTTGTTTTAGAAAGCTTGTCTTGGTGAGTTTCTTCTGGGGCTATCCTGTTGGGGTTCATTCAGCTTCTTGAATGAATTTTTTTTTATTTCCCATGTTAGTGACATTTTTCTCCCAATAACTTTTTTTAAACATTTTTTTGGGCTCATCAAGCACAATTGTACATTTGTTGCCATAATCACTTAAGAACTAGAGGAAAGAACTAGAGGAAAGTTGTATGTTTCATTGGTGTTATACGGCACCCTGACTGGCTTATTTGCCCCTCCCCCAATAACTCTTAAACAATTTTCTCTGCGCGTTTTCTTGTCTGCTTATCTAGAATTTTGATCATATGTAGGTTATTCCTCTTGAAGGTGTCGCATAATTCTTGGGCTTTCTTCAACATTATTTTGGTGCTAATTTTTCACAGATTTACTTCTAGCAATTTAGTATTGAGAGATTTGTCACTACTTTAACTTTCCATTAGTTCAGTTCTACATCTTTGCCCTTTCAATGTAACATCTGTTTCTGCAATCATTTTGTCAATAATCTGAAATGCTATATGTTTTTGTAAAAAATAATTTCTAGTGTTCATTTATTTTGTCAATAATTTTTGTAGTTTTTCCCTGAACTTTTCTAAGTTTTCTGTGAGTTCATTTGCTGCTTTCTTGATCTTTCTCTTAGTCTGTTGGAAGAATATAAATATAACTCTTTTGAATTCCTTATCTGATAATTCTTATGCTATTTTTTCCTCTTATGATAGTTCTCCTAGCTCCATATTCTGGGAACTTGTTTTACATGCTATATCGTGTTTCTTGAGGTGAACTGAAATTGTTTGTTGTCTCTGAGGCATTGTAGCACTCTTATATTTGTCTTTAACTGATGATGGCATGTCGGTGTGTCTCCTGCATAAAGAATATCAGTATGTCCACAGGTTGCTTTTAGTTGTTTGTGTAGTGCAGGTGATGATGAACATGGCTGATATTGGATTCCATCTGTTATTGATTGGTGGCACAGGAACTCCAACTGGTTCTCTCCTAGTAGGTGGTACTGCAGGAGATATAGACCTAGCTGACTTAATTTTTTTCAAATTATAGAAAAATATAGAAATATTTATATATCGAAAAATATGAAAACAATCAATAGAAAACTAGAAAATAATAAACAGCAAACAATGGGCAACAAAAATGTATTTTTAAATGTATTAACTAAAAATCAAAAAGGAAAGGAAACTAAAATCAAAAGAAGAGAAAAGGAAAGAATAAGAAAGGAAGCAAGGAAGGAAGGAAGGAAAAGGAAGAAAAGGAGAAGGAAGGAAGGAAGGAAGGAAGAAAATACTATGAGCAAAACTAGGGAGGTGGGAATAAAGGAGAATCATTTAAAAATATTAAAAGGAAGAAGAAGGTTAGGGGAAAATAAAATACAAAATAAAATGCTGAAAAGAAAAGACTAAAAGCATAGAAAATAAGATTTAAAATAAAACACTAGACCAAGATAAGGAAAGAACTAGCCATAGAAGTAGGTCAAAATGTAGATAGATGTAATTGTAGGTGTCAAAGTGTAGATAGATATAGTTCTACATGGAGTTCATGCTGGCTTCAGTGTTGTCTAGGGTCAGGGAACCAAAAGAAGTAGTTTTTGCTGGCTCAAATGTGCTTGAGGGCAGGATACTTGGTCCTAGAAGGAACATTTTAGGAACCAAAGGACATACAGGGACAAGGTAGCTGATTATGAAATAACTTCTTGCCCACCTAGGACTTGCCAAGGACCTTGCAATGAAGATTCATCTAATCTGAAGAGGTGTCCCTGATTTCTAAGAATATAGTTTCAACCTAAGGCAAAGCAAGAGACATGGGTGGAGGAGAGGGGTGCCATTGCCCCAGGTGAGTGAGTGTCTGTTTACTAACAGGATCTGGGAGTAAAGGAACTATCTCAGTATTATCATTGCCAGCCTCCAGTGTGTATTTGTGCAGTTAGTTGCTTTTGATTGAATAATTTTGCAAAACTTCAAGATAACTGCATGCCTAGGTCAAATGGTAATTCATCCATCCATGTCCTCTTTAGCCAATTTTGTTCAGCTTCTTTTCCTGGTCAATAGGCAATCAATCAAAATATGTATCCTTTGCACTGAAGCTCAGGGTTAGAGAATTACCATTTGTATGCATTTCATTGGGTCTCTTTTGCCTTTAATGTAGGGTATCCGTGTAGCAGGACGGCTCACTTTGCCATTTGGCTTGAATTCCATGGCTAACATGTTTATGGGAGCCAATTGGCAGAACTTTTGTCATAGAATTGCTAGTTATGTTTTAGCTGCTGATATTTTTTATTAGTATTCAAGTTTAAAGTCTTCCATCCTGGCTCCTATTCTCATGATTCAAAAAATAAACAAGACAAAAAAAAACAATAATCCCATCCTTGGCCATAGAAAACACTCATGTGCCATGGAGTCAACTCTACCTCATAGCCTCCTTGTAGAACAGAGTAAAACTGCTCTTTGCAAGGATGTAAATCTTTATAGCAAACAGCCACAGGGTTCTTCTTTGGAATTTCTTATGAGTTTAAATGGCTAACATTTTGGTTACTAGATAATCTATTAACAACTATTCCTTAAGGACTATTTTTTTCTCTTTATTAGTCTGTTGTTTGTACTATTGCAATGATTAAAGGCATGGATGCCATTTCATTCTGGCTTATTGTCTTAATGGCAACAGGAAGAGTAGGTGTTCATATCAGCTCTGTCCAGATAAGTTCAACTGTCTGACAACCAAACAGAAAACACACTGCCAATAAAATATTATAGGAAAAAAAAGACTTTGGAACCAAATGAAATCAAAATATACTTCTAATTAAATCAAGACAATGAAAAGTTTTGGAAAAAGGACTCTTTATTGTGTAATGTGCATAAAAATTAAGTCAGGGAGTAGGTATTGTGCTATTACAGAAGGCAAGAAGTTAAGAAAATTACAATTGGTTATCCATTCACTTATACAATATTGTCAAAGGTGGTATAACAAACAGATCTTTGTAATGATTTTTAACTACTAACAAATCTGGATATGTTTTTTAATTTTAAAAAATCAAAATTGGAAGCTATAGTTTTCAGCCTGCAATATCCAGGTTTATACACATTTGAAGGAAGTGTTCCCATCTCTCCAAACCTTCCCCCAAGACTTCTGCCAGTTTTTATTTTCACCACACCAAAGCGGTGGTTTTGACACCCTCAAGGCACGCAAATTGGATTGTTTCCATGTTCATTCAGATTGAGAAACAAACAAAAGGAAATCTGAGGGAGTAACCTCAGGTCCGTTGTGTAGACCGGTAAGGTTTCACAGCACAAACCTAACAGGACTAACCTGGCTACCTTTGAGAAAGGAGCAGATGCATTGCTGATGAGAAAAACCTCCTCGACACAAACTTTCCTGACCTTTCTTCACCAATGCTGTTTTCATTACCCTATCATATGTTCCTTACAGCCCCTGCTTATAAGCCGTGTTGGGTCAAGAAAATGTATCAAGGCTATATAGTACGGAATCCTGAAAAGCAGTTCACCTTTACCTTCTAAGCCACCTGTCTTGAATTTAACTGTAGATGCCCTCAGAAGCCACTATTTTGATGTGACTTTGATCCCTTGATCAATTTGGTAAATTCAAGGGTCATCCCTGGTCATAATTTGTTCTATAAAATTGTCTTATTAGCTTCAGTATTGTTTGAAAGACTGATAGAAAGATCAGTTCTTTGACCTGGCTGCTTCTTGCGGCAAGTTTTGGGCACCCATCCAGCTGGAAGCTTGCTGCGGCCCAGATGCACTATGAAAATGGACAAGGCTGAAGCACGCGAGCTCCAAACTTCAGCAGCTATTGCATCCATGGTAACCAACCCTATGTTCTTCCAGCAGCTTTCGGACTGCAGCTAGTTCTTTCATTGGTTGGGGTTAATGGTCGTCCTTCTCTTGGCCCATCTTTGAGGGCTTCTCAACTTTCTTTAAATAGTTTGATCCATCTAAAAATTATTGTTTTATGTCGAGTAGCATTCCCATAAACTCGGTGTAAAGCTTCAGTGATTTCGGAAGATGACTACTTGAATTTATTAAAAATTTGAATTTTGCCCTAATCTCAACATTACTTTTTTCCCATGGAACAAGAAGTATGCTCTTTTTCTATATTTTTGGAGGCACTTTAAAGAGATTAAGGGTATTACCGAGACAAAACTTGTCTGCTGTCACCCACTGATTGTGCAGAAAATTTAAACACATATTATATAACTGAATTGGAACTCAAGGAGAAATACTTTTGAACTTAACCTCCTACAAGCTGTGAGGGGATATTTTGTACTCATTGCAAGGAAATCCTCACTTCAGCATCAATATGGTACAAGCATTTAAAACCCATGAACCTTCATCTGGTCATCCAATTTACATAAGAAACTGACATGGGTGCTTGCACTGGTCACCCTGTAGCTGAATCACTTCTCCACATTCTGGATGCTGAATCACAGTATCGTTGAAGGCATTTTTTTTTCTTAAAGGCGTTCTCTAGTTTCTTTCTTTGTAAACATCAGGGATCTCTTGGACAGTGATAAGGGCCTTCCTGCCATGGCGCTGGAATTTGTAAATGGATGTAGTAGCAGGAAGCAGGCCATCAGCCTACTGGCATCTGCAAATGGGTCCAAAGACTGAAGGTTCTAGATAGCGGCATACAATTCAATTCCTTTTCCTTGACAACACAGCCTAAAGGAGCAGGCCGGCACAGGGGACAGAGCTTCTTGTAGCAAAAGGTTTGAAGAGGCTGAAGGAGGAAGATGCAGAAGCATCCAGGGAGGCTCCATGACCAGGGCTGACTGATTTTTTTAAAACCTATTTTTCGGACTAACAAAAGCTCACTGCCATTGCGTTGATTTCCACCCACGGTAACTATATAGGGTTTCCGAGACTGTAAATCTTTACAAGACCAGAGAGCCACTGGTTCGCTTGAGGAGTGGATGGTGCCTTTGAAACTCTGTACTTGGGGTTAGAAGCTCAAGGCCTAACCCACAGCATCACAAGGGGCCTTACGATTTAGGGACATGTTGACTAGTTACCACTTAGTGATGTGTACTTTGAGAATTAGCTGCTGATTCGTTGCCAGTGGAGGCATACAATATAGGGCAGGTCTAGAAGACATTTGCCAGATAGTCAATATTGGAAATGCACAGGTTACCTAAGGCTCTTTGAGAATGAACTGACATTGTTTATGGCTTGATTAACAGGAAACACATTTCTTGGAAACCAGATAATAGGCAAAACTGCCTTTAACAGTTCAACAGTTTACTTGTTCTGTAAATTTCCCCAGGTTTCCAGTCCACATTAGCGTATTTTCCTCGGATTAAGTTCCTCGTATAGTATGGGTGTTGGGTGGTTTTATGTCACCTAGATGTGAAATCACACCCACTAATCAGGTTTACAGCCTGATGCTGCCTTCTAGGGAGTGTGACAGAGTCAAAAGGACAACCTGAGGGACCTCACTGTGACGCTGCTCCTCTGCTTGCTGGGGCTCTGGTGACCACCCTAACACCCACTAATGCCCTGTGATGTTTCCACAGACCTTAAATCCGCCCAACTCTGCATCCCCTGGCCTGGGGTCTTCCTGCATTCTCTATCTTTGCATGTCGTTGCAAAAGTTTGAGGGATTTATGGACTTTTATTGGACTTCAGGACTCGAGTTGGCCTGAGTTGAGATGTTTTCTTGACATATACCGGTAATTACCTATTGATATAATGCTCTTTCTTATATAGACACGAGAGTCACTGGATTTGGTTCCTTAGTCAATCCATCCTAATACATATAGTTTTAGGGTCTCTATATTAGGCTTAAAGTTCACCTGAAGCAGAAACACAGAATTAGTTGTTGGCCACTACAATAAGAAGCTTGGCCATTGGAGAAGTATTTGCTACCCAAAAAAGAGAAGCTAAACAAAGGCACCTCAAGTAGGTGGTGTTCAGCCTGATGGGGAAATAAGGGGCTCCAGGAATAAATGATGGTCTCTGCCATATGGAGGCACTAATGCATAGGGAGAAACAATCAGTATTAATGGAGAGGCTTGCGGATTTCTAGTTGTTATCGGGGCCACAATACTTCTTATTATTATCCACATTTTTCTTATTCATGTATAAAGTCTCTCCAAAAACTTTATTTGCCATGAACAAAAGCGTACAGGGTGTACGTATCACAGGCCTATAAGCTACTATAGTCTTTAAGCTGGACTCTGTAATCAAAAAGTAACCTCCTTGTCTTTGAACAATAGCAATCACTGTAAATTAATAGAAAATATCATTGACACAGTACTAGATTTAAAAATATCATTTTATTAGGGGCTCATACAACTCTTATCACACATAGATTATGTAAAGTACATTTGTACATTTGTTGTCCTCATCATTCTCAAAATATTTGCTCTCCACTTAAACCCTTGGCATCAGTTCCTTTTTCCTCCTCCCTCCCCACTACCCCCTCCCTCATGAACTCTTGATAAAATATAAATTATTATTTTGTCATATCTTACACTGCCTGCCATCTCCCTGCACCCACTTTTCTTTTGTCCATCCCCAGGGAGAAAGTTATATGTAGATTCCTGTAATTGGTTACCCCTTTCCAGCCCACCCTCCCTCCACTCTCCTGGTATCACTGCTCTCACCACTGGTCCCAAATAGATCATCCATCCTTGATGCCCTGTGGTTCCAGTTCCTATCTCTACCAGTGTACGTCCTCTGGTCTAGCCAGATTGGTAAAGTAGAACTGGGATCACGATAGCAGGTGGGGAGGAAGCATTTAGGAACTAGAGGAAAGTTGTATGTTTCATTGTTGCTACACTGCATGCTGACTGGCTCGTCTCTTCCCCACACCCCTTCTGTAAGGGGGTGTCCTGTTACCTACAGATGGGCTTTAGGTCTCCACTCTGCATGCCCCCTCATTTATAATGATATGATATTTTGTTCTTTGATGCTTGAACCTTGTCCCTTTGGCACCTCGTGATAACACAGGTTGGTGTGCTTCTTGTCTACCTTCAAGCCTTTATGAGCCCAGACGCTATATCTTTTGATAATCGGGCTCCATCAGCTTTCTTCGCCACATTTTCTTGTGCACAGCATTGTCTCAGTGATTGACCCAGTCCTAGATTTAATTGTTGTTGTTTATGTTTCATGCTATTCCTGCTACAGTAAATTTTTCCTTGGCTCAACACCTCTCCATCAGTCAGCTCATTTCCGATTAAACTCTCCTGGTCACCTCCACTGCCCGTGTCTTATTGAAATCCCGTCCTTCTTGTCTCTGAGACTGATCATGAATACTGCACCTAAACATACTTCTCTATACATAACCGCACAAACTTTTCTCCCCAAAGTGATTTAAACCAAACCCAATTATCTAATGCTGATTTGATGTGATTTGGGATGGTTCCTATTTAAAACACCATCCTACAACTCTCACTAATAGGATAAATATGCCATCATGACTTCTACTAATGTTCTTGAAAATCAGGTCTTCCCTGAAGCTACCTCTGCTGAACAAAACCAATGAATTGCTCTTGTCAAGGCTGTAAACTAGCCTGAGGAAATTCCATAACTCTACAGGGGTTCTAAGTATCATTTTGGAGTTGCTCATTATCTGGGAATGTTATAAAAACAAAGAGGACTTTTGATCTCCTCTAGAGATAAAGTTAAAAAAAACCTTGATAATAAGACTTTTAGATGATTATTACTCTTTTATGCAGTAGCTATTTTAAAAATGCAGGATCACACAACTGAAAAAATTAAAACCCAACAAAAGTATTGCCACCCACTACTCCGCCTCACCTCACAGGTGTGGCACTGCTAGTTTGCTGTGCCTCATTGTCTCCTTGCCATAGCCTCTGACATCAGCATGGTGGTGTCTGCTGCCTGCTCTACTTCAGGCGGGAATTTCCAGTGAACTCCAGGGGTGGTTTTTCTTCTTTGATGGCACCTAGAATTATTTCTTTTCTTACCTGTGAGAGAGGTCCCTGATAGAGGATTGGAAGCCCAACTGACCAATTTGCATCATTCTACATGATCTGTTCATGGATATAACACACACATAGATAGAAGAACCATATTAGGAAATTTTACTTCATCACAGTGAACAAAGGACCTTCTCTTGCTATCTTGCCATAGCTGATATTTTCATGGCATTTGCTTTTATGAATTACTTCTGGGAGTTACTGTTGTTTTTGATGCTTCAAGTCTTCCCTTACAGCTTATACTAATAGGCTTTAATGCTTGAAAGAAAAATGTAGTTGTTATATTAGCTCAACCAGTTGCTGCTGATTGTTGGATTTTCCACCATGTCCCTAAGTCTACGCATGAAATTCCAGACACACTAGTATTATCCTTATAGCCTGTACCCTATTAATTTTGATTACATTGATGAACAAATTATATGTTTCATATTGTGGCATCCCTTGTGAAATTACATCCACTTCCAGTAACCTTTTTTAATCTCATAAAAATCATATAGTCAACCTAGATGCACTACCATGTCCTCCGACTAGCCCTCTTGTTTCCCCTAATACTACAGTCAGGGGACTGATTGATCCTGGTATTCTTAGGATGATTGGCTGTTAGTAACAATACATTCTTGGAAACTTGGCATGAGCAAACTAATCAATTCATTCCCCTTCCAAATGGTACCTATCTAAAATACATTAACTGTGCTCCTTATAATGATGCTGTTTTTATGTGAAGGATCAAAAAGGTATAAAATACAAATTGTAAATTATACATCTAGTCACTATCTTATGTGGATATTTGGAAATTGATATGTCAATCTATCTGAGGTCACCTAGATGTCTCTTTAGGATCAGATTGGATAAGTAATTTAGAAAAATGTCCTAACCTTAAAAGTCAACAAAAGAAGATAAGAAAATCTTGGAAATCCAAAAATAGATCTGTTATGGAATGAGTATTCCTCTGAACAGTCTTACCTTGACACTGTGGTTATCTATGGAAAAAACCTTTCCATAATTTATCCACAAAGATTACCTACATTATTAATGATGATACTGATAGAATGAAAGCACAAAGTATTTAAGATTTTTGGTGAATATAATGTTAGGCAACAGATTACCTCTTGACTTCCTTTTGGCCAAATAAGTAGGAAATAAGTTTGTTCCATTGTATACATATGAATATCCTATTTTTGTATTTGGATAAATATGACAGGAAAAGTAGAAGATATTATTATATAGAAAATTACTTGGTTTCATCCAATATATATCATATATGATTCTCCCTTTTGGGATATATAATCATTTTATTGAGAGCTTGTGATGGTTAGATTTATTGCACCAACTAGTCCAATAGGAATATGTGAGTGGGGTAAAATCAGGTTGAAGCTTGATTGGAAGCTGACCGCAATAAATATAGTCAGCAGCATCCCATCTCCTTTTTGCTCCCTGGTGATTGGCCAGTGTGCTGTTACTTTAGCTAGATCTCTGCCCCACCATATGTGCTACACTACCTGGGGGCCAAACCAACTTGTGGATCATGTCACTAGAGCTTGAGGCTCCTTCAAGACATGCTTACCCACACATTGCTTGAGCTTGAGGCTGCTGGATCTTGCCACCACAGTGCGTGGGTTCCAGATCCCAGCAGGGCCTTCTTCCCTAAGTCCCTGAGTTACTGACTATTGCTGACCCACCCTTCTGTCTGCTGCCTGCTGGCAGACTCTGCCTGCTTTGTCTGATGGATGATTCTGCTCTGCTGCCTTGACCAGCAGTCTAAGTGAGTTGAAGGATGTCCAGTATATAAACTGCCCCAGGAAAGTGAGTTGAACTGAGCCCTCTGTGTTGCAGTGTGGACTAATTAGCTGTTATAGTTCTTCTCACTGTATAAACCAATCCTAATTATAAATGCCCTGGTTTTGTTTCTCTTAGAGAACCCTGCCTAGCACAGAGCTCTTACAATCGTAATTCAGTGAGAGCAAGCATAATTTTACAATTGCTACCACTAGTGGCTTCAAAACAGTTTCTTTCTTCTTGAACTCTTTGATATCAGCTCCCCCTTATCCCCTCCCTCTCCCACCCAAACTCATAGCAACCCTGATTATTTTGTTATACATTATTTTTATTTTTTTATTTTTTGCTGTATCTTATAAAATCTAATGGATCCATTTACCTGCAATTCTGTTACTCGTTCCCTTTAGGGGGTTATATATTCATTATTGCTATCAGTTCACCCTTCCCCTCTTCCACTTCCTTGTTTCCTGTACTCTCAGGGAATCATTACTCCCTTTGGGGATATTTTTAACTGATTATCCTAAGTTGTTGTTTGCTCTTAATAGTAAAAAATTATGAAAATTATTTGTGTTGCTATATTATTAATCATTATCTGTACAGTCAAATGTGCTATAGGCTGCTCATATAAGTTACTTCACTGTAATTTTTCTTACTATGGAAAAGACTGTGTAACTTCTGGTATTCAAATTTTGGGAGCTCACTTAAATTAGCCCATTTAGAAAACCAAATTATTTCTATGATGTGCGTTTTTTTTAACATAACTACAATAACACCCAGCTCACTCTGAAGATGAAGTCTAATCACCTGATAATATGAAGATAAAATGCATGCATCAATGTGTTAGTCCAGGTTGACTAGAGAAACAAATTCATTGACATATGAATATAAAAAGAGAGTTTTATATAAAAGAGCTATTGTAATTGAGATAACGTCCTATCCCAGTCCAGATCAAGACCTTAAGTCCAATATTAGCCCTTATGTCCGATACTAGTCCATAAATTCCTCTTTAGACTCACGCAGAACCTGCAGGAAGATCCCACACCCGTGAGTGGATGGTCTTGTGGGTTCAGTGGCAGTGCAAGCATCTCTATGCTGGAGCGGATCTCCACGTGTCTCCTCCAGCTCTCTGAGTGTCTTCACAGCATAAAAGGGAAGGCAGAGAGAGTGTGTCTGGCCCCCAGTGAGCTATTTATCTCTTTTGTGCCTCCAAAGGAGGTCATCAAGCTGCGACCTGATTGACAGGCTAGACCCTGCCCCTTTGCTCAAGTTAACAGGAGATTATGTAACTACCACAATCAATAGCCTACTTTATTGAAAACATAAAACTCCTGAATTTCAACTAAAGTCCTTGTGTAAAAATGACTACTACTTTGTGTGTAAATGAGATCAGTACCCTCTAGAGATGGCTTGATCAAAGGGGCAATGCATAGGAGTGAATCTCAAAACCCGAGGCAGATAGTGTAACTAAATTGGCTTAAAAGGGGTCCAGATTAAATTTATGATTCCTTTCTTCCCTTTTCCTTATGCTTGTTGTCTACATGCAATTAAACATTTGAAGCACTTAGCAAATAAGAGTGTGATCAGAAATATTGTTGAGATTGTAATCAGACTGCTCCAGAATTCATGCTATCTCCTCCATTCTCTTCCAAAGCAATCCTTGGAAAGAATAATTATGTTAGTCTGCCTGAAAAACTAATTTTGTAAACTATTTCCACATACAAGTCCCAAAATTTCTACACACTGGAAAAAAAACAAGTTCTTTAAAAATGTTTCTGGTCTATCAAGCAAAATTATAGGGTCTTATGGTTGAAGAAGAATTGATGTATTTGAATTATGGTGCTGGCAAAGTGTGTTAGTCTGTGTAAACTAGGGAAACAAATCCACAGAAACTCATATCTATATAGGAGGAAGTTTTATATATAGGGTAAGTGTACATTCAGTAAGCATTCCAACCCTGTGCTGTCCAAACCCATAAGTCCAACATTAGCCCATATGTCCACATGAATCTACAAAGTCCTCCTCAATCTCACAAAACACACGCAATGACACTGACTGCAGGAGGGAAGCCGAATCAGTGAGCCTGTAAGCATCTCAGTGCTGGCAGGGTTCTCCACACAGGTGCTCCAGCACTCAGGGTTGCATCGGGGTAGGTCCATGTGGCTTCTCCTCAGGGATATTAGGAAGAAGTGAGCCTTGCCAGCTGAGGCAAGGGACAGGTAGCTGCACCCTGGTCTGACCATCAGAAAGCAAGAGACCTAACAACTAGAAAGGCGAGGCTCACAGAGCCATTTATCTCCCGGCCCTTCGATTAATCCCACATGTGTTTATCAGCCAGGTTGGCAAAATGAACCTTAACTATCTCACAAAGAATACTGAAAGTCCCATGGACTGTCAAATAAATTGGTCTTGGAAGAAGTATAGCCAGAATGCTCCTTAAAGGCAAGGATGATGAGACTATGCCTCACATTTTTTGGACATCTTGTCAGGAGACTCCAGTTCCTGAAAAAGAACACCATGTTTAGTAAAGTAGAGGGGCACTGAGAGGGGTGGGGGTGGGGTAGGGGAGAAGCCCTTTACAAGATTGATGGATACAGTGGCTGAAACAATGGAGTCAAACATAAGAATAATAGAGTGGATGGCACGGGGCTGGGGTGGTGTTTCATTCTCTTATACATAGAGTTGTTATGAGTCAGAATTGGCATTACAATAGGATAAGGTTGTAACTGATTGGGTAACATTCTGTAAATACAAGTCAATCAGAAAATTACTTTTTAAATTTCAATACTTTTTACTTAAACCATCCTCTGACTCCAGTTGCAGAACATATCATCTTTTATTGTATGCAGCCCAGTTGAATATCCTGTCCTAAACATCTTTCTTTTTGCTCCTACTAAAGTGCTTTATCCCCTATTTCCTATGAACTTCTGTTGCCATAAGCTGAAAAAAAAGGTCATATTGTCTCCAAAACATACAGTGAATTAAGAATTCATGTCCTGATACCAATTAAGACCTTTACTCAATCTGCCTTTAGTAACTCTGAGAAGTCACTACACCTATATGATCATTCAGATCAGAGTACCACTCTGCTCCTAGGCCATATTCAGGTTCTGTTTCTGTTCATGAATTTCTTCTATTGGCATTTTGGTTTGAATTTGTGATTAGTCAGGTTTTATTCAGAAGGGATGCTAAAGTTTCTTTGAGTATTATATGCTATTAAGAAATAGAATTAAACCAAGATATTAGGATTCCACTTAGCTTCTAGAAAATCTTCATATAACAAAGGCACATTGCAAAAGAAAACTTTGGATAATTCAAGTCTCAACAAATTTTGGGTTTTTCACTTACTGGTTATGGTTGTTTTCCATTTGAATTTATCGTCTTTCAAAATTTATGGTGTCATATATAGAGATAATTCATAACTCCTTTTTGGACTCTGACTATTCATAAACAATCATTTCTGCCCCACAGTATGCTTTCTTTTGTCCAGCTGGCTCATTTTTATGTAAAATGAATGTAAATTAGCACTTATCTGAGGTTCTTTGATTCATATGAATTAATATTTCTGTGCAGTAAATTAATAAAAAGGGGGTGGGGTGTTCTTGAATTAAGCATGCCCAATGGGACACTTACTTAGATTGGTACTAAACCTCCTAAGAGATTTAGATTTCATCGTAACGTTATAGAGGGTTTTCGCAATTTTGAAATCCGTATGTAAACAGACATTCTCATATTTCTACCATGGAACAATTGGTTGGAGTCAATGACTAGCTATGTCTTTAGCTGGCCAATTACCTGACAATACCACCAGTGCAATAGGAAAATCACTAGGGTAATAGTAAAATTGCAAGATACTGCTTTTAAGTTAGCTAAGCAAAATAAGGAGCCCCTGATATTTACTCCAGAATATTTACTCTCTGCAGAAACTTGTAAACTTGGATTGTCAAACATATACTAACTAATATGTTAATAGGAGCAGAGGAAGTCCAATTATGGATGAAAACTAGGAACATTTTAAATCATAAAGCCCAATGAATTTGGCACTGAATTGTTTTTAGGTGCCATTGAGCCGTTCTAATCGACTGTGACTCTATGCACAACAGAAAACACTGCCTGGTCCTGCACCATCTTCACGATGTTTCCTCCCTTTAAGTCCGTTGTTATAGCCACGTTGTCAATCCATCACCTGGAGGGCTTTTCACTTTTTCTCTGTCCTCCTCCTTTGTCTAAAATGATACCCTTCTCCAGCATGGGCCTCTCTTGACAATATTTCTAAATTATGTAACCTGAATTGTTTGGTCAAACAAATCCAATAACCAAGCTACTTTTACATGTTATCTTCAGAGCATCCCCTAAGAAACTGAATTGAGCAAAAATCTAAGGAGGAACCCCAGTACTTGAGGAGGGGATGCTAGCAGGAAGGTCTTTCAGGACCAGCTCATTACCTCTGGGAAGCAGTGAGGTGAGGCTGGACTCCAAGGAGGCCGGGCTATCCACCAACTCTCGATGGACAGGGATGCAAATTGGCACCTTTCCGGGTGGTTGCTGGGCTGAGGGGCTCAGGGCTGGGCATCATCCACCACCAAGTTGTAATCACTCTTCTCCTCGTCGCTGTCTTAAGGGCCCGAGAGGTCCTTGTCCTCCACTCTCTGCTTCCCGTTGCCCCCGGGGCCACTCACGGGGTCCTCTTCCATCAAATTTTCACGGGGTGAGGGACATGCGCTCCAGCTCAGGGCTCTCTCTTTGAGGTGTGGAAGCCAAAGGCAAAAGGCCTCCACACCTGGCGATCTTCTTTGGCTACAGTGGCCAACTAGGCCTGGGTGGTCAGCACTCAGGACAGGGCAAGATGCCCCGTTCACCGCCACCCACCAGCCTGGCCAGAAGAACACAGAGAGATTCCTAGTGTGATCCTCTATGTTTATATGTATGTATGTATATATAAATATAAACATATATATGTATATATATATTATGTATGTATGTATATTTGTTTCCTAAGAAAGAAAATATATAGAAAGAATATATTTTTGATTTCTAAGAAAGAAAATATTTTAAAAATCATTTTATTAGAGGCTCATACATCTCTTATCACAATCCATACATATATCAATTGTGTAAAGGACATTTTTACATTCATTGCCCTCATCATTCTCAAAACATTTGCTCTCCATTTAAGTCCCTGGAATCAGCTCCTCATTTTCCCCCTCCCTCCCCACTCCCTCATGAACACTTGATAATTTGTAAATTATTATTTTGTCATATCTTGCCCTGTCTGATTTCTCCCTTTGCCCACTTTTCTGTTGTCTGTTCCTCAGGGAGGAGATTATATGTAGATCCTTGTAGTTGGTTCCTCCCTCACCCTCCTGGTATTCCCATTCTCACCACTGGGCCTGAGTGGATCATCCGTCATAGATTCCCGGTGTTTCCAATTCCTATCTGCACCAGTGTACATCCTCTGATTTAGTCAGACTTGTAAGGTAGAATTGGGATCATGATAGTGGGGGGATGGGAGAGGAAGCATTTAGGAACTAGAGGAAAGTTGTATGTTGCATCATTGCTACACTGCACCTTGACTGGCTCATCTTCTCCCCACGACCCTTCCGTTTGGGGATGTCCAATTGCTTACAAGATGGCTTTAGGTCTCCACTCCGCATTCCCCCTCATTCACAATGATATGATATTTTGTTCTGATGATGCCTGATACCTGATTCCTTTGACACCTAGTGATTGTACAGGCTGGTGTGCTTCTTCCATGTGGACTTTGTTGCTTCTGAGTTATATGGCCACGTGTTTACCTTCAAACCGTTAAGACCCCAGATGCTATGTCTTTTGATAGCCAGGCACCATCAGCTTTCTTCACTACATTTGCTTATGCACCCATTTGTCTTCAGCAATTGTATCAGGGAGATGAGCACACAATGATATGATTTTTTGTTCTTTGATGCCTGATAACTGATCTCTTAGTCACCCCGTGAGTATTTAGGCTGATGTGCTTCTTCCATGTGGACTCTGTTGCTTCTGAGCTAGATGGTCACTTGTTAACCTGTAAGCCTTTAAGACCCTAGACACTATATCTTTTGATAGTCGGGCACCATCATCTTTCTTCACCACATTTGCTTATGCACCCACTTTGTCTTTGGTGATTGTGTCGGGAATGTGAGCATCATGGAATGTCAGTTTAATAGAACAAAGTATGCTTTCATTGAGGGAGTACTTGAGTGGAGGCCCAATGTCCATCTGCTTCCTTAATGCTAAATCTATGCATATATGCACATAGATCTATTTCCACAGCCTCATATATAAATATATTTACTTATGTACATGCCTGTATTTAGACCTCTATAAATGCCCTTTATCTCCTAGCTCTTTCCTCTATTTCCTTTTACTTTCCTCTTGTGTCCCACTATTATGTTCAGCTTCATTAGGGTTTCAGTAATTCTCTCAGTTACATTACCCAAATATTTTGAAATTGATGATGGCAACATACCTACAAATGTGCTTGATAAAATTGATGCATGGATTCTTCTAAGAGCTGAGAGAACCCCCGAATAAAATGATTAAAATTAAAAATATTTTTTTAAGTTAAAGCTGATTTTGAGGGTGGTGGTGTGTTGTTTTTAGGTACTGTTGAGTTGATTTTGATTCATGGTGCATCAGACTAGAATACTGCTCATCTTAAGCTATCTCCAAATTTGTTATATTTAAGCCCATCTTTGCACTCATTTTGTCAATCAATCTCATATCCTATTTTTCCACAGACCCTCTATTTTACCAGTCATGATGTGCTTTATCAGGAACTGATCTCCCTTGATAACATTCCCAAAGAATGTGCAATGAAGTATTACAATCTTTGCTTGTAAGGAGTATTCTTGTTGCATTTTTTTTCAAGATACATTTATTTGTTCTTCTGATAGTCCATGGTACTTCCAATAATTTTTGTCAACACCATAATACAATTTTGTAAATTGTTTTCTATTCTTTCTTTTTCATTTTCCAGGTTTCACATATTATGAGGTGATTGTGTCTCGCCCACCTTAGTCTTCAGAGTGACGTTTTTGCTCTTTGAATATAAAACCGCTTTTGCAGATTTTCCCCCAAGCAATACTTCATTTGATTTCTTGATTGCTGCTTTCATGAGTGCTGATTGCAGATCTGAGTAAAATAAAATCTCAGCAACTTCAATACTTTTTCTATTTGTCATGATGTTGTCTATTGGGCCTTCTGTGGTGCATTTTCTTTCATTTTCACTGAGTTGCAATCCACCCTGAAGACATTAGCCTTTGATTTTTAAAAAAAATCATTGTGACAGTTAAGTTTTTGTGGCAACCTGACACCTCTAAGAAAAGTATGGATGGAGTCCAGCCCATCAATCAGGTGATGCCCCCTGGCTCACACGATCTTTCTATAAGAGCGACACTGAAGAGCATGGAGACTACTCTTGTCTTTGTCTTCTTGTTTGACTAGTTCCTGTGTCTCGGGTCTGAGACTAGTGGTCCATGTGGGCTCCTGATCCTCAGAGCTGTCGGCACTCTGTAATGTTACTGTGGACCTTGGATCCACCTGATTATGTAGCCATCGGCTTGTGATTTCCCAGAGTCCTGCTTCACCTACCTGATTCATTCACCAGTAGCTGCATATGTCTAAGGGTCTCCTAAAACATCTGACCCATAGACTTGTGAACTGGGCTGAGCTGCTTTCCTGACTTAAAATTTTTCTTGATATAGAAAGAACTAGGTACCAGTTCTTTCTGATTCTCTGTGTGTGTCACTCTTTTTTCTTTTCTCTAGAAGACTCAGTTTAACACAATTTGCCACTGAGTGGAATTCTAGAGATACAAATGATATGAATGGAGGTAGAGGTGAGTCTGACCTTTGTTTATGGCAACCAAATGGAGTAGGATGTTCCTTTTCCTTTGGATAACCAGAGGAAGTCAGCTATAGCCATGTGATATACTCAGTCAATATCGGGAAAGGCTAATAAAACGTTTGATTTTTAGAAGTTTTCTTTCTTTATTCTTATCTGAAATGAATGAAGTGAAGGTAATATACCTTAAGCTACAGGTGAGTAGAGAAAGCTGACTGGAACTTTCTCTGTCAAAAGCCATGCTTTTGAAATACATTGTTGATAGCAGGTTGCTCCACTAGATTCATAATGCATTAGTCCTGGGTCCATATGCATAGGAATATGACAGTCTAAGAGAACTTAAAACCTGCATGCTTTAAAAAGAATTGTGTTTAAGATGTGGCCATACTAAGATTATATTAATTTCTCCTCTTTACCGTATAGTCATAATATGTGATAGGTTGAATATTGGAAGTAACAAGACTTCCTTCAGCCTTTACATTTAAATTTGCTAAAAGGGGAGTTGGTGCTTCAAAGAAATAGGCTTTTGTTTTAAGCTATTGTAGAGTAAGGGACTTGATTTTCCATCTAAAGCCCGCCAAGGACCTTGACCACCAGGACATTTGCATTTGAAAAGACATGCAGACACATCTAGAACTGCTGAGGGATGGGAAAGAAAACATAAAATTTGGTTTTTTGAATTGTAAAAATGTCAAGCAGTTGTCTGTGGAAGCACTGGGTTGAAAAGTCTATTTCCATCAAAGAACCTCTCACCTATTGTTATTTCAAGGCAGCATGCTGAAAACCTGGGGTGCTCACTAGGTGATCACCTTGATTCACTTGTTGTCTAGAAATGGGGTACTAATCCAGTGAAAAAATGGGTTGGGTCTGGCCACTGACCCCCACAGACCTGTTCCACAGGAACTGAAGAGGAGAGTTAAAGAAAGATTGACTGGTCTGAAGGTTGGAGTTGTGCATGATATAAGAGTATAGGAGCTGATGTGGATGCCAATATGTGAAGGATCGTTATTTGAAATGGAGGGAATCATGTGTGACATTCCTGAGACAGCTATGTTAGGTGCAGCAAGAGTTGCAGTAATGGGCCCAAGCATAATGGTGCGGGGCTGGATATTGTTTAGTTCAATTTACATAGGTCATTGGGAGTGCAAACCGACACAAAGGCACCCCAAACCAACATATGTTCATTAAATTTGTCTCAACTTAATAAATATTAAACTCTGTGATTTATTTTCTATTTCAAACTCTGGGAAGCTCTGGTAGATTATATGTTGGGCTTCTAATTGCAAGGCCATCAGTCTGAATCCACCAGTCACAATGAGGGAGAAAAAAATGAGGCTTTCGAATCCAGTAAAGATGAACATCCTTGGAAACCAAAGGAGCAGGCCTAGTATTTCCTTTAAGGTTGCTACAAATCATAGTTGACTTAATTGGTGAGAGCGTGTTTGTTAGGTTGGTTGATTGGCTGTTGTTTGCTTGTTTGTTTTGTTTATTTTTTGGGGGGGTGTCTAACTCTATAGGCCTTCTGGTGGTATAATGGGTTACACGTTGGGCTGTTAAACTGTAAAGTTCAAGTGCAAAATCACCATCTGCTTCTCAGGAGAAAGATGAATATTCCCACTCCTACAAAGAGTTTCCATCTCAGAAACCCATAGGGGCAGTTCTACTCTGTCCTATAAGGTTGCAATCAGCAGGAATTACTCAGTGGCAGTGAGACAGGGGGTCAGTATTGACTCCATGTCAAGGAATACTTCACATTAAGAAATCTTTCTGACGATATGGAACAAGAATTGAGATGCTAAGACAAAGTTGAGCAGTTAAAACCCATCAGCCTCTCCAAGGAGAAAGATTGAGCTCTCTGCTCCTGTAAGAGTTAAATCTTGGCAATCTTAAGAATTTCTAGTATGTGCTGTAGGGTCGCGATGAGTTGGAAATTAACTGGATGATGGTGAGTTGTGGAATACTTCATATCAAGGACCTTGGTGGTACTGCGGGCCAGGCATTGGCCTACTCTCTGCAAAGCTGGGCTCACTGGGAGAACGATGAGGCAACAGCTGGTGCTTTACAGGTTTAATAGTCTCGAAACCCTGTTGAGGATTACTGTGAGTTGGAATCAACTCAGCGGAACTAGGTTTGTTTTGTTTTGACTTGTAGAACATTCATATAGAAGAATAAGAAAAAAATGTACTTTTTTCAGTTTCATTTCTGAAAAAATGTTGAATTTTTGTTATAACATATCCAGATCACCTTCACTTCAATTTTTCATCACTGAAAGAGCTTTGATCCCATTTTTGAACTAAATTAGGGCTAACTAGGAAAACTGACCTTCTCAAGAAAGCCTGTGAGAAGAAGCAGCTGGCAGAATTTCTTGGGAACTTATAGGAAATTTGGTAATGTACAACATTGACTCTCATTTTCATAAACCCTTACCTAATTTGCTTTTTCTTTTATGGAATTATAATAACCTGAAAACCCAAAGAATTCTTACAAATTACAAAAAATATACAACCCAAACCCAAAATGGAGAAAGGTAACCAAACCAACCCCACTGTGGTAGCATTGATTCAGACTCATAACAATCCTATATACAGTTTCTGGACCTGTTATTCTTTATGGAGTATACAACTTTGTCTTAGTGCCATGGAGATACTGGTGGGTTTGAACCACTGACCTGGTGGTTAAAGAAAAAATAAATGGAAAACAAACACATAAAGTAGTTTCAAAGTCATTAGGAAAGTGCAAATTAAACTACAATGAGATACCACTTTACATTCACTAAATGGCTAGGATTTAAAAAAAAATGAGTCTGCACTGGCCAAAAGAGTGGTCATTGACACCATGTGTCTATTGGCCTTTTAACATGTGCTAGTGTTACTGAGGAACTGAACTCTGTCTCTCTCTCTTTCTTTCAAAAGGTTCATTTTAATTAATTAATTTTTTTCATGAATAAGAGTTTTATATAAACGTTAATCGTATAACAAGAACCTTTTCCATCTCAAAAAAGAGATAAAGTGATGACGCCTGCATGGGGAAAGCCGAGTCATGAAAGGGTAGTCATCTCATGATTGGTGGGGGTCTCCACACGGCTGCTCCAGCACCCAGGGCTGCATCTCTGTAGGTCCACGTGGCTTTTTCTACGGGATGTCTTGCTGGAAGTGAGCTTTGGAAGCAAAAGCAGTTACCTGGCTAAGGCACCTTCACCCTGGTTTGACCATCACAAAGCAATTGGCCCTAGACTCGAACAGGGAGGCTCACAGAGCCATGTATGACTCCGACCTTAAATATATCCCACCTGTGTTCATCATCCAGCTTGGGACGATAAGCTAACAACCTCAGTGAACAAATCTTGTGGTTTACACAAGAATATTTATAAACCTCCATTGATTAATGCAATTAGGATACACAGGAACTGCCAGGATTCAAGGTTTCCCATATTCTCATGAATATGGGATATGGTAATATTAATTAATTTATTTTAATTTTTAATAATTTTATTGGGAGCTCTTACAGATATCATAGCATTCCGTAGTTCAATCACATCATGTAGTATAGCACAATTGCTATCACAATCTGTTTGGAAACATTTTATTTTTACTTGAACCCCTTGATATCGGCTCTCCTTTATCCTTTCCATCCCCAACCCTACCCAACAGGAACCCCCTTTCCACTATAATTGTTTTTTTTATTTTTGTTTTGTAATATTTTATGCAATCTAATATGTCCATTCACATACAATTCTATTTATTCTGTTTTTAGATTCCATGAAGTGGGGCTTTGCAATCATCAATGCTATCAGATCCCTATTCCACCCCTCCCTACTCCCCATCCCTCCACCCCTCCCCCTCTATTTTCCTGTACCCCGAGGGAGCCATCACTCTTGCTACTGTTTCTGAAGGATTATCTATCTTGCCTTTCATGTACTGAATGATGTTAAATATACAAGTGAACACACACAAATCTAACATGATTAATAAAGTAAAACAAAATTTAAAAAACCCCATATAGTCAAGGAAGGAAATATTAAAGAACTAGAAGATAGTTATGTGTTTCATCAATGCTATACCACACCTGGGTTTATCATGCCTTCAAGGTGCCCCTTTTGAGAGGGAATGTCATTATCATGCACGTGGGTTTTGGGTCTCCACTAACTATATCCACACTCCATCACATTGATTTAGTTACTTGTTTTTGAACTTCGGATACCTCTTTGCATCAACACCACATGGTCACACAAACTGGTGTGTTTCTTCCATGTGGGCTTTGTTGCTTCCCTGCTAGGTGGCCACGTGTTTAACTACAATCCATTAAGATCCCAGACACTATCTTTTAATAGTCAGGCACCTTCAGCTTTCTTTATAAGCTTATCCACTTATTTTGTGTCAGCGATCTTGTCAGGCAGGTGAGTATAATGCAATACCACATTATTAGAACAAACCATTCTTATATGGAGGTAAGATTTAATTAGAGCCCCAATTCCAGTGCATTTTTATTTAGATTTCTATTGTTCTTTAGACTAGTGTATACCATATTGGGCAGTACAGCCAGATGATGGAATTATGAATAATTTCCCTTTTGCTTATTTAAACATTTTATATGATAAATATGTATTGTTTTTACAATAAGGAATAAGTAAATGGTTTTGTTTTAAAAAATGAAAAGCAATAGACATTGGTGAAGATGTGGAGAACTGAAACGCCTATTGTTGGTGATATTGGGAATGATACAGCTTCTGTGGAAAATAGTTTGTTGGTTTCTCAAAATGTTAAGAATAGAATTACCATACGATCTTACCCACACTCCTAGTAACATACCCTAAATAATTGAAGACAAGAATGTAAAATTTGTCCGTCAAGATTCAGTGTAATACAACTGACAATGGCTAAAAGGTGAATATAGCTTCAATGCCCATCAACAGATGGTTGGATAAACAGGATGTGGTACATACATAAATGAAATATATAGCCATAAAGAAAAATGAACAATATGATCCTAGCTACAACACATGTGAAGATATGCTAAGAGAGCTAAGTGAGATAAATCACAAAAGGAAAAATAGATCATCACAGTTCTATGAAATATATAGAAAAGGCAAATATGTAAAATCTATGTTGATTAGTGGTTTCAAGTGGTGAGCAAAGAATCCTGGTGACACAAAGTATAGGCATTCAACTACTAAACAAAAAGTCAGTCTTTCAAACCTACACGCACTCCACAGGAGAAAAGACTCAGTTATTGATCCACTCCTAGGTGGCAGTTCTGCTCTGTTCTCTATGGTTACTATAAGTCAGAACCAAAATAACCATACCCACAGAAACAAAAGGGTGAGTCATAGGCAAGGTGGAAGATGGAGTCCTTGTTTAGAAAACACTAAGCATCTGTTCTTCATCCCATAGACTTTGAACATATCATCAAGGTGAGAATAGTCCCTGGAGAAGGACTCATAGTTAGTAGACGGTCAGGGAAGGACAGAAAGGCTTTGAAAGAAATGGGTGGATAAATTGGCTACAACAATGAAATAATACATAGCAGCAATTGGGAGCATGGCAGGGACCTGGCAGTGTTCTGTTCTGTTGTGAATTAGGACTGATGATACAAGTACCTGCCAATGATAACAAAGCTTCTGTTAAGGTTGATGGGAAAATTTAGAAATAAAAGCTGGTGATAATTAAATGCTATGATGAATGTAATTAATGCCATTGAATGAATTGTAAATGTAAAAATGTTGAAATGGCTAATGTTTTGTTTTACATTTCTTAATCCCACAGACATGCTCACAAAATTTTGCCCAAGGACTGCGCTCTATAAATAGCTTTCGGTTTTGTTTTCTGTTACATAGTCTAAGAAAGCTGGAAAAGGTGGACAATAATATCCTTTTTGAAGAAAGCTATCTGAGATGCATCTCAAAGTATTTGTCAGAGGATAAGCTTCCAGTCACCATCAGTGCCCTTCGTTCTTCCTCTTTTGCTATGTATATGAAATAGCATGTGTTTGTGACGGGATTATTCCCCAGCTACCTTCTGCCGTGGATGGTGTGCCCTGTCTTCCAGAGCCACTGTTGCCACACTTGGAGAAGCAAGATGATGAAAAATGATTTTCAATCATATTTTTCAATATCTAAAAAATGTATTCAACTATGTGAGCTAGAGAAAAATGGAATCAAATCATCATATACACTTCAATAGAGGTATTTCTGGATAAATGGAGCAGGTGGAAACCCCCAAATCAATCATATCACTGCAAGCTTATTATTGTAGTAATGCTTCACATCTATCTGCAGAGAATTATGAATTTCTAATATTTTGGAACTATTTCTTATTCTTAAGCATAATATGAAAAGTAAGAAAGATATTCAAACATGAACTCTTTAAACATTGCTGCTAAATATTTCTACCTGTAAGAAGGGATATTGCCAAATAATCTATCTTTAGGTATTTTATGAAGTATGTTTCTCATTAGATCTGGAAAAATGCCACTATTTATTAAGTGAATAAAACACATGGCTATTATTAATTTTTTAAAGGCATAATGTCACAGATTTAAAAGATTTTCTGGAATCAATATGAGCTGAAATTTAAAAGTCTGCAGATTCACTTCATGGGAGATTTATTACCAGGTAGAAATTAATCATTGGCAAATAACCTTGTTTAATTGTATCTATTAAAGGTAAAATTTAGGGCCATAGTCAATCTACTTTTAACATTTCTCTCATTGCAGATATGCACCATACAATGAATCAGGCATTTTGTCTCACTGCATGATCCTATGAGAGAAGATATTAAACCCTTGAATTCCCACATGCTAGCTTTTGAATAAATTGATACGTTTATGTTTGTATATCTTATTTAATAATTTAAAGCAGTTTCAAGGCACATCATAAGTGTAGTAACAATGAAATCCACAAGGTTATTTACCTTTTGAGCTACTTTACTGTACGAGATGCTTGAGTTTTTAATTGGTAGATAGATGTAACTCATGTAATCATCAATTATTTTACTGAATATATCCTAAATGTAAAACACTGTTCTATATACATTAGATATATTTTGATCGTACAGATATCTTGCCTCATTTTACTTTAAAATAAATGTGATATAAAAGTAACTTTTCAGCGATTGTGTCAGGAAAGTGATCATCATAGAATTCTGGATTGTTTGAACAAAGTGTTCTTATGTTGAGGGAGTACTTGAGTCGAGGCCCAATGTCCATCTGCAACCTTAATTCTTAACATATCTATATCTATAGATCTATGGATATACTATATATATATAGATATCTCTCTATATATAGAGTGTTCTATTCCCTTCTCATTGTATATAGGGTTACATATGGACATGCCTGTATTTAGACCTCTATAAATGTTCTTTGCTTTCTGGTTTCTTTCCTCTATTTCCTTTTACTTCCCTCTTGTGCCACCATCATATTCAGCCTTCATTCATATTTAGTAATTCCTCACAGCTACATTGCCCTTGATTAAACCCCACTAGACATCCTACACCCTTCTCTCCATTGATTTTAGTTCACTTGTTATACCATTGTCCCTGGATTGGTTTCCATCCCCCTTCCTTTTTCCTACTTCCCCTTCTCCTGTATACCCCTGGACCCCTCTGCCCCATTCTTTTCCTCTCCAAATTGTTTATCCCACCTATATTATTGAACTTCCTGACACGATCACCTTCCCAATACTATCGCTGAAGACAAAAGTGGTGCATAAGCAAATGTGGTGAAGAAAGGTGATGGTGCCCGGCTATCAAAAGATATAGCACAGCGGTTCTCAGCCTTTCACAGGGGTTACCTAAGACAATTGGAAAACACATATTTCCAATGGTCGTAGGAACAGAGACACCACTCCTCTACTTGTCTCCAGGAGAGTCCATCCACAAGCAGATATGACCACATGAGTACCCAGTGTGATAATGTACTTATGCGGACCAGTCACACATGTGTAGAGAGCAGCTCCTGTGTAGTAAGCAGCTACTGTGTAGAAAGCAGCTGCTGTGCTGAAAGCAGCTACTCTGTTAAAAGCAGCTAATGTCTTGAAAGCAGCAGTACTGGAGGTAAAATGACATTTCAATGAATTATAATTACTGGGTAAATGTAAAATCATCAACTACTGCAAAAAAACCTATACTATGGGAACTTAATTTGGATGCTGATGGGTCTTTTTATATTCAGCTATGGTTGATGTGAATACTGCCCTTGTGATAGTAACAGATATGTAAAAAACCCACAGAGAATGGTAAATCATAGGAAACTTTAATGAACTATATTGACTAAACTATGCCATGTATCATCTTTTGTATTATTAAAGTTATTGTTATATATTATTTTCATTAGCAAACCACCCCATGACAAAGGATCATGTAGACAAGAATATTAAGAAAAGAAAATATAGTGCAGATTTTTTGCAGTATGGTTTTATCTCAATAATTATAGCAGGAATTGAGAAACTGCAATGTGTTCTTTGTTGTGAAGTTCTAGAAGTTGAATCTATGAAGCCAAACAAACTAAAACACCATTTTGATAGCAAGCATCACGCTTTGCTGGAAAGGGTACCAACTATTTTAGAAGCAAACATGATGGACTCAAGAAAGCCAGATTTGACACTGGTGGCAAGTACCACAAACAAAACATAAGTCATTGAAGCTTCACATTTGGTGGCACTCACAATTGCTAGAGCTATGAAACCTCACAACATTTTTGAGGATTTACTGTTGCCAGTGGTCATAGACATTGTTAGAGGTATGATCAGAGATGAATTTCTGACAAAATTGAGTGCAATTTCCTAATGACACTGTCCGCAGAAGAATAGATGATATGTCTGCTGATATTCTTGATCAGATAATCCAAGATTCAAATCTACCCCACTTCCAATATTTAGCATCCAGCTTGATGAATCTGCAGACATTGCAAACTGTTACAGTAACTGGTTTACATGAGGTCTATTAATGATAGCGACTTTAAATATGAGTTTCTTTTTTGAAACCCTCTTGAAATGACAACTACTGCATATGATGTAGTTGACACAGTTGGTTCATTTCTGAAAGAGCAGAAGATCTCTTGGGAAAAGGTTTGTGGTGTTTGCACAGATGGCGCTCCAGCTATGCTAGGATGCTGATCTGGATTTCAATGTTGGGTACTGAATGAGTCACCAAAAGTCATTGGAACTCACAGTATGATTCATCGGCACATATAAGCAACAAAGACACTGCCACAAGAGTTACAAGAAGTAATGAAAAGCATCATTAGTTCTGAGAATTTTGTAAAGGCGAGCACTTTTAGTGGACTATTTTCACAATGGTGCCATGGGTTGGATGCATCGAATAATGCTCTGTTATTTCACACTGAAGTGAGATCATTGTCAAGAGGAAACGTTTTAAAATGTATTGTTGAGCTTTGTGAGGAACTCAAAACGTTTTTTAATCATATCTTGTTCTGTCTGAGACTGTGTTACGCCTTCTTCTTCCATTTCTAACGACATATCTTTGTGAAACAGGGTTTTCCAGCTTGTTGGTTATCAAGTCTAAATGCAGAAGTAGACTTGTTGTGGAAGATGATCTTCACTGTGCTCTTGCAAAGACTGCCCTGAAAATTTCTGATCTGGTGAGAAAGAAGCTATCTCAAACTTCTCACTGACTTGGTTTTTAATGCATACTGTTGCAAAATGTAGCAATGTAGTTAACTGTTGTTATATTAAGACTGTTACCCATGCTACACCATGCTTCAAGGCAAAATTTCATTTATTTGTAATTAGAAATAAATATTTCACGATATATAATTACATATTGTTTTGTGTTTAATCACTACACTTTAATTATGTTAAATTTGTAGCAATGAAAATACATCCTGCATATCAGATATTTACATTATGATTCATAAGAGTAGCAAAATTACAGTTATGAAGTAGCAATGAAAAACATTTTATGGTTTGGGTCACCACTTCACGAGGAACTGTATTAAAGGTTCACGACTTTAGGAAGGTTGAGAACCACTGATAGCATCTGGGGTCTTAAAGGCTTGAAGATAAACAAGAGGCCATCTAGCTGAGAAGCAACAAAGCCCACATGGGAGAAGTGCACCAGCCAATGTGAACATGAGGTGTCCATGGAATCAGGTATCAGACATCTAAGAAGCAGACCAAAATCATACCCAATGTGAATGGGAGAGGGGAGGTGTGGAGTGGAGACCCAATGCTTATCTGCATTCAATTGGTCATGCCCTCACAGAAGGTTCACAAGGAAGCTATGTGCCAGTCAGGTACAGTATAGCACCGATGAAACACACAACTTTCCTCTAGTTCTTTAATGCTTGCCCCCCACTATCGAGATTTCAGTTCTACCTTACCAATCAGATTAGACCAGAACATGCAGACTGCTACAGATAAGAGCTCACAACACAGGGAATCCAAGATAGATAAACCCCTCAGGGCCAACAATGAGAATAGAGATACCAGGAGGATAAGGGGAAGGTGGGGAGGTAGAAAGGGGGAATTGATCACAAGGATTAACATGTAAGGGGGATGAACAACAGAAAAGTGGGTGAAGGGTGACAGAGAACGATGTAAGATATGAAAATAATAATCTATAACTTATCAAGGTTTCATGAGGGAGGGCAGGTGGGGGAAAACCGAGAAGCCGAAATCAAGGACTCAAGTAGAAAGAAAATGTTATGAAAAAGATGATGGCAGCATATGTACAAATGTGCTTGACATAATGGATGAATGTGTAGATTGTGATAAGTGATATAAGAGCCCCCAATAAGTATTTAATTTAAAAATAAGTATTTAATTTAAGTAAGTATTTAATTTATAAAAAGAAAGGAAAGACAAAACAAAGCAGACGAAGAAAATTTGTGTGGCTACAAAAATGAAAGTTCTCCAAAAAATAAATGACAGAGCAGAGTAATGGGGGAAAGAATGTGTCAGAGTTAAGTGGTGGAGTTTGGACACAATTTTAAGTAGGGGGATCAAGATAGGGCGAATTGAAAAATGTAGCAGAAATGTGTTTGTTTCAAAGGAAGTCTGAAAAAGAAGAGGATTTTTTATGGAAAAGGGACAAAGAGGTTGGTCTTAAAATATTAATAGTTTGTTAGGTAGAAAATAATGGCATATAACCATAGGAAAATTTAAATGAATAAGGAAATCATGTTTATAAAACGTGTTTGTGTATTGTACATACCTATATGTTATATGAAGAGGGCCTATGAGGCAGGAGAAGACTAAGGCAGAGATAAAGAGAAAAAGAGAGAGCATGAATTCTAGGTTCTACTCCTACTCTCCAACATAAATAAAAATGACTTTAGATTATTGTCTACTCAAAATGGCCAGCAACTTTTTTTATCTCCTTGAGTATAGATGATTTGGAGGTGATAAAAGTTTATCTAAATTTTATCAATTTAACAAAATCTCCAGAAAAACAAAGAAGATCTTAAATTTGTTTGTGTTGCCAATTTCCTTTGTGTAAACAACCTAATTATAAACAATTTGAAGTTACCAACACCAAATTACTGAACACAGAACTGAGGTGAGAAGTACAATAAATGTTTACCATAACCTAAGAGTTTTATTTCATAGATGATAGTGACTCTTATAAATAATTAGGAAGTGAAATTACTTTTGTTTTTCATTTAATTTCCATGGATGAAGGTTATAAAATATAATTGTTAAAAATTACTGTGTTTAATATCTGGCTCACAAAATTCTTGAAAACAGAAACAAACTATAGGATCTCACTGAGCTTTAATGAACTAAGTAAAATCTGAACTATCTTAGCCCTGAAACTTCTTTAGTTAAGGGTAATGTGACATTCACAGAGCTGCTTGTTCCTGTGTTACAGGGATGCCAAGTTCTAAGGCCTTTTTCCTGAGCATCACACAGTTTGGTGGCTGGTCAAACAATTGCCAGTGAACGGGCCACAATGTCTTCCCAGGTACTTGTGATCCCATAGCAATGGCAAGTGCAATGCCAGCAAATCAACAGCGTTTTGATGCTTAAAAAAAAATGAACAAATCAAAACACTTGTTTATGTTTTAACTGTGAGGGTAGAAGAAAATAGCTGTGAAGGATTCAACTTTTAATCTTCAAAAAAAGAAATGAGTACCGGTGTATGACTGATGCCGTTGATTTCCCCGGTGCTTTCTGCTATGCTTGAGCACATGTTCCAGTGTGAATCACTGCCCTGAACTTGTCGCTTTTTCCAGATCTTGCCCTCTTTATGTTGATATGATGACAGCAACACGAGAGATGCATTCTTCCACCCAGTGACAAATACAATGGTCAAGTTTAATGTTGAGAGGATTAGACAAGGGAGAGAAAAGTTGCCTTAGTTGCTTTTACATGGTAACGAATGACTCCTGCCGTGTTTCTTCTGCCTGCTGACTTGGCTGAAAGGCTGAAAGAGCATATGTTAATTGGAGCAGCAGCAACTAATAAACGTGAAGTACTGGCTTCTCATATGAGCTAATGGTTTCAAATATTCTGATTTTGCTTTTGCTTTACTCTTGTTGCTGTTTCCGGTATGTGAAGCCTCTGGGACTTTGAACCTGTTCACTCCACCTTGATCCCCCTGCCAAGGATCAGCATTTCCACCCTATGGATTCAAATAGAAAATTTTAACAAGCGCTCCTGGTGATTTTTGTCTTGGGTACTCCCCAAGGCTTGAGACTGAGGTTAAAATCTGATTTACTGAATCAAGAGTGGAAATGCAAACACTTGGGCAGCATCGCAGGGGAACTATCACTTAAGGAAACGTGTTTCATTGTTTGGTTGTTGCCCTCTTATTTTTTCCAAGGTGTCTTCTTACCAGAATAAAATTTAAATATATATATATATATATTCATTATTATTGTTATTGTTAGGTGCCATGGAGTTGATTCTGACTCATAGCACGTTTGACCGGCAAATCACTGTCCTACCCTGTACTACCCTCACAATTGTTGTTATGTATTAGTGTCTAATAATCTTTCTCTACTTATTAGTGAAGACCTGGCAGAGTCCCTGTGTCTGTCACTGAGCCCTTTAAAAGTTTTGTGTTTAGTTTTTAATATCTTGAAGAGATGTGTGCATCAGAAGATACATTTCATGATAATCTGGATCTACGTAGTTTTGTTCTCAATTTGCAGTTATTTACCACATGTTTACTGAGGAGGAAACGTATCCAAATTGGTTCATTAAATTGTTAAGCATTAGCCAACTAGTAAGTTAGAATGTCTGATAATTAAAAATATTCTAATTTAAAAGCCATTTCTTCTTCAAAAGCACCAGGATATCCCCACAATATCCATCTGCGAGAATGAACGAAGTGGCATTAAAAGCATGGGACTTGCAGTCTGAGGTCAAGGAGTCCTAAGTGAAAGTATCTCCCAAGAATGGGAAGCTTGGTAAACTTCTCTTGCCTTGTTTTCTTCCAGTATCATGTTTCCTCTGCCTCAATAACAGGGCATTTATGAGCTTCTTAAATTTTAAATATGATGCCAAATTGAAAAAAATTAGGGAAACACTGCAGAAATGCCTTTATCCTTTCCTTTCCTGCAACAACAAAAAAATAGAACAAGTACTTCCGCAGGCTGTTTACCCTAATAGAATTTATTGTGGCAGTTATTATGCCAGTTGTCTTATTTATATCAGTTGTATTATACATATATCAAAGGATCTTGTCAGCTAGTTTTACTTGCATGACAAAGTATTTTAAGAAAAGTATTTCTTAAGTGTGATCAGAGATATATCACATTCATTCAGGGACAATTAAGCTCTAAATGTGGAGACCAAGTATCTGCATGCTTCACAAAATTTCCTGGTTGAATGGCATTTATAATACCATTTGCTGGATCCCTACATAAAACTGAAGTTTTTGATCTTTATCAGTAAGTGGTTCAAATCTTTTTCAATGTCAGTGAGCAAGCTTGTATCACCCGTGTATCTCAGGTTATTGTGAGTCTTACTCTAATTCTGATGCTGAGTTCGTCTTCATATAGTTCAATATTCAGATTATTTTCTCAGCAAACATACTGAATAAGCACGATGAAAGGATACAATGCTGGCACACACTTTTTCTGATTTTAACCCACAGAGTATCCCTTTGAAGTGTCCCTTAATTTGTGGAAATTTTCTACATAGCCACTGCTAAATATTCTGGAATTCTCAAAGGAAAGAGAACATAAAGTTTGAGGGAAAATGGAATATCAACATGTTAAAGTTTCAGGCCTAAAGGAGGCGGGAATGTCATCATCAGTGCTGTGAATTACTCATGGTGTTAGCTGAATCACCCACCCAGGAATAGAGAGAAAGCCTCAGGCAGAGCTGCGGTAAGCAAGCGAGTGGGGTGTCGGCAGGGGGTGGCTGCACCTGCACCTTGTCTAATTCTAGCTCAGCACGTCTCTGTCACCCGGGAGGGATGAAGTCCAAGAACAGCTGTGACTCAGATTGAGAGGCCGGAGAGATGGAAGTGGAAGCAAGTTGAGTCTCCTACTCCTCGTTTTTAGACATTTTCTAATGACTGTAGGTGGTTTCTCCAGTCATGTATCCATAACTACCACACTGATTTATGAGTCCTTATGTAAAAGTATTGTTTACACCAATAATCATATAAGTGTACATACATATAGATTTATTTAGATGATATTTCCATGTTTATGTATAAGAAAAGCATGACAATTTATATGATCATATCATCACATACCTCACATACCATAGGTTTTCCATTTAATATATAAATTATATCCTTCAATTGACCACTGCTGGATATATTTGCAAAATACATCAGTGTATTTCAAACTTGAAAAGATTGAAGAAGGACTTGGGGATCATGTTCAAATGTACCTTCTGATTCAGTAGTTCCAGAGTGGGGTTGGAAAATACGCATTTCTAACAAGCCCAATGTGAAGCGAGTAATCTGAAGCCTACATTTTAATGAATAAAGATATGAATAATTAAGCTATAGGTGATGCACTAAATTCTTAATATAAATTTTATGTATTTATTTTTTAGAGAAAACTTTGGAAATAATTTGCACTCAACTACTATTCTCAAAAGTTAGCAGCTAGATTCCATCTAGCAACATCATAGAATATAAGCTTAGTACTCTGTTTTTGTAAAAATAATATCTAGAAAAAAAACAAGAGTACTTCTATTATGTAAAGCACAAGGTCACCAAGAATCCTACAGCACTAAGTTTGTTTGGTTTGATTTATTTTCAGCTGCCCTCTTTAATGACACTTTCTCCTTGAATGATTATTGTTATCCCCTAATGAGAAAATATCATTGAACAGGCTTATATCTAGGATCCAAGTACATCTGGGTTGAAATCTTGACTTTGAGTATTTTGATTGTAACTGTAAACATGTTGTTAGTATGCCATTTTCCCATGGTAACATATGCTGTATACTCTATCCGATCTCACCTTTTCCCATTTTAAAGAATGTTAAAGTTTTATTGACATATGTTGTATGTATCCTACAATACAATAGTTTAATCATGTTAATAAAAGCTATACAATCATCTCCACAATTAGTTTTAGAACATTTACTTCCCTTTCGTACTGTTAGTCTAGGTTGACTAGAGAAACAAACTCAGACACTCATATCTGTGTAAGAGAGAATTTTATTTCAAAGAGTAATTGAATGTTGAGAAATCATTCTAGCCCAGTCAGATCAAGCCGATTAGTCCAATATTACCCCATATGTCGCTAATAGCCCATAAATTCCTCTTCAGACTCATGCAAGCATACAATGACGCCGAAAGCAGGAAGATCCCAGGCCATTGGGTGGAAAATCCCAGACCATTGTGTATCCAGTGGCAGTGGAAGAATCTCAGTGAGGGCAGGGGACTCCACAAGGAGGGTTTCAGCTCCAGACTCTAGTGTAGTTCCATGTGTCTTCTCAACAGGAATGTCTTGCAGGGAGTGAGTGTGTGTCTGCCTCCAAGTGAGCTATTTATCTCCTTAGCACCTTCAAATGAGGCCATCAAGCTGTGACCTGATTGACAGATTAAACTCCATCCCTTCATTCAAGTCTAAAATTAACAGCAGATTCGGTAACTGCCATATATACTCATTGCCATTATCTCCTCACTTCCCCACAAACTCCCACCCTACCCATCAAGGAACCACCAATGCAGTCACTGTCTCTAGCTCTACCCATCCTGAATATCATGGACAGAAAAATAGAGAAAACCATATATAGAAAAACATAGCACTCTGTATGGTATCAAGTCTGTTCACATAATCTCTGATCTGTGGTCAGAAGAGATTCAGTGGAGGCTGAAGCTGTGTGTGGACCCTGTGAAAGGATTGTGGGTTCCCACTGTCATCCATAGCTTTCCCAAAAATGAGTGCTCATTATTTAGGCTCAGATACCATCCCCTCTAAATTCTAATAATTCTAAATTCTACAATGTACTATCAATAGAATGAAGGATACTATCAATAGAACTAACATATGCCGCATGGGGATGATCAAAAATGTTCTCTACCAAAAATGTTAATGATGTATCTGAAATGAACTAGAGACTTTTATATAAATCATATATATATATAAATAGATTTGGGGGATCACACTTAATTCTAGTCCCAGTCGGAGAACACTTAGTTATAATTACATGGCTCTGATTGAAGCTTGCCTTCATGAGGAGATCACTGAGGATAGGGGTGATACAGCAAAGTGTGGTGGAGAAACTAGATGGTGCCTGCCTTATTAGAATGAATGACATCTGAAGTCTTACAGGGTTGTCTTTGAACAAGCAGCCATCTGAGTGAGGCATCAAGTGGGCCCACACAGAAGAAGCACACTCGCCTGGTTGATCCAAGAATTGTCAATGATAATGTCCAAACTTCTCCCATATGCAAGGGCTAAGTGGCATAATCTGCTTTCAAGGATTGGCTGCAACAATGGGCTCAGACCTAGAAACAATTGTGAGGATGGCGCAGGACCGGGCAGCCTTTTGTACTGCTCTGCATAAGGTTCCTGTGGGACGGAAGTCACCCAGTGGCACCTAACAATGATCACTCACGAGGGAATATGTTAAAGATGTATAAAGGCATAAATAGCAGCAAATCACAAACAACAGTTTTTAAATCCATAATTCCTGACATTGATTGTCTTCTTTATGTTGTATGATCATTCTCATCTTTTCTGTGCTGCTTACTCCATTTAAAGAACTTACTCCATCGAAAGTTCCTGTTTAATCTTTCAAGTTGCTGTTGGTAATATGATCCCATCTAGTCAGTTCTTAAGATATTATGGAAAAGGAAGAAGGTGTTCATTTAGGTGACCTCCTCTCCCGTTTTTGACTTTTCTTTCTGATGGCCTTCCAGGTGAATTTTGGGGCTCCACTATGTCTCCCCTGAATGTCAATTTGATTGCTTGTTTTTTGAATTTCGGATACCTATTACCATTGACACGTCATGATCAAAAAGACTGGTGTGCTTCTTACATGTGGGCTTGGTTGCTTTGTGACTGTGAACTGCACAGCAATGAACATTGGAGCACAGATGTCTGGTTGTGACTTCTTTCTTATTTCTTCTGGGTATGCGCCCAGTAGTGGAATCCCTGGATATAAGGTAACTTGATTTCCAATCTGTTTTAGGTATTGTAAATTCTCTTTCCACAGTGGCTCTATGTATCTACAAGACCACAAGCAGTGAATCAGAGTTCCTATCTTACCAGACCCACACCAACATTTGTTCCTTTCTGTTTTTTTGAATTGGGTTATCCGCGTGGGTGTTAGGTGGTATCTCATGATTGTTTTGATTAGCATTCGCTAATGGCTCATGATCAGGAACATTTTCTGATATGTTTATTGCCCATTTGGGTTTTCTCTTCTGTGAACCATATGTTCAAGTGTGGTGCCCACCTCTTTAGTAGGCTATTCATTTTTTTTCTTATTGTAAGGTGCAGGGTTCTGTAGAGTTTAGTAATAAGACCTTTATCTGATATGTCATTACTAAATATCGTTTCCTAGTTTGTGTACACTCTCATAACTCTCTTGACGACATGTTTTGATGCACATGTTTCTTTTATCGTTAGTATGTCCCAGCCATCTATTCTCCCTTCCTCTGGGTGTGTATCCTTCATTATTGCCCATAGTCCATGTATTTCCTGTGCTAAGGTCCGTAAGTTTGTCCCATTTTTTTCATTGATGATCCTGATAGTTTTGGGTTTTACCTCGAGTTCTGTGATCCACCTTGAATTTGTCTTTGTGTATGGGGTGAGGCACTGTTCTTGGTTCATTCTTCTGCACGTTGAGATCCAGTTTTTCAAGCACCATATGCTAAAAAGGGCATTTGATGTTAGTTAGTTTGTTTTGGGGGGGGAGTTATAAAATATCAGTTTACTGTATTCTGCTGCTTTTATTTATGGATTTTCTGTTCTATCCATTGGTCTGAGTATCTATCATTATACCAATACCATGCTGTTTTGACAACTGTGGCTGTACAATATGTTTTAAAGTCAGGTAAAGCAAGCAAACCAACTTTTTTCTTCCTCTTTAGAAGGTCTTTGCCAATTCTGGGTTTCTTCCCTTTCCCTATGAAGTTAGTATTCAGTTTTTCATTTCTTTGAAAAATGATCCTGGTATTTGTATTGGGATCACATTGAGCCTATATAGTGCCTTAGGTTGGATTGACATCTTTGCAGTATTGAGTCTAATAAACCACAGGCATGGGATACTTTTTCATTTTTCAGTCCCTTTTTGTTTCTTGTAATAATGTTCTGTAGTTTTCCTCATGCAGAATCTCTGGTTTTTGGTTAGGTATATCCCTAGACATTTTAATTTATGCTTGGCTATTTTGAAGGGTACTACCTTCTTGACCTCATTTATTTTCATCCCATCCATTGCATCTAGAAATCCAATTGACCCTGCTTGTTGATCTTATATCCTGCCACTACCATATTCCCCTATTGTTTCCAGCACTCCTATTGTGAAGCCTTTCAAGTTATCTATATATAAAATAATATCATCTGCAAATAACGATAGTTTCATATATTCCTTCTTCAGACATATACCATTGATATCCTTCCATTGCCTTTTATTATTAGCTAGGACCTTCAGGACCATGGTGAATAAAATTTGGGTCAAGGGGCATCCTTGTTTGGTCCCCTATTTTCAGTGGGAATGTTTTCATCTTTTCTCCATTGATTGTACACTGGCTGTTGGATTTTCATATATAGCTTTAATTATATTGAACTAATTCCTTCCAATCCAATCTTCTTGGGTATATTAATTAGGTGTTGAACATTATTGAATGCTTTTTCTTCTTCTATTAATATCATATGTTTCTTGTCCTTTTTCTCCTCAATGTGGTGGATAATGTCAATGGATTTTCCAATGTTGAACCAACCCTGCATCCCTGGTGTGACTCCCACTTAGTCATGATGAATTATTTTTTTTATATACCTTTGTTTTTTATTGGCCAAGATTTTTAAAAGGACTTTTGCATCTATGCTCATTACAGATATCAGCCTGTAGTTCTCTATTCTTGTGGGATCCTTGCCTGGTTTTGGTATCAGTTTTATACTAGCTACATAGAATGTGTTTGGGAGCTTACCGTCCTTTCCCATGTTCTGAATGTCTGAAGAGGACTTTATAGATCAGTATAGGGCATATATGGGTTAATATTGGACTTATGGACTTGATTTGGACTGGGCTACTATGTTTTCTCAATATTTAATTGCTCTTATATATAAACCTTTCTTATAAACATATAAGTCTCTCTGGATTTATTTCTTTAGTCAACCCAGACTAACACAAAGAGCTCTATGATTTCTTTCTCAAAGCTAGTAGAGGGAATTCTAAGGACTACCTGGAACCAGCTTCACTGAAGGTTGGAACTGTGTCTCTCGCCCACTGGGGTTGACTCTGTCCCTACACAGTCTGGGTTCCCTCTCAGGCAGAGTGGGAGGGCAATTGTGTGTTGCAGTGGTGGTACTGAGCAGGCCCATTGCATGCAGAGTGGGCTAGACTCAGAGGTCTTAGCTAGAGATGAAGCTACTCAAGTGAACTGTGAATAGACCAGTAGAAGCTCCGATTACTAGGAGTAGTGTCAGGTCTGTCATGAGCAGTTACAGTGGCACTTGGCAGGCCAATCACACACAGGTGGACCAGTGTTCATGGGACCTGGGTAAAGAGGGTTATGGAGGAAAAGTATTTGGTGGAGAATAGGTTGTTGTTGGAGAACAGGTATTGGCAAGGTGTAGGAAGCAGATTGTAGATATTATGGTGGTTGGGGTGCCTAATGGATATGTTAACTATACGAGGGTCCCTTTTAGATCCTAAAAATTGAGAAAGGAAAGTGTGCAGATCTTAAACTATTGTGTTTTTAACAAAAGTCCCCTTTATAATAGGTTGCTGCAGAACTCCGAGATAGGATATTATTGTCGGTGCCTCTGTGAGGTGGGTGTTCTGTTCAGAAGGTGGTCAGGGTAGGTTCAGTGAGACCCTGCTTTCACTAGCTACTATTCCAGGGGTGTCGAAGGTCACCAAGTAACCCTGATGGGATTCGCTCTAATTTCTGCGGCAGAGAAAGGAGCCCTGTGTTTTCAGAAGGCAATGTGAATTGGACTAACATCTATACGGTGCTAGCTTTGCAACAAGTTCAAGTTGCATCTCTGTCTACCTGGAGGCCAGCTCTCTCCTGAGAAAGCTAAAATTATATTTGACGAGTTCAGATCATGAGTTAGTTAGTTTTTTGTGCCAACCTGGCTGATAAACACGTGAGGTTCATTGAAGAGTGGCGAGATAAGCCTTGACTTTCAAGTTCTCGGGTCTTCTGCTTTCTGATGGTCGCACCAGGGTGCAGCTGCCTTAGCCAGTTCCCTGCTTCAGCTGGCAAGGCTCATTTCCTGCAAGACATCCCTGAGGAGAAGCCACATGGACCTCCCCTGATGCAGCCCTGGGTGCTGGAGCAGCCATGTGGAGACACCTGCGAGTGCTGAAATGCTTATACTTTCACTGATTTGGCTTTCTGCCTGCAGTCAGCATCATTGCATTTGTTTTGCTAGATGGAGGAGGACTTTGTGGATTGGTGTCAGACATATGGACTAATGTTGGACTTGTAGGTTTGGGCAGCACTGGGTTGGGATGTTTTCTTAATGTGCACTTACCCTTTATATAAACTTTCTCTTATATGCATCCATTTATGTGGATTTGTGTCTCTAATGTATCCAGCCTAATACAGACAAGTTCTGGTGTTATGGATGGAAGGGAACCAGTTCCAGAGGTTATCGTGGTTGGAGTAAAGGAGGAGTGCAATGGAACTTCTAGGGTCCCTTGTTTATCCTCCATTTTATATAGCGCCCCTATTTAGGCATATGATGATTTACTGCCTCATGTTCTTGTAGGGTGTCAAATAGGAGGAGAGGTTCAGCCTAGGGTGATGTTTTGGTGTGTGGTATGGTTGTGAGACCTATAGTCTTGTGCTTGGGTTAGTAATCCTATAGTCTTGTGCTTGGGTTAGTAATCCTGAGATAATATTACTCTGGTATAAGTCATCAGAGGGAATGTGGATGGTGGAGGTGGCCAAATGGGGTTGGGTGGGTGGGGTCTATCCCTGTCACCGACCTAAGTAGCCTAACGGGTGGAGTATAGCAATAGATTCTCAAGAAGTTGGATTGTTCCATGGAAGGCTGGCTTAGCTGACTTACTATTGAGTGGTTCTTCAGACTTTCAAAGCCTGTTTGTCAAGCTGAAAACTGGTAAAACCTGCTTTGGCCTGGGTTGAGGATTTTAGCAGTAGGTGGCTTTTCCTTTTTTGTTATGTTAATACCCTATTAATGAGCCTGGCTTGGGATAACTTCCTTTCAAAGGTACCAAAAGGAACACAGCCTTGGAATGAACAGGTTTCTTATCTGTTCCAGGTGGCTGTGAAACACCATCTAAGACCATCCAACAGCTCACAGGAGTACTTGTCTGTGTCCTTAGCTTCGGAGGGGTCTGATTGTAATGGTTTCACCTATGAATGGTGCCCAGGGTCTGGGGAAGAAGGTACGTAGAGAGTAGACAGAACCACGAAGAAAAAAATATATGTTGGCCCTCCTTTCCAACATCCATGCACAGCCAGGGATCCAGAGCAGGAACAGCAATCCTTTGCTGCTGAGGCCCTCCACCAAGGCTGCTTCATCCAGGTAGCAGGTGCAGCCTGGCCAGCAGATGGCTCTCCTCTTTAATTTCCCCATAGGACCCAGCACTGCCAGGGGCAGTTTGTTTACACTGATAGCATGGCCCTCAGGGAGGCCTCTTTCCATTAGGGCAAGCTTTGCCCCATGACATAAAATGCCAGCACACACAGGACTGTGTGAACTCTGTGCAGGGGTCATTGAACTTGAGAGGCAGTGGATTGGCACTGATAAGCTATGATGGTAAGTACCTCCCTGTCTACCATCTTTTCTTGTGTCCTTCTCTTGAGCCCAAGGCTTTTGCTTTGTGTCCCTCTCATAAAATATGCGCTACACTAGTGGCCAATGCCAACACTAGTGATCAGCTCTTCTAGGGTCACTCCTTCAGGCATCTGCACTCTCAAGCTGCCTGAATTCATTTAATGTGAACGGCTTGTGAATTGCTTGGTGACCAAACTCCCAGCTGTTTCTATTAAGGGTAGAACATTGGCAGGGCCCCGTGTTTCCCCAGCCTCTACAGGCTCAGGGTCCAAGGGTGATATGGCTGGGCTTGGGGTACAGTAGCCTATAGCTTCAGGGCCCCTTAGAGGTCCTGGGTACACTGCGGATGAAGTTCTTCCCTGTTTCTGAAGTAAAAAGGCTTTAACATAAGGGAATTCCTCCCACATCCTCATCCTTTTGCAGAAATGTTCCAGATGAATCAGGGTTGGAAGGGAAAGTGTCCCATTCTTTGGCCAGGATTCCCCATCACCTAGAATGTACTGAGTTCAGATGTCATTGCAGAATGAAATCGGCTTCTACTTCTCCATTGTCTCTGTGTTAAACCTATCCCAATTTGACAGGATATAATGTAACATCGATCCCTTGGAGACAGCATTACCTATCTAGAAAACAAAACAACAGAGAAGTTAGGAGAGCCTGATGACTCGGGGTCATAACTTCAGTCTCAGTGTGTACTACTAGGGGCCATGGAACTGGGACCTTGAACAAGTGCCCCTGGAGGGGGCAGGGACCCAGTCTCTGCCAGCAAACTGGGCCCTGACTGTTTTCTAGACAGCAAGCAATGGCCACTGGCGTGGGTGATGGTAGGGGTTTACGAAGGGAACTACTGGCATGAGTAATTCACCGGACCCTGGAGGCAAGACCACCACTTGCAGTGGTCTTCCAGGAGCTTCAAAGCCTATGACTGGCACGAGTGGCCTTCCACCACCTTTGAAGGGGAGGAGAGTCCCATTCATTATTCTAGGGAAATTGGGATCCTTGGATGGACAAATAGTGTCACTGTGGAACTGTAACAGTAATGGGCTGAAGATGGTATTGCTGAAAAGCTCTTGAAGACAATAGTTAGCAATTATTCAAGGACTTGGCTTTTGAATGCCTTTGGCCAAGGCTTTGGGAAAGGAAAACCAGCCAGTAGAAAAAAAAATAATTTTTTTGAACCAGCACAGTGACAAGGCGCTGAAGCAGACACCAAAGAGGACCAAGCAGCTTATGAGTAAAACCAGGAGAAAACAAAGTGGGAGGCGGGGCACTAGGGGACTACTAGGTGCGGGACTAGTGTCTGCAGGAATTGGGTGGGCCAGCCCACTAAGGACTGCCCCTCCCCCCACGTGGTTGGAGCACTGGGCGCCATCTTTTCCAGGGTCACGTGCTCTACTGTCCTACAACGAAAATGGTGGTGGACACTCAGTGGCACCATCTTGCTGGGGAATGGAGAGCTATGTGGTCGGGAAAATGGGGACCGCAGTATGCTGCCTCATAGAGAGTCAGCAGGGGTCAAGCAACGGGAACTAGAAACCTGCAAAAGCCAAAAGGGCTTACATGTGTGGCCGTTTTCCTGGCCGGGACACAAGGCAGACCACTGAAAATCAAAAGGCTGTTGGGGCTGAAACTCCCCAACACTGCAGGCTGCAGTGGTTCGATCACACCCCTGGATGCGAGGCTGGGGGAAACATACCAGGCTCTGGAAGCGTAGAAAGGCAGATCCTCAGCCCCACATAAAACTCAGAAGCACAGATAGAAAAGCAGACACAAAGGGATGGGACTCCGCTATACATTACGTGTGACTCCATAGCAGGTCCCGAAGACATCCACAGCTATGTCTGGAGTGAAAGGTCCAGGCTGGCATCCTTTGCAAACCATGCGCTATGCAGTTTTAAAGTCCAACCAACCAAACCGTTGGTTTCCTCAGTCTGCCAAAGGTGGTGAGATGTAGTCCAAAACCACAATGTGAGATGTCTCGGAGGGGAAATACCTTGGTTCTTGGCTTCACATGACAATGAGTTCACCCTGAAGCATGGTTTGAGGTATCTGGCTGGAAGGTATGGATTAAGGTACTGGTTGACTCCATAGGCTGAATTAAGCCCACCTGGGCCTAGTTTGGGCCCAATTAGTCTTTATGGTTTGCTAAGAGCTCGCCTGATTCTCTTCTAACCTCCTGCAGGGGGCCTTCGGGCAGGGAGAAGGACAACCCCTTGCCCTGTTTCTTGCTACCTAACACCAGGACACCATCTTGACTCCTCCTCCCATATAATCAATACTTTTATTCTTATGATAGCAAATATATTTTCCTCTTACTTCCCTTTCAGATGATTATTTTGTTTGTTTTCCATGTATATAATCCATATCTAGATTTATTTTTGCTTTCTTTAGTTGCAGCTTATTTTTTTTAAATCATTTTATTGGGGGCTCGTACAACTACAGGAAAGTTATGTTTCATCGTTGCTACCCTGCACCCTGACTGGCTTATGTCCTCCCCACAACACTTCAGTAAGGGGTGTCCAGTTGGCTACCAATGGGCTTTTAGTCTCCACTCTGTACTCAAAAAAAAACATGTCATTGAAAATGTGGGTGAGTGCTTTTTAAACAATTTCCAAATCATCTCTCATCCAAAGGAGAGTAAAGAAAATCAAAGAAAAGTAGAACCATTCAGTTCAAAGGAACAATGGACCACAAGAAACAGCCACTATGATTGAGGTGCTAAGAACTATATGTTGCTTCTCTACCAGTACTTAATATTCTGAAAGAGAATCACATTAGAAGTCCAAAATAAAGTGCAATAAAATTGTGTATCAAAACTCACAATCATGAAAAATAACAAAAAAACAGACTGACTGGTTTGATAGGCACTAGTGGAACCCCTGAAACTATCAGCTGTTCAGACTGTAACTGAACTCACCTCTGGGGCTCAGTTTTCAGTCCAACAATAAACAGCTAATTAAGGTGAACAAAAACCTAAAGACATTCCCATCAACCACTTGATATATGAGGGATGGCGTTTGCTCAAGGACAAGGTTTAGCAGGAGGAAAGGTCAGGAAGGGAGGAGGAATATGAAAAGGAAATACTTGGAGGAAGTAGGATGCATGTGTCACAGTGTGGGAATTGTAATCAAGCACAGGAAATGCAACATGTGTTGTTGTTGAATGAAAACCTGTTTTGCTCTGTAAACATGCAGGCAAGTCACAATTTAAAGAATTTTTTTAAATGGAAATACATCATGGTTCATTAAGACATGACCATTAATTGTGAAAATGCTGACTACATAACCTCAATTATTCATTAAGCATTGGAGTTAAATTGCTGATATACTCGATATTTTTCCTGAAATTTAGATTACTCAATATTTTCATAGACAAAAAAGTATGGGTATTTTTGAGTTCTCTTGATAGGAAATCAATTAAACCCTTGTGAATTTTTGATAATGTGTTCAAATTTTCTTCCTTTCATAGGAAATAAGAATGAAGGCACATCATAGCAAATTGAAATAGGTGATACAGCTTATCAAGATTAAAAGTAACTGGAATACACAATTTTAGCTAAAGACATAAGCATGTGTGAATTTCCATATGACTCAAATTCCTTAATTTTCTCAAATTTATGACAAGAAATTGTCATATATAGAATTTTGAACAGAGAGTTTGACAATGAGGAAAAGAACAAATAACACTGGAGTTAAAAAAGTCAGATAAAATGTGGTGTGGATCAGTTATTGTCAAAATTCACTTCAGAGTCACAATAGCAAAGATAACAAATGATACCTTCATCAATTTCCAACTGTCACATGCATGAGGTGATTGAAAATACCATGGTATCCTCAAAGTAGTAGTAGCCTTGCTTTACAACACTTTCCAGAATCTTATGCAGCAGATTAACCCAATGTAATGTGTCCTGGGATCTCCTGACTGCTGTTTTCATGAACATTGATGATGGGAACAAGCAAGATGAAATCCTTGTCAAGTTCAAGCTCTTTTCTGTTTCCCATGGTGTCACTGGTCAAAGAGCCCTGGCAACACAGTGGTTATGCGTTGAACTGCTAATGGCAAGGTCAGCAGTTAAAAATCCCCACCTGCTCCACAGTAGAAAGATGGCGCTTCTTAGAGTTAAGAGTTACAGTCTCAGAAACTCGGGGGAACAGTTCTACTGTGTCCTACAGGTTCACTATGGGTTGGAACTGACTTAACGGCAATGAGTTGGTGTCTGGTTTACCTACTGGTCAAGTTGTGAGGATTTTAATTTTCTTTACATTGAACAGTAATCCAAACCGAAGACTGCAGTTCTTGATCTTCATCAGCAAGTGCTTGAAGACCTCCTTACTTTTAGCAAGCAAGGTTGTGTCATCTGCCTATTACAGGTTAATGAACCTTCTACTAATTCTCATGCTTCACTCTTCTCCATATAATCCAGCTCTTCTGTCAGTTTTTCATACTGTGGTAGCATGTGTGTTGCTGTGTGATAGCTGTGTGCCTTTTATCTGCTGACGTGGCACTTTTAAGAAGGTATGGGTGGACGTTAGCCTGTCAATCAGATCATAGCCTTATGTACTCCCTTGGAGATACAACCAAGTTACATAGTTCTCTGGGGGCCAACATCTCTCTCTGCCTTCACCTTCCTGTTTGCTGGACACCAGGAGAGCTGCTGGAGCCCTGTGATGTTTCCACTAACCTGGAGACCACATGACTTTGCACACACTGCACTGTGATCTTCTTGTATTCTGCATCATTGCTTGTGGCTTCATGCATCTGAAGAGGGAACTAGCGACTTAGGTACTAATATTGGACTTCTGGACTTGAATTGGACTGGGATAGGATGTTTTCTTGAAACATAATTACTTCTTGATATATAACTCTTTACTGCATGTATGAGCGTCACTGGCCTTGTTTCTCTAGTTAAACTGGCCTAAAACATGCTATGATTCTGCAGACTGAGATGCATCTGACTCGAACCACGGTATTTTCAGTCATGTCATTTTCATGCGGACATTTGAAGATGTACAACCAGAATGCTTCTTAGAGGGAAGGATGCCAAGAATTCATCTCAAGTACTTTGAACATACTGTCAAGAGAGACCAGTACCCGGAGGAGGACAACATGCTTGGCAAAGTAAGGGGCAATGAAAGAGGGGATCTTTAGACAAGCCTGGACTGCCACAGGGGCTGCATCCCTGGGCTCAAACGCATGGACAACTGTAAGGACTGAGCAGTGCTTCTTGCTGCTGCACAAAGCACTGCTGTGAGTCAGAACTGACTCAACTGGCACTGAACAATAACCACAGTAACAGAATGAGCTCATGCTCCGCGATGATGTCATGGCATATTCTGTGTCGGTAAAGTTAACCAGAGGCATACAAACCGTAGATATATGACAGAGTTTTTTGGCTTGAACCTAATCATAGCCATAAGCCAGGGAAAATTAGAACTTAAGATATAGCCCTACTTGATACTCACCCTCATGAAAAGGTTACTGAAGATATGGGTACTACAGCAAACTGTGATGAAGTTAAATGGTGCTTGGCTATCAGAAGGAATACCATCTAGGGTCTTTAATAATTCTTTTCAAACAAGCAGCCTTCTAAGTCAACTAAATCCCCATGGAAGAAACACATTAGCTTGTGTAATCTAAGGTTTGTAATTAAATAAATTAACTGCCATCAATAACAAGTCTTTAAAAAAATCCAAATCAGGAGGAAGGAATGGTATCAGAGCTTAAATGTTGAGCATCTGCTTTTCAGCAGGCTATAGATGATAGTTGAAGCCCCTAATCCATTTCAGGGTCCCAAAATAGATTAGCCTCTGGTGAACCTCACTGACCACAGTCCAGGAATATGAATATCTTTGCTCTCAGACAGCATTGTGAAGTTAATTATGGCAGATCTTGTCAGTTTGAGATCTAACACCCTATCATTGGAGCTCCTTTTTTTTTTTTTTTTTTTTTTTTAGGCACCAAATTCTTTATTAGCCCACCTTCCTGCCATCTTTCAACACATTGTTAACAAAATTTTTTGACCCAGAGTTGTGACAGGAACCAGCATATTACCAACATAGGGGCAGACTTACACCTCTTCTCATGTTTTATTTTTTTTCTGACCCCTCCTAACCTATAGGTGTCACTTCTTTTGGCTGTCCCTGACAAATCTATTCTAACCCCTGTAAAATAGGGACAAGTAGTACCGATCTCACTGTTCTGAGGCTGACGAGAAGGTCCATCACTCAGCAAGGGGCCTAGGAGCATTCAAACTCTTGAAGTTGGGTCCATTTTTAATCATTTCTACTTGCTTTTCAATGGAAATTTTTTTCTGTTTTACTTTGTCACTGTTGGTTTTCTTTCTTTCTTTCTTTCTTACTTTTTTAATAAAAGCAGGGAAAGTTGAGAGGAAACAGATCTATCAACAATGAGTATGAAAAAGAAGAACATGTCTTGAAATTGATTATGGTAATGATCACACATTTCTTCTTAGTATGATTGAACTATTAAATTGTATGATATGTAAATTATATGCCAGTAAAATATTTTTTAAAAGATATTTTGATAATGAAAGTGATCCTGCCCCAAGCCATGGTATTTACAATTGGCTTACATGCACGTGAAATTCAAAAATGAATAGAGGACACAGGAGAATAATTGACCCACTTAGATTATTGGGTTGGTAAAGAATATAGAGAGTGGCACAGATGGACAGAAGAATAAACCAACTTGTCTTGGAGGAAATTTAGTTGGAATTTTCCTTAGAAGCTTAGATGGCAAGACTTCGTCTACTCTCCGTTGGATATGCTCAGAGACCAGTGCTGGCAAAGGGCATCAAGCTTGATGAGTTAGCAGGGGCAGCGCACTAGAGGAGGGCCATTCATGAAACCTACTGCCACAGTGGCTGCCACAGTGGACTCAAAGTTAAACATCGTGAAAGTCGTGCAGAGCCAGGCAGTATGTTGTCTTGTGGCACACAGGAGTCTGTGAGTTGAAGCCCACTAGAAAGCACATACCAACACTATTTCTATGCATGTTTGTTGTGCTTTCTTACCTAGATTTTCTACACTTTTACTTTTGCTAACAGAAAAATACTATTTATTATTAATTATTATAGTAAAGTCACTTAATTCTGATTCTTCTAGTTTAATACCTATTTCCATAGAAGCATAGTTAATCTGTTCTCACTCTTTTAATTAAAGGATATTTTAAATATTATTACTCAGGAGAAAATATAATGATATAAAGTAAAAATAAGAAACAAATACACACTATATTTAATACTGATGTGCATGCATCAGAAATAGCAATATCAATCAAACCATGGTTTTATATTAATGCATTAAATAAGAATTTTTTTTTAGTTTTTAGAATTGAGGTAATATTTTTCTAGCTATATTCCCACAATCCTATTTACTTAAAATGATCAGCTTTATTCTTTTGCCAAGCATTTTAAAACATTTATTTTGAATCTAGGGAGAAGTCATTCAAGGTGATTGATATAAGTGAAGGAAAACCAGAATAATGTCATTGTGAAACATAACCTTAGGAATAATTTTCAGATTAAGCCAATAAACCAAATACATTGAGATGTATCCTCTAGAGATGAAAAAGAAATAAACAAATTAAAAAATTGTCAATATCATAGATTTTATTTAATTCTGTTGTGATTGTTAGGTGCCATCAAGTCTGTTCCAACTCATCGCAACCCCATGCGCAACAGAAGTAAACACCACTGGTCTGTGGGATCCTCATAATGGCTCCTATGTTTGAAACCATTGTTGCAGCCACTGTATCAATCCATCCTCTTTTTTACTAGCCCTCTCCTTTACCAAGGGCCTCCCTAATTCTTGCTATCCCTCTGCGTTACCCAGCATGATGTCCTTCTCCAGAGACTGATCAATGATAACAACAGCAACAACAAACAAACTCACTGTCATCCACTATTCTGTATCATGGTTCAAGTATACTACATTGTTCATATAAAAGAGGAGTCCTTATTGGGCAGTGGGCTACTGCTGGGCTTCCAACCACAAAGTCAGAAGTGCCACACTACTAGTTGTTCAGTGGAAACATGAGACTTTCTACCCACACAAAGATTTACACCCTTGGAAACACACAGCGGCAGTTCTACTCTATCCTACAAGATTCCCATGAGTGAGAATCGACTAGATGGCAATGACTTTGGAGTTTGGATAACATAAACAATGGATAATGCAAATATAGGTAAATATAAATTTATAAAAATGACATTAAAATAACTAGGCAGAAGGGATGTCTGACTAAGCTTCCATTTTTCTAAAAGTACATTAATATGTAACATCTTCAAAAATACAAAATAATCCATTTTTACAACTGAAACTTTAGGCTAATGTAATGTCCAAACATTTGTTAGAGAGAGTGAGAATCATCGGTGTTGTATTAAGAGAATATGGCTATTCATTCAGAGTAGGGAAATTAGTTCAATACTATCTAGTCTTCAAAGACTATTCATTATGATATATTTAGAAAGCTAAAACTATTCTTTAAAAGCATGGGAAAGGGAGTAACCATAATGTTGATTCTGAAATGCTAATGTTTCTATGAAATTTTTAAATTATTAATATTAATTAACATTGAAATGAACCCACAGTGTCTTCTGGGCAGGGCAATGTACATCTAATTAGGCAAATATTCATCAAGAATTAATCCGTGTATCAACTTTGCAGTATCTTATTACATTCTTAAGTTAGTCAAATTAATAGTGATTGTGATATTTGAAGTAAATTTTTTATATCTGGAAAAATTTTTGGAGAAAATGTTTTTTGTAAATTATTCTGAATTTAGTATAATGTGTAATATATAAAAAATGACATTTGTATATAGCTAAAACCTATCCAATTATTTGGTATAAAATGTGTGGATAATCTTAGTGCATACTTGACTTCTTTTTCTTTCAGTGGACTTGGTCAGGAAGGAATTTGTAGTAAAAATGAGAAAAGGACATGGAATATTAAGAGAATAAATAGTACATTAATACTTTGAAATAAACCAACTACAAACCATATTTATATGTGTGTGTATATATATACATATATAATACCCTGAAAATACATTTTAAAAACAAAACCCCAAATCTAGTGGCACTAACACATAGCAGACCTATATAAGAGAGAGTATCCAAAAAACCTGGAATTTTTTTAAAGCTATGTATTTAATTTTTTTTTTAAGTTTCAAACTTTATTCTCAAAGATCCCAAATGAATTTTTAGCATGAAGGTGGCATAAGCAGAAATTCATTTTTTATCTATGTCAAAGAATATTATCTTTTAAAGCAGAAATTCAGTACATGAAAGTAGTGAAAATGAGGTAACCATGAAGTTATGAGAAAAAAGATATGATTCGAAGCATCTTCTTTTTTTTTAGTTAGGTTAAAAATTTTTTTGACATTTTATTAGGGGCTCATACAACTCTTATCCTAATCCATGCATATACATACATCAATTGTATAAAGCACATCTGTACATTCTTTTTTTTAAAATTTTTTTTAAAATTTTAACAATTTATTAGGGGCTCATACAATTCTTATCACAGTTCATACATATACATACATCAATTGTATAAAGCACATCTGTACAGTCCCTGCCCTAATCATTTTTTTCTCCTCTTTTCTTTTTTTACATTTTATTAGGGACCCATACAACTCTTATCACCATCCATACATATACATACATCAATTGTATAAAGCACATCCATACATTCCCTGCCCCAATCATTAACAAAACAACCTTATCACCTTCAAAGTACTCTCCATTCCACTAGATACATTTGTTAAATCTGAGATTCATTCTTGGAGACATTTGAAACTCATCCGTATGGATGGCTGACCGCACTGCCCTCACTTTGTCCTTCACTTCCTCTACATTATCAAATCGCTTTCCTTGCATGTCCTTCTGCATTCACGGAAACAAAAAAATGTTCCAAGGAGCAAGGTCAGCTGGGGAAGATTGATAGGGCAAGAGAGGCAAGCTATTTTTTGCCAAAAACTGGTGCACCAAGATGGCTGCCTTAGTAGGTGCATTGTCATGGTGGCAAAACCAGTGCCCCATCTGCCACAAATCAGGACTTTTTTGTCTCACACTTTTACATAATCTTCCCAGAAACTTTAAATAGAAAGCTTGATTAACAGTCTGGCCTGGTGGAACTAACTCCAAATGCACTATGAGGCAACATTTTCATTCATCCAGGAAGTTGATGGACATCCAGGACAAGGTTTGTCATCAATTGACATTTCATCTTTTTGAAATGAGAAAACCACTCATATACTTGAGTTGTTCCCATAGTTCTGTACTTCTAAGATCTGTTCATCATCACAAGTTTCTCTAGCACTTTTCCCTAGCAAGAAACAGAATTTCACACCTGCACGTTGTTCTCTTCAATCGACTGTCACAAAAAATGAGTTTTGAGTGAAACTGCTTTTATGAAAAAATTCCCTGTGACCAGAGAGAACATTTCCAGGTGACAACACTGGGTACAGTAACTCAGAGGGAGTTGCTCAATGCTTGCCTAGCAGGAGAAATGTGTAATATGAAAGCTCTGCTCTGCCCAGCACAATTCTGTTTTTGTGTTTTTTTTCCCCACCGAGGTTTTGTAAAACTATCTAGCTATCTACATGTAATCCATGTGTATGCATTATACTCACAGTCATGCTGGCTCATAGTGGCCCTATAGATTTGGTAGAACTGCCCCTGTGACGTTGTGAGACTGTAACTCTTTATGGGAGTATAAGCCATCTTGATTTTTCCTAATAACTAAAACCACAACTTCATTCTTCAATTTTAGAATATACAGTCCTGAATCCTAGTATTCTGCCACGTGATCAGTATTCTCTTATAGGGAGTTCATAAAACAAACACACCAACAAACAAGGCCAAGTGACAGCCATTAAAGATCATGGACCAGAACAGCTAAGCTTATATTTACCTCCAGGGGAAGAGAACCTTCAGACCTTCCCACCCACAGTGCTCGTCTGCACAATTGTTACTCTCTTCAATGTCAAGAAAAGGCAAAGTGCGCCTGAGAAAATGGGTTGGGGCCACATCTGAAAGAGATGGTAATTCTAACTCCATACAAGCCTATGGCTGATCGCCACAAAGCAGAGATTCGTCATTCTTCTCTATCATATTTATCAATTTGTATATGCAGTGTATGTGGGGGCATTTATGGTGGGAAGATTAATCTAGATATCATGTGGGAGGTAAAAGTGGACATTAAAACCATGAAACATACATATCATACATAAGCATACCTGTATCTATATACCTATATACTCAACTATAAGCCAACCTGAATATCCACTGAGGCACCTAATTTTACCATAAAAACTGCTTTAAAATGTACTGGAAAACTTCAGCTTATACACAAGTATATACAGTATATAGGTATTGGAAAAATTACTCACTAGAATGATGACAACAAATGTACAAATGTACTTGATACTATGTAAGGATGTATGGATTGTAATAAGAACTATATAAGCCCCCAATAAAATGATTTTATTAAAAAGAAAAGAAAAACTACTTACTTTGGAAGTTGATTTTTGGACATTTTAATCCACTTTTTATTTAACCGACTACTTAACTCCAAAAGTGACTTAACAAGAGTCACTTACATTTTGTAAGGCTTACTTTATTTCATCTAATTACAATAAATTCTAAATCTAGTGTTTATTATATGAATATAGTTGATGATATAAAAAATGAATGAATAAAGGCAAATAAATTTGAATGTGTTCAGCAATTGAAAGCCCAATAAAGCCAGCATTTTCCCTTTAAGATCTAGAAATATCAAGGTAAATTTTTAAGTCATGAATATCTAATCCAACCTTTGGTTTCCAAGATGCCTATTACTGTGTCTACATAGGGTTTGAGGCACATAGCTACCATTGTCTGACTGACTACACTAAGGAGGTGAATGCAGCCTGGTTAGTTTGCATGCATGCTCGTAAACAAGCCGCCAGTAAAGACATCTAATCATGTATGTTCTTTAATGTTGCGCTACAAAGATAACAATCACTCCTTTCCTGAAAGAAGAATACTTATCTCACTAGATTATTTTCTTACTTGCTTATTGATATCTCCCACAAAAAGAAAACATATGCTACTTTTAATCTGGCTTTTATATTTTTGTATAAAATATTTGAGGTAGATACAAAAGATCAAGGAATAGTAGAATTAATTCTCTTTATACATGATGCAATTTAGATTACAATCCATATACAGCCAAACTTGTTTCATCTATCATACATGTTGTACACTTTAGTCTTAACCCTTACTGGTCATTTTCTTATTTTTTTACAGCTTCATTGAAGGATAATTTACATTCTATTAATTGAATCCATTTAAGTGTACAGTTAAATAACTTTTTAAAATTCTCTTGGCTGGGCTTCAATAAATCCCCACCTCCACACTTAGTCTAAGGAAATCACATAATTAATTTCTGGCTCCATAGATTTATCTGTTATAAAGATTTCATATCACATAAATGACACAATATATAAACATTACTTATGACTATTTTCACATAAAACAATACCTTTGAGTTTCATCCTTACTGCATTAACAGATTAACTTTATACCTGAGTAATATTCCATGAATTGTTATACCACACTATCACTCAACTATTTATGGACATTGGATTGTTTTCATAATTTGGGTGAAAAGTATATAGATACTCTACTTCATGTATAGTATACTTCTTGTATTGTGTGTGTGCATGCATATGTTTTCCACTTCTCTTCTGTGGATAATCACAAGAATTTTTAATTATCCTTAGTGAATTAATTTTAACTTTTAGCAAAATAGTCAAAATACTTCCCAAAGCAGCCAGACCATTTTATATTCCCACCAGCTGTGTATGAAAATGCATTTTCTCCATTCTTTCCACACTTATCATTGTTCTCCTTTCAAATTGCTATTTATACATTGGAATGGGTGTGAAGTAGTGTGTCATAGTTGTTTAAAGTGCATTTTTCTAAGGGTTAAAGTTCAAAGGTGTCCTTGGATGTGGATACTCTTGCTAGAAATCACCATGTCAGTATCTTATCTGTCCTCTCCCCTATCAAAACAATACACTTGCTCATTCTTCAAACATAGCAAGGTTGTTCTATGAGGGTTCTTTGTGCTCCTAAAACACAAAGAACATTTTAAAAGAACATTGTTCACTGTGTTAGGAGATGCCATTTTGATATAGTTCAAATTGCTTGCTTTTGTTAGGAGCTATCCCTTCAGTTTAGAATAATAGTACAAGGGAACTGAGAACTGCTGCTCCTGAAAAAATTCTCAACATTGTTGTTGTTTGAGCCCATTACTGCAGCCACTGAGTCAATGAACTCATCTTATTGAAGGTCTTCCTTTTTTCTGACTGTTCCTATACTTTACCAAGTATGATGTGCTTTTCCAGGGACTGGTGTCTCCTTGTAACCTGTCCAAAGTATGGGAGATGAAGGCTCACCAATTTTGCTTCCAAGGCACATTCTGGCTGTGTTTCTTCCAAGACAGATTTGTTTGTTCTTTGGGCAGTCCACAGTCCTTTAAATATCTCTCGTTAGCAACATCGCCCCAATGCACTGATACTTCTTGAGTCTTCTTTATTCAATGTCAAACTTTCACATGCACACGAGACAATGTAAAGAAGCCATAGCTTGTGTCAGATTCACCTAAATTCTAAAAGTAACATCCTGGATTTTCAACACTTTGAAGAGGTCTGTGAAGTAGATTTACCCAATTCAAAGAGTCTTTTATTCTCTTGATTGCTGTTTCCATGAACCTTGATTGTGGAGCCAAGTAAGACAAAATATTTAACAACTTCAATCTTTTCTTCATTTGTCACGATGTTACCTATTGGTCCAGTTGTGAGGATTTTGCTTTTATTTACATTGAAAGATAATCCATACTGAAGGCTATAATACTGGATCTTCATCATTTAGTGCTTCAAGTTTTCCTCACTTTCTGCAAGCAAGATTGTATCGGCTGCATATTATAGGTTATTAACCAGACTTCTATTCCTGGAACTACATTCTTCTTCATACAGTACAGCTACCCAAAACATACAGATTGAAAAGTATGGTGAGAAGATGAAACCTTGATGTAAAACTTTCTTGAGTTTAAACCATGTAGTATTTATTGCCTTGTTCTATTTGCACAACTGTCACTTGATACATGTATAGGTTCTTCATGACCACAATTAAGTGTTCAGGAATTGCCATTTTTCTCAAGGCAATTTGTTATGGGTCACACAGCCCAATACCTTTTCTTAGTCAATAAACATGAGTAAGCATCTTTCTAGTATTCTCTTCTTTCAGCCAACGTTCATCTGACATCAGCAGTGATATGCTTTGTCCAAGCCCTCTTCTGACAATCACCTGAATTTCTCGGAGGTCCCTATCAGTGCACTACCACAATGATTACAATTTGATCTTCAGCAAAATGTTACTTGAATGTGATAATGTTCTATAATTGCACATTTTGTTTGATTTCTTTTCTTTAGAATAGATACAAATATGGAGTTCTTCCAGTCACTTGGTCAATGCGCTATCTTCCAAATTTCATGGCGTAGATGAGTAAGTACTTCCAGTGCTTCATCAGCTTGCTGAAAATAGCACAGTGGGCATTCAATCTAGTCCTGGAGCCTTGTTTTGGTGTCACGCCTGCAGTGCCCTTTGGACATTTTCCTTCAGCACCATTGGTTCTTGCTCATGTGCTACATCCTGAGATGGTGGACTGTCGACCACTTCTCATTCTTTCAATGCTTCCTACATGTCTCAACATTTCCATATTCTCTGTGAGTTCTTGCCATAATCTTTTAATGCATCCTACGTGTCTCAATATTTTCCCATAGAATCTTCAATATTGCAACACAAGGTTGGATTTTCTTTCTGGAGTTATTGTAGTTTGAGATATGCTCAGTGGGCTCTTCCTTCTTAGTTTCCAACCTATAGGTCTTGGAACATTTCATTATAATATTTTAAGGTCTTATTAAATTTCCCTTTGAAAATTTCAGTTCAGCTCTTTATTTCATCATTTCTTCCATTAGTCTTAGCTACTATTAAGAGCTATGCATAAAGTGTTCAGGGGTTTCTTTCTCTGAAGTGGAAGTGCATAGCTTCCATACATTCTCATATACTGAAAGCCTAAGCATATGAGCAAGAATCAATGTTGCTAAAGAAAGAAGTTCAAACAGCACTAAATGCATTCGTGACAAACACGACTCCAGGAATTGGCTCAATAACCACTGAAATGTTCCAGAAAGCTGAAGAAGCACTGGAAGTTTTCACTCATCTATGCTAGGAAATTTGGAAGATAGTTATTTAGTCAACTAATTAGACAAGACCCATATTTGTGCCCATTCCAAAGAAATGTGACCCAATAGAATGCTCAGACTTGAGTGATGTCATTGATATAGCACAACAGTAAAATTTTGCTTGAGGTCACTCAGCGATGATTGCAGCGTACATTGACAGGGAACTGCCAGAAATCCAGGCTGGATTCCGAAGAGAACATGGAACAAGGGGTATAATTGCTGACTTCAAATGGATCGTGGCTCAAAGCACCAAATACCAGAAAGATGTCTATTTGTTTTTCACGGACTATGTAAACACACTTGACTCTGCGGACCATAATAAACTGTGGATAATTTTAAGAAGATTAGGAAATCCAGCACCCTTAGGTGTGCTGTGTGTTAGGCCTAATTGACTAGAGAAACAAATGCAAGGGCACTCATATATGTAAGAGAGCGCCTTATATCATGAAGTAACTTTATACAAAAAACACCCCAACCCAGTGGAGATTATGTCCATAAATCCAATGTTATTCTGCAAGTCTGATACCAGTCCATAAATCCCTCTTAATATTCATGCAGCCACACACAGCGGTGCAGAATTCAGGAAAATCACAGGTCAGTGAGTGTAAAATCTTGTTGCTCCAATGGCGGTGGATGCATCTCCAGGCCTCAGGCTGCCATCAGCATGTATTGAAGTGGCTCATCTACAGTAAGTAGCTGCTCCAGATGCCCATTTATTACTGATGGGCTTCCAAATGAGCTCATCAAGCTGAAACTGATTGAAAGGCTAGACTCCACCCCTACACTTTTTAAATCTTCAAGTTGACATGAAATTATGTAATTACAACATGCTCATTGTTGTACATGGAATTTGTGCATGCATCAAGAAGCAGTGCAAACAGAACAAGGGGACACTACATGGTTTAACATCAGGAAAGATATGCATCAGGATTGTATGAATTCACCATACTTATTCAATCTATATGCTGAGCAAATCATCAGAGATGCTGGAATATATATAATAAAGAACATGGCATCAGAACTGGAGGAAGGCTTATTAACAACCCTTGGTAGGCAGATGACACAAGCCTTGCTTTCTGAGAGTGAGGAGGACATGAAGTACTTGGTGATGAAGCTCCAGGATTGTAACCTTCAGTATGGATTACAACTCAAGGTAAGGAAGATCAAAATCCTCAGAAATTGACCAATAGGTAACATCATGATAGAGAGACCATAGACATTGTCAAGAATTTTGCCTTACTTTGATCCACCACCAATGCTCATGGAAGCAGCTTTCAAGAGATCAGAAGACACATTGCAGGAGAGAAATCTGCTGCACAATAAATATATTTGAGTTGAAGAGTAAGGATGTTCTTTTGAAGACTTGGGTGCTCTTGACGCAAGTCATGGTCTTCTCCGTTGCATCAGATGCATGTAAAAGTTAGATTTCGAATAAGGAAGCCTGTAGATGAATCAATACTTTGGGTTGCAGTGCTGGAGAAGAATACTGAAAGCACCATGGGCTGCTCAAAGGACGAACCAAATTGTATTGGAAGAAGGAAGGCCAGAGTGCCCCTTCGAGGAAAGGATGGTAAGACTCTGCCTTGTATATTTTGAACATATTGTCAAGAGACACCAGTCCTTGGAGAAGGACATCATGTATGGTAAAATGGAGGGGCCAAGAAAAGAGGAAGGTCCTGACTAAGACGGACTAACATAATGGTGCATCAATGGTTTCAGGCACAGGCACAGTTTTGAGGATGGTGAAGAATCATGCAGTGTTTTCTTCTGCTGTGCCTAGTGTCGCTACGGTTCTCATTGATTCGCTAGTATCTAACAACAACAGTAAATATTAAGAGCAATTTTCAGGGTTTCTTCTGATATCCATTTTGATCTTTTATTTCTTTCCTATTTTTTTAATGACCTTTTGTTTTCTTCAATGGACCCCTGATGGTATAGTGGTTTTGGGTTGAGCTGCTAACTGCAAGGTAAGCGGTTTGAAACCAGCAGCTGCTCTGCTGGAAGAAGTCACGAATTCTTGTTCCTGTACTGAGTTACAGTCTGGAAAACATGGAGAGGCAGTTTTGTACTGTTGGATAAGATCTCTGTGAGCTGGCATCCACTTGCTGGCAGTGAGTTTGGTTTTGTTTCATTGCTTTCTTCATGTGTGTTATTCTGGATGTCACCCCATACCTTATCAGTACTTCGGTCATTAGTGTTTAATGTGTTAAGTCTAGTTGAGCTGTCCTCAAAATTCAGTTGAGGTATACTTGAGGCTGTGTTTTGGCTTTTTTTCACTTGCTTTCGATTTCTTCAATTTTAACCTGACCTTACACATGACCAATTGAAGGTCTGCTCCATAGCCAGTCCATGACCTAATTTTAACTGCTATTCATCATCTCTTTCTATAGATGTAGTCTATTTCCCTTATGCATATTTCATCTGGAGAAATCCTCATAGATATTTGCTTTTTGTGTTGCTGAAAATAGTATTTTCCATGAAAATATTGTTGGTCTTTCAAAATTCTCTCATGCCATCTCCAGCTTAGTTTCTGTCATCAAGGCCACGTTTCTAACTAGTCCTTCCTCTCTGTTTCCAACTTTTGTGTTCTAATCAGCAATAATTGGATTTGCTAGTATATGACTAGATTTTATTCTATCACAGAAAGCACTCAAGATACATCTTGAAATACCCCTTTTGCTGATGAATGTAATGCTATTCTTCTTTAATCTCATTCGAGGAGTAGTAAACTATAGCATTTTCTGGTTCAAAATTGTCAATACCAGTCCATTTGAGCTCACTATGCATTCTATTTCATGGCTTTCAATTTTCTGAGATTCATGCTTTGCACATTCCAAGTTCTGATCATTAACTGAAGCTTGCAGATTTTTCTCCCCATTTTGAGTCATATCTCATAAGCAGATGAAGGCCCTAAAGTCATTCTCTGCAAGCCTTTAATCCAGCCAAGTTACTAGGGTGGACTCAATGTTGAAAAGGCAGCACCTTAACTGTAATATTTTGAGCACCTTCTGACCCGAGGAGCTCATTTTTGACACAATCTCTCACAATAAACTGCTACTATTCATAAGGTTTTTAAGACTCTGACAATTTCACATGGCTATTCAGTAGCTAATGTTTTGGAACTGGAGAACTTCTTCCTTTCCATAGTCGGTTCTTAGTCTGGGTGTTCTGCTAAAACCTGTTCCCTTTGGGCTACCCTACTGGTATTTGAAATACCAGTGACAAGACATAGCTTCTAGCAACACAGCACCATACAAGACCCCATAGTACAACAAACTGATAGACGAGTGGTGGCTGTGTATATTAATCATCTCTCTTTGGATAAGTACCTAAAAATATTTTTCTCATTTTAAAAAATGGATTATTTTCATTTTTTATGGATTTGCAAGAGTCCTTTATACATTGCGGATATTGTATCTTCTGTCTTTGATCAGATATCTGATTGAAAATACTTTTGATTCATATTAAAATGGGCTTTAAGGTGAAAATTATTTTAAATTTGATAAAATCTAGCATATGGATTTTGCAATCCTTGTGTGGCAATAGATAACTCCTTGCTTTACACAGAGCAATTTAGACCTTTTTGCTTTTTTTTTTCTTCACTTCATCTAGAGGTCTTACAGGTGTTAATTATAAGTCTAAGATTCATTCTGAGACCATTTTTCTGTACAGTGAGATGCAAGGATCTAAATATACTTTTTGGACATGGGCATCCAATTATCCAACCATCATCACCCTACCCTTTTTTAATCAAGAGGACAATATTTAAAAAATTAATTATTATGAAATATGCATTGAAATAAATTGATGACAAATTAAAAGTTTTTATAAACTCTCAATTTTGTTTACATGGCTCCATGCAGGTACCCTACTGTTTTGGTTATCTTATTTATTTTATATTAAGCTATGAAATTGGTTAATAAAAACATTCATTTTCAAGATAGTTTTGATTATTTCTGCTTAAATTTTCATATAACTTTTTGAAGGAGCTTGCTTCCAGTGTTGATGGAACTGCCCCATTAATAGTATTGAATCTTCTTATCCATAAACTTGAAATATTTACCCATTAATTTGAATTTTTAAAAATATTTTCAGCATATTTGGAACTTTCAGTCAAGTGTCTTGTACTTTTTAAAAATTAAATTAATACTAAAGTTTATATTTTATACTACTGTTAATGATGTCTTCTTAACATATTCAGGTTATTATTGCTAGTACATAGACATGCAAATGAACTGTGTAAATTTTCTTGTATACTGTTATATTTCCTTTCCTGGACTCTTTTAATAATCCTTGATATATTGTGTGTGTTATATACTATTTTCTATATGGAGAATGCTGTCACCTATAAATAAAAATGATTATACTTGATAATATCCAATATGAATACCATTAACTTTCTTTCTTTCATTCCTTCATTTATTTTTTTGTTTCTTCCCTTTTAATTATAATAATTACATTGCATTACATTCCTCTGAAATTTGCTCTGGAATATAAAGTAGTAAAGCAAATGAAAAAAATTATGGTGTGTTAGTATGGGTAAACTAGAGAAACAAATTCATAGACACTAACATGTGCATAAGAAAGACAACATCACAACCCAATCCAGATCAAGTTCATAAATCCGATATTAGCCCATACATCCGATACCAGTCTATACATTTCTCTTCAGACTCATACAACACATGCAATGATGCTGAATGCAGGAAGATCACAAGTAAGTGGGTGGAAACTCTTGTAGACCCCAGTGGTGGTGGAACCATCTCAGCACTGGCAGGGGGTCTCCGCATGTTTCCACCAACTATAGGGCTCTGGCTCCATCAGCATATCTCCATGTAGCTTGTCAACAGGAGTCTCTCACAGGAAGATGAAGCACAGGGTGTGGATCTGGCTTCCAGTAAGCCTCCAAATGAGGTCATCAAATTGCAGCCAATTGATAGGCTAAACTCAACCCCTTAACTCAATAATCTCAGGTTGACACCAGAGTATGTAATTACCACAGATGATGTAGAAGATCTGAACAGAAATTTTTCAAGGCTAGCTGGAGAAGAAAGCGTATTATAATGAAAATTGCAAAGGCCTAGAGTTAAAAAGACCAAAATAAAGAGCATGCTGAGGATTTCTCAGGTGAAAAGAATTGAAGACAATCTCACTTTTCAGATGTGTCTGATAAATATCTGGCTATTATTTCAGTCTTTTGATCTCCCAGACCTCTTAAAACAGAAATGACTTAACCTTGTTGTTGCTGACCTTTGTTTATTTTCCTGTTTAGCTTTTACCAACAAATATTGCTGACTTTATACCGATAATTCCACTAAGGAGTACTGATGGTGTAGTGGTTATGAATTGGGCTACTAACCACAAAGTCAGCAGTTCAAAACCACCAGCTGCTTTCCCGGAGAAAGATGAGACTGTCTACCCCCTTAAAGAGAGTCTCAGAAAGTCACAGGGGCAACTCAACCTTGTGCTGTATATCATGAACACCACTAGGTGTTGGAATCACTGTTAGCAGTAACTGTTTCCAACCCCATTGTTTTCAAAACTGCACTCTAAATAAAATGAGGTATCTCTCATTTAAGAAAGCTTTGTGGTGCAGTAATTTAAGGGTTGTACTTTAATCCCCAAGGTCCATAGTTTAGATTCACCAGAAGACTCATCAAGAGCCTGAAATATGAAAACTAACAAACAAACAAACAAAAGACTAAACACCAAGCATTGGTCTGCAATCCTCATGTTTGGCAGTCTGAAACCAGAAGCACCAGGGGAGAAAAAAGGGGCGTATTTTACTCTCATAAAGACTTACAGTCTCAGAAAGAGGAGTCACTATGAGCAGTGTGGGAGGACCCATCAGCGGATTCTTAACCTGTTCCCAGGAAGGAAGAAGAGGCTATTTGCTCCTGGAAAATGTTGCAGGAACCCTGGAGAGCAGCTCTATGGTCCACTTGATGGCACAGTGGTGGTAGGCATGTTGGTTTTCTGGTTGAGGTTTACATCTTAGCCCACTCTGGTGGAACGATCAAGTTCATCCAGTTACTAAGGAGAAGGGAAATCCTGGGGAGCCCCAGGAGTTTTGAGGGTGATATGGTGGAAAGTTGAAACAGCTCAAAGTAAAAATGCCACAGAGGTTCATGCTTCTTAAAAAATATTATATTGTTTTATCATGAATCTTCATATTTAATTAGATGTTTTCTTTGTTCAATTAAAGTCCTGAAGGGATAATTTTTGGCAATTTTATCATTGCTTTAAAAAGATAGCATGAGAGGAGGGGGGAGAGAAGATGGCAAAAAAAAAAAGATAGCATGAATGCACTATTCATTTCACCATAGATAGCATCAGTACGATTTTCCTACAGTTCTCTTTCCTTCCCTCTTTTTCTTTTTAACTTTCTTCCTTTCTCTATTATTTAATGAAATAGCTGTTCCTGATTATTAGATAAATACTAGAAGGACAAAACAATCCACAATGAAAGTGTAATTTAGTTTCCCAAATGACCAACATTTTGACAAAAAATGCAGTCTTTCTCCAGCCCTAATTTCTCTGGACTGAAAACCAATGGAAAGAAACCCCAAAATAGGTAATATCCTAGTCAGTTCTCAGTGAGTCAGATTATGACCTAATATACTTGTTTTATTCTTTCCCCAGGGTTTTATTTTTCTTTCCCTAAATATCAGGCATGTCAGCCCTACAAGAAATTGATCATGAAAGGCGTTAAAACAAACAGTGTGCTTTCTTTGGAAAATGTCAATCCCTTTAATAAAAACGAGGCATCTAGAATGTTCACTGGGAAAAATAGTAAATGACCATTTCAACTCTCCCGAATTCTAATATATGGTTTGGAAGAGAAGTCAGAAAACATTTTCTATAAATGGCCAGGTATGTACTGTAAATATATCTATTAGACTGGACAGGTAATAAAGTCTCTGTAGTGACTGCTCAACTCAGCTATTAAAGCACCTAAGCAGCCATAGACAGTAGGTTATTGGAAGTGATGGCATTTTCATACTACTTTACTTACAAAGGTAAGCACCATATTTCACATGGACCAAGGTCTTATTAGTTTGAAGGGAACCATAGGATAAGGTAGAGCTGGCTCTGTAAGTTTCTGAGACTGTAACTCTTCACAGGATTAGAGAGCCTTACCTTTCCCTCGGAGAGTAGCTAGTGGTTTTGAACTCTGCTTTGGAGATTGATGAGTAACCCCCTATACCACCAGATTTTATTTTATTTTTTAGTGAATCATGCATAATAATATGGTAGTATAGAGGAAATGAACCCACTTTAATTTGGAGGCTGAAAGAAAAAATTTCCTAAGCATACATTTTTTAGTCTTTGACCTAAAACAGTGCAAAAATGGATCATGCATAGATGACCAAATAAGCAAGCAAATATTCAAGTCAAAAGGAACCAAACTAACTGCCATTGTCAATGCCAACTCATGGTGACCTTCCAGGACAGAGTAGAACTGTCCCTTTGAATTTCTGAGACTGTAATGCTTTATGAGAGTAGAAAGTCTCAGCTTTCTCCATGGAGAGACTAATGGTGTTTATGAACTGCTGACTCTGTGGTAAATATTCCAATGTGCCACCACCACACCATCAGGACTCCTTGTCAAAGGAAAAATATGTACTAAGGGCAGATATCCCAATAAGACTTTTTAAGTTTTGTAATTATGATAGGAATGGAAGAATGGTGTAAGGACTATTCAACTATCACCTTTACATAAACTCTTGTAGGAATGCAAAGAAAGAAAGGGGAATGCACAGTTGAAACATAAAACACTAGTTCAAGAAGAGAAAAACACATTTCTTTTCTTTCTTTCTTTCTTTCTTCTTTCTTTGAGGAAAACAAATTTCAATCAACTTTTCTACCTAGAATTTCTCTCTAGTGTTGTCTTCTGTCTTGGCTCAAAGTTTCCACATTAGAGTTCTTTGGAGAAAAACTGGTCAAATAATTAAAAAGCGATTTCATTTATTATTTGACCAATGGAGAATTTGAAAATATAAACAATATTAACCCTGGTGCTTTCATAAAGCAGATGGTGAGCTCAAAACCAATTTACCTCTAACTCATAGCAACCCAAGAAGGCGGGGTAGAAAACCCTACCTGGGTTTCTGAAATTGTAACTTGACAGGAGTAGAAGCCTCGCCTTTCGCCTGCAGAGCAGCTGGCAGTTTCAAACCTCAGACCTTCCTAACAATAGCAACTCAAGGCTCATTCCTAGTCCTTCGTGATCTCTATAAGTTCAGTTCTCATCCTACAGGTTTTCAATTCTGAAGTTTTTCTCATACCACAAAATGTTAATCAGAATATTTTAATTTTTATGTAAAACACAAGGAAGAATGGGAGTGGGGATTAAGAGAACTACATATGTGAAGGATTTAGCAGGATATTGTTGCTGATTTTATTTCTTGAGATAGGCTGTGTAAATATATAGTGAACTTCTTAAGGAAAAGGTCCCTCCAGATTGCTTCTCTTTCAAACCTAGATATTGGTCCGAGTGAAAAAAAATAAAATGGAGAAAAGTAAAACTGAAACAAACTTGGAGTGTTTAGTAACAAGTTCATTTCACACACAAAAAGAAAAAAAACCAGAAGAAATTGTGGGTTGGTGATTACCTCTGATTGGTGAGGACAGGTGGCAATTGCACTTTAAAAAGGTTATTGATTTATTTATATATGTGTTTGTTTTAGTGTTATTTTTTCAAGATTGTGAATTAGTATATTTTATTTCACATATATTTCAATGATTTTTAAATTACATGTCCTGATCATTCTGCATTACAGAATAGCTCACGTTAAGCAGTTTTTGTTTTCTAATAAGATATTTTATATATATACAGCAATAAAGGATCCTATCTGTCCCATCTCTCCCTGTCAAGTCAATCCTGATATATAGGTTCTATCCATGTCTCTACATCATCTATATCTGTGTCTAAATCTAGATACACACATACATGTGTGTGTATATGTGTGTATATGTACACACACACATATCTTACAGTGACTAAACTAACACTAGTTTCCAAAACTAGAAATCTTTCTTGAAGTAGACTGTATTATCTTCCTCCTAAAGAGTGGTCAGTGGGTTCTAATGATCAACTTCTTAGTTAACACTCCAGTGCTTTAATCGCTGCATGATCTGATTCAGAGTAATTTTGTTTTCTTCACAGAAATGTGCATTTCTTTTTGATCTTACAAATAAAAGGATATCTTATCTAAATTTTCTACTTCTGAGCAATCTCCCCAAACTTCAAATCTTTATCTAGGTGTAATTTTTCTATTTCTCTACATGTGAGGGAATGATTGAAATAGTGCAGAAATAATTTTAATAGGTGTAGGTTTGAGATTTGTTGAAATTTATAAGCTCATCTACTCAGATAATTATTTTTAAGTGTCTTTTAAAGTAATACTTGAAATTAGGAGCCTAAACTCCCATTCTTGTGAGGACAAGAATAATTGAGGCAAATAAAATATCTCATAAATTATTAAAGTGATTTTACTTAGAATAATAAGGTGCATAGTAAAAAATTAATTCATCTTAATATGGATAACTGAAAAATACATTTGACATTCAATAATGATGGGCCCCGATGTTGCTTGTTGCAAATAATAGCCTCTTTCAAGTCAAATCTCCTGCCTTCTTTTTCCTCCTGAAATTAGTCTGACTTGAACAGTCTATTCCATTATTTGCTATTGTATTTTTAAACATACTGTGTGGGAAGTGTTCTGCTATGCCAATCATTTCATTTTTGTGGAAATGTCTGAAATTGTGAGTATAATATTTGCATAATTTTGGGACAGAGTTAATTTGGCTTGTGAATTGAATTGCTATTATAACAAATGAGGGGTTAAGGAATAGAAAAATCAAATTAAACTTTAATTGCAGATTTAGAGTAAGAAAATAAAACGAACAAAATGTTCACCATGTTTCAACGCTGCATATTCACGTACAAGATGTATAGACTCTAGCTGTGTAAATAGATGCAGCTGTGTAAAAGAAGTTGATGTACTAACCACATTTTACCTCTACTGTGTACTTTATAAACAAATGTGTTGGCATGCAAATTATAACTTGTCCTGAAAACTTCTTTTACTAATTAAAGTTTCCAAAAGTCTGGGCAGGATTAAATAATTAATACAAAGCTGGCATTCTTAGTTAAGTATTGCCAAATTAGGTACCAAATTAGGTATCAATTTTTAAATAAGTTATTTACAAACAATCTCCAGAATTTTTCTATCCTCTAAAACATAATTTATAACTTCTTTTCCTTCTTTTTTTGTTTTCAACTTTTGCATTCAAATAGACAATAATTATTATCAATACATCTTGAACACATGTTTGATTAATTTCCAACTGAAGATATTGATTGAAATGATCAGTTTCTTTATCACTAGCTTTAGTGGTTGGTGCATAAATTTGAATTAGTTGTATTGATTGGATTTCCATGAAGACATAAGATATAATCCTATCACAGGGAGCATTGTACTTCAGGATAGATGTTGAATTGTCCTTTTTGACAATTAATGCAATGACATTCCTCTTTATCATGGCATTCCCAGCAGAGTAAACCATATGACATTTTCTGATTCAAAATGGCCAATACCAGTTCATTTCAGTTCACTAATGCCTAGGATGTAAATCTTTATTTTTTTAGCTTAATATTTGATAATACATAGACAATATGAGTTTATTTTATGATAGATTTTTCTGGTAGCTGAAAGCAGCTTAATATCAATGCTTTTCAGAGCTGTCATTTTTCCATATTCCATGATATACAAGGCATGTATTATGTAGATTGTATATGGGTTTCCAAAATTGTTACTCTTTACAGTAATAAAAAGTCTCATCTTTCTCTTCCAGTGGATTTTCTGGTGGTTTCAGACTGATGAGCACGTGGTTAGCAGCCCAATATGCAACGACTCTGCCATCAGGTATCTATCTATCTATCATAATAAATGTATATAGCCATTGTAATAACTGGTTATGTGACTTGGTGTTAATCAATATATATATAGCCAAATAATCATTTTTATATAAGTCAGAACTTATTTTTAAAAATGAAACCATGTGGAATATATTGGCAAATGATTCTCACTGATTCTTTAATTTGGAAGTTTTGTAGATCATTGTATAGCAAGAAATATTCAAAAAGTAAAATATTATTTATAAATAAATAAGCTATGCCATGAATGCAATATTTAAAAAATCAAATAATATATTAAATTGTTGCAAAATACTTATTTAAGGATTTTAAAAACAAAGGTTTCTGCTGTGAGTGTGGTAAGCCTGCCACTGAATCTTGGGCTCCGTACATTCTTGATTAGGAAGTTGGGACTTGAGTCCCCTGCTCTTTCCCAGTTCTTCTTGCCAGAGAAGACTTCCTTCCTCTGAGTTCACAGTAACATCCTCTGTCTCAATGTCTACCTGAGACTATTATATCTACTGTGTTCATCTTTATTTTGATTTCTAATTCCAGGTCTTTGGACAATGGATTACATTCTATTTTTTCTTCTAGAGTCACCCTTTAAAATTTACTGTTGACGTAGTTTACTTTATCTTTTTATCCATTCTCCCTACCTACTCTATGCTCAAGAACAAGTTTTAGATTCTTTTCTGACATTAATTTTGGTCTTTTCTTTCTTTTTTGTCTTTTTAATGGCCTTTTGCTTTCTTTATGTGTGAAGTTTTTATGTCATTCCACAATATGTTTGATCTTCAGTCCTCACTGTTCAATGAATCAATCTTGTTCTTGAGATAATCTCAAAATCAAAGTGGGATAAACTCAAGGCTGTACTTGGGCGGATGTTGACTTATTTTATTTTTCTTCAGCATCTACTTGATCTTGCATATGAGTGATTTTTAATCTGTTCTACATTCAGTCCCTGTACACATTCTGACTGATGACATAGAACTTGTTCATTATCTCTTTCTATGTAGATAGTTGATTTGGTTCTTGAGGATTTCAAATATGAGTCCACTTATATAATTATTGTTTGTTTTTTAATGTATTTTCAATAAATAAACAGTTGTTTTTCTAAAATTCTATCATGTGAACTCAAGTGTCTTTTCTATTTCCATATTTCCAGTTACCTTTCCTACTTCTTTGTTTCCAACTCTTGCAATGCATTGACTAATAATTACCAATGCATTATGATTGCATATTTGATGGGCCAATTTCAGATTTTAAAGGTTTGATAAACTCTTTAATTTTCTGATTTGGCTTTAGTGATTGTTGTGTAAATTTGAATTACAGTCATATTGATTGGCATTTCTTATATGGCTAGGGGTATTTTCCTACAGCATTGTACTTTAGGATGTACCTTGAAATTTTCTTTTTGACAATGATTGAAATTCCAATCATCTTAAATGTGCCATTCCCAGCATAGTAGATCATGTGATTGTCTTCACAACAATGACCAAGACCAATCAACCTGCCAAAATGCCTTGGATGTTGATCCTAATTTTGATTATAAATTGATACTTGCAGCTATTCCTGCCCACTGTGCCATGTCACATCATCAAAGGAAGATCCCTAAAGCTTTCCTTTTTCCAGTTCATTAAGGCTGATTCTACTTTGATGAAGTATCACTTCCCCAATCCTAGCTTGAATTTTCGCCCGTCCATGTGTATTGTTGATATGATTCCTATGGATTTTACACAGATAAGTCCACATATATATTTATTGTTTGATTTTGAAAAAAAATATTTTCAATAAATAGTTGGTTTTCCTAAATTCTATCATTTGATCTCCAGGTCTTCCAATCTGAGGGACTCAACATCTGCTAGTGTTTTAGATGTTGTTCTGCTATTGATAAGGTGTTAACTGGCTCAATTTTTAGAAAGTTCTCACTAGATCCTTCTTCTGAACCTTAGTTTGAAAAGTCATCTAAAATTGGTACATCATGTATAATCCTTGTGGTATCAAGATACCCGTGGTTTAGCTTCAAGTAATACATGAGCTACCACCATAGGGCAAACTGATAGAAGAAATTTGGTATGGATGTATGTTCAAATATATCATCATATTTCTAGATGGCTCAAACCTTAATCTCTCAACTATTAGTCAAAAGTTTAATGGTATAAACTAAGAAAATAATCCCAGAAATAAGAGTGAAATAATAGCCTTACAATTTAAAAATACTGAAAATGAATAGTGGTGAAATAGTTAAAGTATATTGTGCCAACCTTGCCAATAAACATATGTGGGTTTAATTGAAGAGAGAAGAAATAAATGGTTCTGTGAGCCTCGCCTTTCTAGTTCTTGAGTCTCTTGTTTTCTGATGGTCAGACCAGGGTACAGTTGCCTTAGCCATTTCCCTCCTTCAGCTTGCAAGGCTCACTTCCTGCAAGACATCCCCAAGAGAAACCACATGGACCTACCATGATATAGCCCTGGGTGCTAGAGCAGCCTTGTGAAGACCCCTGCCAGCGCTGAGATGCGTACACATTCAGATTTGGCTTTCCTCCTGCAGTCGGCTTCATTGTGTGTGTTTTGTGAGATGGAGGAGGACTTTGTGGATTGGTGTCGGATGTATGGGCTAATGTTGGACTAGTGGGCTTGGGCAGCACTGGGTTGGGATGCTTTCCTGATGTGCACTTACACTTTATATAAAACTCTCTCTTATACATATGAGTTTCTGTGGACTTGTTTCTCTAAATTACCCAGACTAACACAAGTGGCAAGCATATAAAACATAAAATATAGCTTTGATATAGAGATTATTTATCCAAAATTAATAACAGTCCATATATAAAACCATCATTTATGACATTCTAACTGGTTGATAGCAACACAGGAACATCTGATTTATTCCATTAAAATTTATACTTCTATTTTATTCTCATAAAGTATTTCTATACTATTTAGCAATTTATTTTGCTCTATAGGAAAGCTGCTACAGCTCAATTATGTAAACCAATTATATTTGATAATTGTGGATTTAATTAAAATGCATATACTGAAATTCTGTTTGATGTGAGGCTTTTATGAGTTTTATTAGTGTAAGAGTAATCTAGTTGAAATTTTTAAAGAGCTCAGACAAATAAACCACATCACACTAAAGATATCTTGCCAGGACAGCCAGACTTTCTTCAATATTCCAATCATCCAGGAATATAAAAATTTAAAATATATTTTAAAAAATAAAGAATGTGTCTGGCAGAGGAGGTAAAAGTAGTAAAATATAGTAAAATCTACCTTCTTATATAACTTGGAACCTGGGATACAGTTTTTGGAGAACTCAAATGGAAAGTAATAAACATGATATAAATGTAGAGACAAACTCTAGACTTTCCATAAAGAAGGAGTTAATGAATGGCCTGTTCCCAGAAGTCCCAAAAGTAGCACAGTAGTTCTATGTGTGAACAAAATAGGACTTGAGCCATCTGCTAGCTAGCCAATTCAGCCAAATCAATTAAACAAGAAAAAACACAGCTTTTATATTTCCCTAATTGTATTTCTCATAAAGAATTGCTACCAAATATAGGGATAATAAAGAGAATATTGTCAATCTTAAGGTAATTCTAAAAAACTGACAAATGTGATGGAGGCCAACATACTTCAAAGAGTTTTTAATATTCACTCAAGTTGAATACTGGGGTTCTTGAGGCTTCTAGTCAAGTGAACTCAGGATTTAGAAATTATAGTTATCATTCTTTATTTATTATGTATATGGAGAATATGATGAGAGACATATCCAGAGATCTGGGAGACTCTGAATCACAAATATGTGCAATTTCAAGTAGCTCTGAAGTGAGGGAAATAAGTGCAAGTAAAGAGATATTAAATGTTACTAGGCTTTAAGTAACTCACCTCCTTATATCTCAAAATAAAATTCCTAAGGGAAGAAAAATGAAAAATGTATAGTTAGGAGAAAATAAAAGATTAGGTCATGTCTGTAAAAATTATGTCGAGAAAGCCTAATCTTAGACAAACTGAGAGTGTGTTAAATTTCAAAGAAAACAAGAAGTAGCTGATTTCTAAGGAAGAAAGGCATTAAAGTAAAGAGCGTGCAGTTTGGAATAAGAGACCCTGAGGTTCAGAACCCTCCATTGTGTTTCCTCTTCTGCCTTCTATAGCAGTGTACATCATCTTAAGAAAGAAAATTGCAAAGTATATTTGCTAAGAGTTTACAAGATGTATGTAGTAATTCTAAAAGAGTAAGTAGTATATAGCATAATGAGTCTAAATCTGTGGTTAGATTTTTAAAATTTTGTTTCATCCCTTACTATATAGTGTTCTCCTTTATTTCCCTTTCTGAAAACAGTCCCTGTGTATTCTGATTAAAGGTAGGCAAATAATCACAAATAAATATTCATGGAATCCCATCACATTTTTTTACTATTATACGTTTCTCAGGGTTTTTAAAAAATCATTTTATTGGGGGCTCATACAATTCTTATCACACTCCATACACACATCCATTGTGTCAAACACATATTACATTTGTTGCCCTCATCATTCTCAAAACATTTGCCTTCTACTTGAGCCTTTAATATCAACTTCTCATTCCCCACCTCTGTCCCCACTCCTACTCCCTCGTGAACCCTTAATAATTCATAAATTATTATTATTTTGTCATATGTTACTCTGTTTGAAGGCTTCCACCCGCCCTCTTCTTTGCTGTCCATCCCCCAGGCAGGAGGCTATAAATAGATTCTTTTAATCGGTTCCCCCTTCCCCACATTCCCTCCACCCTACTCCCACCACTGGTCCTGAATGGGTCATCTGTCCTGGATCCCCAGTGTTTCCAGATGCTACCTGTACCATGTACATCCTCTAGTCTGGCCAAATCTGTAAGGTAGAATTTTGATTATGATAGTAGGAGGGAGGAAGCATTTAAGAACTACAGGAAAGTTGTATGTTTCATTGTTCCTACCCTGCACACTGACAAGCTCATTTCCTCCCCACGACCCTTCATTCAGTAAGGGGGTGTCCAGTTGCTTACCGATGGGCTTTGAAACTCCACTCTGCACTCACCCACATTTACAATGATATGATTTTTTGTTCTTTGATACTTGATACCTAATCCCTTCGACACTTCGTGGTCACACAGGCTGGTGTGCTTCTTCCATGTGGGCTTTGATGCTTCCCAGCTAGATGGCTGCTTGTTTATCTTTAAGCCTTTAAGACCCCAGATGCCATATCTTTTGATAGTTGGGCACCATCAGCTTTCTTCACCACATTTTCTTATGCACGCATTTTTCTTTAGCAATCGTGTCGGGAAGGTGTGCATCATGGAATGCCAATTTAATAGAACAATGTGTTCTTACATTGAGTAAGTACTTGTTTGGATGCCCAATGTCCACCTGCTGCCTTAATACTAAACCTATAAATATATGCACGTAGATCTATTTTCCCACCCTCATATATAAATATATTTACATATGTACATGCCAGTATTTAAATCTCTATAAATACCCTTTGTCATCTAGTTCTTTCCTCTATTTCCTTTTACTTTCCTCTTTTCCCACTATCATGCTCAGCCTTCATTACATTTCCCTTGCTGAATCCCTACCAGGCCTCTCACACCCTCCTTGCCCCTGATTTTGGATCACTTATTGCTCCCCTGTCCCTGAGTTGGTCAGCACGACCTCCTTACCCCTGCCTCGCACTATCCCGTGTCCTCCCAGAACCATTGTTCCCATTGTTTTCTCCTCCAGGCTATTCATCCAGTGAATCTTATCTAGATAGTTTTGTAGAGAAAATAATATACACCAAAAATCAAGTCATAGCAAGATAGGTGATGAATGAGAACACAGCGATGACAACAAAAAAGGAAACCAATGACCCATAGAAGAATAAATAAATTAATTAAAAGAAAAATATTCTTTTAAGAAAAACCTATAAATAGATCAAGGTGTGAATTTTGATCTCTAGGAGTGTCCTTCAGTCGTAAAATGCACAGAGTGAACAAAAGTGAAAACAGTAAAAACAAATGAAAGAAATAAAGAAAACAACAAAAAGGGGAACTGAATCTGCTGTGACTGTGGTAGGAAAGAGAGAAGAGCTAGCAGAAGAGGAGAAAAGAAGAAAAAGGCGAACAAAAACACAAAGACAGAAGAATGAGGAAGAATAAAAAAGAAAGAGAAGGAGAGAGTTAAAAAAATACATTAAGAGATAGCTGACCCCATGCTGTGCTGTGTGTAGCACTGACTCGTGCTGTGGGCAGCACTGGCTTAGGCATCAGGCTGCCCACTGGGTGGGTAGAGTTGCCCTAGGGAGAGGGTAGGCATCTGGGAACCAGCATTGACATGTAAAGGAAAGAGAGGGTGGAGAGAGTATCACACAAGCAGACAGAAAACTGAAGAGAACAATGAAAGGGAGAGGAAAGAAATAAAAGAGAAGAAAGAGAAAGAAGGGGGAAAACTCAACTGTGTTCACTGAGATTGGCTGTGATGGTAAAGAGGGAAGAGAGAGAGAAGGTGGATATAAAAAATAAAGAGATAGCTGATCCCTGACTGCTTGAATGTGGGACCAGAGGGGTTTAGACCCTGCCATACAATGGCAAGTTAGTGTGCCCTTGTATTGCAGGGACCCAGTGGTGCTGGGCAGAATTGCCCTAGTTGACGAGATCTCCTTAGAGGTCTGATGGAGGTTTACTCAGCAGTGCAGCGCTGTGTAGATGGCTGTCACAGCTGCCTTGTGTGGTGTGCAGCACTCCCATGAAGGACAGGGTGGAGTTCCCCCTGCTTTTTGGGTTGATTTGCCTTAAGCAGAGGGTAGTGACCTGGAAGCCAGTAGTGGCATGTGATAAGAAAGAGTGAGAGAAAAGAGGAGAAAGAGGGGAAAAGAAAAAAAGGGGGGGAGAGAAGAGAGAAAATAAATCCCAACACAATCCTGAGCTCGTTGAACCTGACTGCAGAGGGGAAGAGAAGGGTGAGTGTATAAAGGGAGAAGAAATTGAGTGGTGAGTAAGGATATAACTGAGACTTGATAACCTGTCCGTGAGGCTGATGTAGTTCCAACTCTTCCTCAAGGTAGCAGGCTGGTGTACCCATTTGATGTAGGGTTTCCACAGATGCTGTGTGGGATTACTTTCAAAGGCAAGATTTCACATGATGCCAGGTGTCAGTTCCTGCCATGGTACTGAGCACTGGAGTTCACTGGTATACCTGCCTTATGCTGTATGTAGCAGTCCCCATCACTTTTAATAAAATGAATTATGATTCCAACCTGGCTAAACATTATCTTCCTCAAAAATGTGTCACCAGAAACTGTAAGGGCAGGTGTTCTATTGTCTATTGAGCCAAGAAACTGAATGGATGCTCATGAAGATAAAGCCCATCTATGCTATGAGAGCAAAATTGATAGAATGAAAATTAGTTTTCATTGCCAATGGGACCCCGATTTCAATCTTTTTCTCCTATGGATAGTCCTTTCTCTATGTGTGCTTTTAGGTTAGAGGACATCTCAGTTAGATGGTGTGTTAATGTGGGTAGACTAGAGAAACAAATCCATAGACACTCATATGTACATAATAAAGAGGTTTATATATAAAAGCAGTTGAATATTGAGCAAACATCCCAGCCAAGTCCACACATCTGATATGAGCCCATATGTCCATAACCAATCTATAAAGTCCTCTTCAGATCATGAAATATAGTCAATGATACCAGATGCAGGAAGATCACAGATCCGTGAGTGGGAAGGCTTTTAGATCTAGTGGCCTTATAATCATCGCAGCACTGGTAGGGGTCTCCACATGGCTTCTCCAGGTCCAGGATTCGGGCTGCATCAGGGTTGGTCCAGGTGGTCTCTCCTCAGGGATGTCTCCCAGGGAGTTAGCCTTGTCAGTAGAGAGTCTCCAAGGGAGTGAGCTGAGAAAGAGAGAGGGTCTTCTGCTTCTAAAGAAGAAATACCTGATTTTCCAGAATTCTCAAGAGAAGGCCATGCCCACACAGAGGTTCCATTGATTATATCTTGATCAACAGGCCAGACTCCATCCTGCACTCGTGATCCTCTCAAACTGACACCAGATTATGTAACTACTGCAGGTAGCTACTGGTTTGGAAACAAAACTTTAAGGCACCAGAGGCTATTTTATCTGATAGCTGAGCCCCATCCAATTTCTTTATCATGCTTTGCAATAGCAGTCATAGCTTCTATGTTCTCTTCCTAAGGGCGAATATCTAGCAGGGATGTGATGTAAGAACTAATTTTTCTCAGATTTGGAGCTAGGATACAGTGGGATACCAAAACCAATTCTTGGATCTTTGTTTTTTGATTTTTAGTTTTGTTTTTAATGTAGCTTATTTTGTTTTATTTAACTCCCTTTCAAAAGCTCCTTGATACTTTTGGGAGAAAGTCCATGATCATCATCCCAAGGCATAATGTTCTTTCATTAAAATGATCTTTTGTTAGCCTCTGGAACTAATTTTTTTAAAGGCCTGTTGAATTTCACTTGTACAGAATCAATCCTTGTGTGACAGAATGCTATTTACACAAGCATTAAGAGTTAATTGTCAGGGAAATTTTACAATAATATTCACTGAGAATGTCAATCACAGGTTTACCAGAATAATATATGAGGGGTACCCCAAAATAACAGGAATTTTTTTTCAGAGCAATGACTTTAATTTTTTTTCCAAAATCACTTTACCACCTTCAAAATACTCTCCATTATACGTAATACATTTGTCAAGCCTACGATTTCATTCTTGGAATCATTTTTAAAACTCATTTGTCTGGATGGTTGACAGCACTTCCCTGCTTTTATCTTCACCTCTTGTACGTCATAAAATCACTGTCCTTCATGTCCCTCTTCATTCACTGAAACAAAAGGATTTGCATGGAGTGAGCTCAGGTAAGTAAGGTGAGTGGGGCAAAAAGGCATGCTATTTTTTGCCAAAAACTGGCACACAGATGGCTGCATGAAAAGTTGCATTGTCATGGTGGCAAAACCCATCTCCCACAAATCAGGCCTTTTATTGTCACACACTGTTATGCAATATTGTCAGGCCTTCTATTGTCACACACTGTTACTCAATATTTTCAGAGCCTCTCAATAGAAAGCCTTATTAACAGTCTGACCTGGTGGAATGAATTCCAAATGCACTATGTGTAGACATTTTCTTCCATTCAGGAAGTTGATGGACATCCAGAACAAGGTTTGTCAACAAGTGACATGGTACCTTTTTTGAAATGAGAAACCAACAAATGTCCACTAGGGCCCCTGAAAGCATTTTTAGTCATTCTTCTCCAGCAAATGGAGGTCGCTTCTCCTGCTTTTCCTCCCAAGAGTCATTCATTTGAGTTTGCAACTTTCCCCTCTCCTGACTTGGTTTTCCCATCAGTATTCCTCATATCTCTGGTAGGGCTGGCTACCTATCTGGGGAGACTTCATCATAGCTTTCATGGCAGCCACTCAGTAGACAGCATTCCTGTCCCCTCCCTTAACAATTAGATCCCATCTGATGTGAGGTGCCTTCTGGCAAACTGAACTTCAAGATACATACCTAGAGAGGAAGGTGTATGGCTCATTGGCACCAGTCAGCTTCTATACCAGGCTGTCTGGCCACAGTGGACAACAGATTGGGCGCCCCGAAAACCTGAGCTTGTGCCTGTGCTGATCCTCGTTCCTACAGCAGTGCTCTGATACATTATTTGTCCATTTGGGATAGATTAACTTCACTCTGTATAATATCTTCCAGATCTGTTCATTTCATGATGTGTTTCATGGTTTTATTGCTGATTTTTAAGGCTGCATAGGATTCCATTGTGTGTATATACCAGAGTTTGATATCCAATCTTCAACTGATGGGAATTTAGCTTGTTTCCAACTTGTTGCTATTGTGAAATATGCTACAATGGACATGGGGAACATATGTCTGCTTTTTATCTGTTTCTTATTTCTTTGGGGTATATGCCCAGTAATGGTATTGCTCAGTCATATGGCATTTCGATTGCCATCTGTTTTAGGGATCGCCATATCACTTTTCCACAGTGGCTGTATGTATTTACTAGCAGTGAATAAAAGTTCCAGTCTCACCACGACCTATCAAGAATCTGTTGTTCTCAGGGGGGTTTTTTTGTTTGTTTTTTTCCATTGGGTTCTGGTTCTGGTGCTAGAGGGTGTTTCATAGTTATTTTGACTAGCATTTTGCCAATGGCCAGTGAACGAGAGCATTTCCTCGTGTGTTCATTAGCCATTTGCATGTCATCCTTTGGCAATCATCTGTTTAGGTCCTTTTCCCACCTTCTCTGAGACTTGTTAGTTTTTTTTTTTTTCTTGCTGTAGGCTTGTAGACTTTAGTAATGGGTCCTTTGTCCATTATGTCATTGCTAAATATATTTTTTCCCAATCTGTGAACTTTATTTTTACTCTTAATGAAATCTTTCATTGTACACAAGTCATATATTTTTAATAGGCCCCACTTATGTTGTTTGTCTTCCATGGAATGTACTTCCATTGTTGTATCTGGTAGTCATGTATTCCATGTAGCATGACTCTCAGATTTGGCCTAATTTTCTCCTTGATGACCATGATAGCTGTGGGTTATATATTTAGGTCTTTGATCTACCTTGAGTTTGCTTTTTGGGGATGGGGTGAGATATGGATCTTGTTCCATTTCTCTGGAGATGGATATTAAGTTTTCCCAGCTCCATTTATTGAAAAGGTCCTCTGCTTCCTATGCAATGCTTATTGGGTCTTTTGCAAAAATCAATGCTGATGATTTATTTCTGGGTTTTCATTCCTAGTTTATTGGTCTGTGTATCTATCATTATACCAGTACCAGGGTCTTTTGACAACTATGATAGAATTTTGTAAGACCAACGGATTGTTCGTATCAAAGGTCTTTTACAGTACAAAAGGAGACTTATACATGTGGCTTTCTTCAAATGGAATACACAAAAATCTGTGAGAAGTGATCATGGAGATCTTCAATAGCAGTAGCTAAAACCAGGCCAGGGGCTAACTGTGGAACACATCATCATGTGTAATTCCAGGTTGAAGCTGAAGAAAATCAAAGTAGGTTCATGAGAATGAAAATATGACATGGAGTCTATCCCACCTGAGTTTCAAGAACAGATTTGACACATTAGACATTAATAGCAGAATGTCTGGTAAGGATACCAAAAGCATCATTCCTGAAGAAAGCACATGATATCTCTGGCTATGTAGTAGGTGTTGAGGTTAAGGAGTGCAAGAACACCCATTTCTTCTTTTGGAGAAGTTCTTCACCTATCCTGAACTTCTACCCTTGCTATATGAAATTGGTAATAAGTTTTTGGATTTCCTTAATGAATGATGCTAGAATTTGGATCGGAACTGCATTGATGTTGTAGATTGCTTTCGGTAGTATTGACATTTTCACAATATTGAGTACTCCAGTCCACGAACATGGGCTATTCTTCCATTTGTGTAGATCCTCTTTGGTTTCTTTTATACACCACTTTTTATTATTTAGATTATTTTATTAGGGGCTTGTACAGCTCTTATTGCGATCCATACATACATCTATTGTGCTGCCCTCATCATTCTCAAAACATTTGCTTTCCACTTGAGCCCTTGATATCAGCTCCTCATTTTCCCCTCGCTCCCTGCTCCCCATTTCTAAATTATTCTAAATTTTATATCTTGATAATTTCTAAATTATTATGTTATCATATCTTACACTGCCCAATGTCTTACTTCACCCACTTTGTTGTTGTCCACCCCCCAGGGAGGAGATTATATGTGGATCCTTGTAATTGGTTCCCCCTTTCTACCCCACCTTCCCTCCACATTCCCAGTATCGCCACTCTCACCACTGGTCATGAGGGGTTCATCTGTCCTGGATTCCCTGAATTCTACCTTACGAACCTGGCTAGAACAGAAGATGTACACTGCTTCAGATAGGAACTGGAAACACAGCAAACCCTTTTGGTTTCTTGTAGTAATGTCCTGTAATTTATCTTTGTAAAGGTTATTATTTTTATGTTAGGTTTATTCCTAGGAATCTCAGCTTTTATATGGCTTTGTGAACGGTTTTGTTTTCTTCATGATTTGGGGGGGGGATTTTCATCACTGTTATAAAAGAATCCATTTGTTTTCTGCTTGCTAATCTTGTATCCTGCTAATATACTAAACTCCTAATTGTTTTCAACAAACGTACTGTGGACATCATAGGAGTTTCTCTTTATAAAATTCTATGTCTACAAATAGTGAAAGTTTCAGTTCTTTATTGCCCAATTGTACTTCCTTGATTTCTTGCAGTTGTCTTGTGGTACTGGGTATGAATTCCAGCACAGTGTTGAATAAGAGTGGAGCTAAGAGACACTCTCGATGGAGTCCCTAATTTGGTAGAAATGTTTTCACCTTTACTCCATTGAGTGTAATATTGGCTGTTGGTTTTTCATATATATGGTCTTTATTTCTTAGTTTTTTGTTATTTTAGTTATTTTTTAAAACATTTTATTAGGGGCTTTTACAGATATTATTACAATCCATGGGATTAAGCATAATGGTTCAATGTATTTTCAATACATTTTCTTTTCTTCTTGAACTCCTACATATCAGTTCTCATTTATCCCTTCAGTCTTTCCCCCTTCCACTCCCCTGAACTCTCAGTCTATTAAGTATTATTATTTTTGGCTGTAACTTATACCATTCCATGTATCCATTCCCTTTAAATTCTGAAGTTCATTCCCTTCGAATGTGGTTATAGAATCATCATAGCTATCTGTTCCCCTTCCCCCTCTCCCCTAGCTTTCTTCCCCTATCCTTGGGAAGTCAATACTTTGTTTACTGTTTCTAAGGGAATAATCTCTCGATTACAAGGATCTACATGTGACCTTCTTCCTGGGGTCGGACAACAGAAAAGTGGGCGAAGGGAGACGTCAGGCAGGGCAAGATATGACAAAATAATAATGTATAAATTATCAAGGGTTCATGAGGGAGGGGGGAAGGGGGAGGGAGGGGAAAAATGAAAAGCTAATGCCAGGGGCTTAAGTGGAGAGCAAATGTTTTGAGAATGATGAGGGCAATGAATGTACAAATGTGCTTTACACAATTGATGCATGCATGGATTGTGATAAGAGTTGTATGAACCCCTGATAAAATGATTTTTTAAAAAAGGGAAAAAGAGAATTTCATGCATAGAAAGATGTTGGTTATACCCATGTACATTTGCAGGACTAGCAAGATAAGTGAGGTAAAACTAGCGCCATAATAGTGGGAGGAGGAAATGTTAAAGAATTAGAGGACAGTTGTCTGTTAATTCATGCTATGCAGCACCCTGGATATATCATGCCTTCCATGTGGAATGCAAATGTCTGTGAGGCAAATGTCTGATTGTCTGATAGCTAGGTTCTGGGTCTCCACTTAGACTATATGTTCCTTCATGTCAGTCAGTTTGATTGCTTGTTTTGAACTACTGATACCTTTTCTAGTTAACACCACATGATCACACAGGCTTTCTCCATATGGGCTCTATTACTTCCTTCCTAGATGTCCACTGGTTTGACTTCAAGCCTTTAAAGACTCCAGATGCTATATATTTTAATAGTTGGGCATCAACAGCTTTATTCACCACATTTGCTAATGCACCCATTTTGTCTTCAGCAATTGTGTTGGGACGATGAGTATCCTCCATGGCCACATTATTAGAAGAAATCATTTTTGTACTGAGGTAGGATTTAAGGAATGGACCAATGTCCATCTTCTTCCTTATTGTATAGATTTACTTATATGTACATACTTAGGTAAATACACCTATTTTTATATCTTCACATATATAATATATATTTATACCTATATATATAATTTTTACTGCATAGCTGTTTCCTCTTTTTATCTTTTCTTTTCTCCTGTCCCACTGTCATGCTTATCCCAATTCACCTCTCAGTATTTCCTCTCAGATACATTATGATTGATCATACATCCCCAGAGACACTGAACCCTACTCACCATCAACTTTAGATCCATTCCTATTCCCTTGTCCCTGATGTAATTGGCTCACTATCCCCCTCCCCCCATTTCCTTTCCCATTCTGGGCCTCCCACGCCCAGAATCATTGGTCTGTTGCTGTCTACTTGGGATTGTTTAACCTAGCCATATTATGTAGATAGACATAAAAATAATCATTATTATGTATATATATTTCCAGGTGAAACTTCTGGTCTTTGTTTGAGTATTCCTGATCAATGCTGATGAGTGCCAAGCTCTGTCCCCCAAGTCAGAGGTCTACTTTCCAGAGTTCCTCAGGGGCTTTGTGGATTTGTTCCCATTGTTCTGTTGTACTCCCCTCTTGGTTTATCCCCATGTGGGGAGGTCAGACCAGCTGACTCCCTGCACTGTATCTTCAGTGCTGTCCTCTTTATGTCTGTGATCTAGGGAAGAGATGCCATGTCTTGAACTAGGGCTGGCTCTGCAGTCCTCTCTTGAGCTAGGTGCTCCAGGTAGGAATGTCACCCTCAAGGCTTAGTGCGCCAGGGTGTATTCTTTCCTCATTTCCCTCTCATTTTGTCCCATGTGGACAAGACAGATTGGTCTCTTTCTCTGGACTTTTTCTTCTGTTTATTTCTATTGGTCTGAGTATCTGTCGTTGTATCAGTATCATGCTTTTTTGATGACTTTATAATAGGTAGTAAGTCAGGTAATGCAAGCCCTTTGATTTCATTCTTCTTCTTGAAGAATTATTTGCTAATTCTAGGCTTCTTCCCTTTCCATATAAAGTTGGTAGTCAGTTTTTCCATTTCTTTGAAAAAACAATACTGATATTTGTACTTGGATTGCATTGAACTTACATCAATCCTTGGGTAGGATAGACATCTTCAAAATGTTGAGTCTTTCAATCAATGAACATGGGATACTCTGCCATTTGTGAAGGTCATTTCTGGTTTCTTGAAATAAAAATCTGTAGTTTTTGTTATACAGATATTTTACTTTTTGTTTTGTATATCCCTAGACATCTCAGTTTAAGCTTGAATATTTTGAAGGGTATTACCTCCTTGATCTCCATTTCTGTGAAGTTATCCAATGTATATAACAATCCAATTGACTTCTGTGTGTTGATCTTGTGTCCTGCCACTCTGACAAACTCCCACTACTCATGACCCCTTGATAAATTATAAATTATTAATAGTTACATATCTTAAACTGACCATTTTCTCCCTTCCCCCATGCTTCTGTTGTTCTTCCCCCTGAGGTGTGGTGGGGTGTGTGTATGTGCTGATCATTAAAATTGGTTCTCCCTTCCTCCCCTTCAATTCCCGTCTTCCCCCTATTCCCCTGGTATCACTACTCCCATATCTGTTTTTGAGGGTTTTATCTGACCTGGATTCTGTGTGTTGAGCGCTCTTATCTGTACCTGTGTGCATGTTTGCTGTCCTTTTCTATGTTCTGGAAGAGCTTGTGTAGAGTTGGTGTCAGCTCTTCCTTGCTTGCTTGGTAGAATTCCACTGTGAATCCATCTGGACTGAGTGTTTTCTTAAATTGGTAGTTCCTTGATTAACGTATCTACTTCTTTTGCTATGGTTCTGTTCAGGTTCTTGACCTTGATGTGGGATAGTCTGGGGAGAGATTGTGTTTCCAAGTATTTGTCCATGTCTTCCAAATTGTTGTATTCATTGTAATACAGAACTTCATATTACTGCACAATTAATCTTTTAATTTATTGGGGCCTGTTTTATTTACACCTACTTCATCCCTTATTCTGACTATTGATGTCTGCTCCTTTATTTCTTTGGCCAGTTTGCCAATGGTCTGTCAACTCTGTTAATCCTCTCAAAAAAACAGCTTTTTACTGCATTGATTTTTTGAATAGAGTTCTTGTTTTCCCATTTGTTTATCAATGCCCCAATTTTTATTAGTCCTTTTCTTTTGCTATCAGAGGGACTATTGTTATGTCTGTTCTAATTGTTGGAAGTTTTGTGATAGCATATCAAGCATACATTTATCTTCCTTTATCATATGAGCATTAATCATTTTCAAGCATCCTTTGATAACTGGTTTTGCAGTTTCCCATAGGTTTGGGTATATTGTATTGTCATTCTAATTAGTTTTAAAAACTCACTAATTTGGGTTCATACTCATTTTGGAGAAGCAAGCTTTTCATCTTCCAAGCGTTTGCCCATGTTTTATTTTTTTTACCTTCCTTTTATTTATTTCCAGGTTTATGGTGTAGGACTCAAGCAGTTGCCTAATAAATGAACAGTTTAAAACAAGAAGGAATTCTGAGTATCCTCTAGATATCTGAATTTACTCAGTCTTCACTGTGTCCCAGCATGTGTCCTATTTTTGAATACATGCCATGTGGACTTGAAAATAATGTGATTTTCTTGCATTTGGGTGGAGAGCTCTAAATATGTCTATCAGGTTGAGTTACTTAGTTGTAGAGTTTAGTTCTGCAGCCACCTTATTGAGCTTCTTTCCCGCTGATCTTTCTTTCTTGGAGAGTGATATCTGAAAATTTCTACTATGATTGTTTAACTTGTGATCACTTTTTCATCTTTTGAAGAATCTGATTGAATTTGCGATTCTCTCATTGGGCATGTATATTATGCTCACTGGCTCTTAATCTAATGATCTTTTGACCATTATACAATGCCCTTCCTTATTTCTTGTTATTATTTGTGCCTTGTGATCTATTTTGTCAGAGATTAGGATTGCAACTCCTGCTTTCTTTAATTTACTGTTTTCTTGGTATACTTAATGGCAGCCTTTGAGTCTCAACCTATTTTTTTCTATAAGCTTAAGGTATGTCTCTTTCAGATAAAAGATCAATTATTTTAAATCCAGTCTGCCAACCTTTGTCTCTTAATAGGTAAGGTCAGACCATTGATGTTTAGAATTATTGTATCCATCTGTGGCTTCTTTTTTGTCCTCTTGTTCCTTTTGTGTTTGGTATTTCCATTTCTCCCTTCTTATCAGTGCATTGTGTACATGTGTGTGGGTATTCATTCCTGACTTCTTTTCACCATTGGACCAATGTTACCTTGGGGGTTATTTTCAGTGTTTTGACTTCTGGATGGAGTTGCACTATGTGGTGGTCTCCTATTTGTGCTTGGTGAATGTTGGTCTTCAGTCTAGAGTGTGTTGGTGAGAAATTTTTGTAGTGCTGAGTTTTTTAAAAACATATTCTCTTAATATTTCTTTGTCCAGTAATACTCTCACTCTCTATTTTAATGGGTAGTTTGGTGGGCTAGAGGAATCTTGGGTTGGCATTATTCGCTTTTAGCTTTTGGAAAATGCTATTCCACTCTCTGCCCGTCTTCAAGGTTGATACGTTTCAGCATATTCTTATCTGAGTACCCTTGTAGGTGATTTGCATTTTTTCTCTAACTCTTCTTAAGATTTTCTAATTTTCCTCAAAATTGGATAGTTTGACTACTATATCTCTTGGTGTGTCCTTCGTGGGGTTCACTCTAATGGTGACGGAATGGTTGTCTGATTTTCAATCACTAAGTTGAGGAAGTTTTCTTACATGAACTACCTCATTACTTTTGCAATTGATTTCATCGTGTGTCCTGCTCTGTTATCCCAATTATTTGAATATTGTTCATGTCCACAGCTACTTTGATTGCCTTGTTTGACTGCCTTTCCTGTTTGTTGAAATCTGCATTACTATCTCTAGTTTGCTGACACAGTTCTCCACTTCTTCTAGTCTGTTGGTGAGATCTTTTATCCTGTTCTGTGATTCTGTTGCCTTGTACCTTAACCCTTCTATTTCCCTTTGGTATGTGAACTCCATTTTATCTACCGAGTCATTCTTTTTCTATATAGATTTTCTCATATGCTGTGTAACTGTAAGTAGCTGTCTAAAAATTTCTTCCTGTGGTGAATAAATTTCTGTTTCTTCTATGAACATTGCTAAGTTCAGGTCATCCTATAATGTTGCATTTAGTTTCTCTTGCTTACTTGTACAGGTTGTTTGTGTAGTTTTCTGTCTATTTGTCACTTTGGAGGAGCTCAGCACAATTTCCCCAGGTATCAAGGAGCCCTGAGTGTTCTTGCTGGGAGGCTATTTGGAGGGCCTGTCAGATGGTCCTCTCAAACAACATGAATGGGGAGTTGCAGGCAGCAGGAGTCACTCTGTGCTCGAGGAAGCACTTGGCCTATTGCTAGGGAAGCCACAGTGACTGGAGGCTGCAGAAATTGGGCTAGGGCTGGTGACAATATGCAAGCCTCTATGCCAGGGCAGGCCAGTGGGTGTGATCACACGTCCAGGCCAGACCACCATGGGAGCTGAGGACTCAGGGCTGGTATAGGGGCTGTGGAGTTGGGGCTAGCCATCCTGGGGGTTATGGGGACAGAATGAGTTGACAGGAGGGCTGTGGTGCCAGGGTTGACTGAAGGGGTTGTTGCAGGACCTGGACAAGCAAATAGGATGTACTCATGCTGGGGCAGACTGTCAGGGGGACTGCCAGCTGGCACCTGGCTAGATTTGGCCACAATGGCAAGAGCCGCAAACTGATGGCAAACGGGTTCCAACTCTGTTGGTGTGTGTCATGGGCAGAAGATGGAGGGGGTTCTGGCTGCAACTGAGTTTATTGTTGACCTTGTCTATTTTTTCTTTTGCTATGTGTCATAATGCCCATATGCATTAGTTTGGGAAGACAATGTTTTTCTATATATCTGTCCATGTCATCCAGATTACCAAATTTGTTGGAATACACCCCACAGAAACAGTAACTGCAGTAGCAATACCATGTAGTTAAAGGGATGATGGAAGGGGAGGAAAGGGGGAAACAATGATGGATGATGTATTACCACTCCACCCCACAGATGGATGAATAACAGAAATATTGGTGAAGGGACACAGGGGACAATGTATGATATATATATACATATAATTTATTGAGGATTCATGAGGGTGGGAGAGTCGGGGAGAGAGGAAAAAAAGAGAAGCTGATGTCAAAGGGCAAGAAGAAAAAAAGCATTGCCACAGAAAGTGAACAGGTTTCAGGAGAGCAAAGAACAGACTAAGAAGAATGAATATACTGTCCATGTCTGAAGGATGAGCCAGTGAAATCTTATGACTAGCTGCTGATTATAACACAATGAAATTAAATAATAACAATGAAAACCTATCATTGCTTTTGAGATGATTCCAACTCATAATGACCCAGTAAAACAAGGTAGTACTTCTGTGGCTTCTAACACTGCAACTGCTTATAGGAGTATAAAGCTTTATCTTTCTCTAGTGGAATTGCTGGTGGTTTCAAATTGCTTATGTTGTAGTTAGTGGGCGAATGCCACTATACCAATATAAACACCATTAAAAGCTATTGGTTTGCCTGTCATACTTTTGGAAAAAAGCTAGTGACTATTAAACATCTGTCCTGATTTTGGAAATGTGACTACACTAGTATCGTCGTGAAAATGCTCATTCTTTACTCTGATGTGGGGTCTCCTTCATTCAGGAAATGGGCATGACCAGCAAGGCACCCACTCCCTCACTCTTCATGTAACGCATGTTCATAGGGATCCTTGTGCTAAACCATTCATATGCAACCTGTTTCTGGGTGGGGATTTCATAAGATTTTCATAACTTTGAACAATATATAACAATATAACCTACATAAAGAAGCAGAAGCTTGTATTAACATCTTTTATAGAAAAGTGCTTATATAAAATAGTGTAGAATTGCTAATCAACACCTCTCTCTCATTTTGTTCTACTGTAGTAACTTTCACGTTACTACATTGCTGAAAAATATGCCATCTTTATTTAAAAATACTAGCAAGGTCACTTGCTTGATAAGCAAGTTTCAGCAGTTTGCCCACTAAGATAGACTAGAAAGAAAGACTTAGTGATACAGCCCTCAATATGAGACACTCAAACCCTCCATAGCACAGCAGAATATTGTCTGAGGTCGTTGGACGATGAGACCCCTGGTTTGGAAAGCATTCAAAATACACAATGGCCTTTGAGATAGCTAGTTTATTGTGCCAACCTGGTCAATAAACACAAGTGGGATTAATTGAAGGGTGGAGAGATAAGTGGCTCAGTGAGCCTCGCCTTTCTTGCCTCTCTCTTTCATCATCCGACCAGTGAGCAGTTGCCTTGCTTGTTCTGTGCCTCGATTGACAGGCTACACTACCTATGGGACGTCTAGCCTGTGGACCGTGTTGCTGTAACTTGAGGTCCCTTTAAGACCACATGATTGGAATTTACATCTCTTGAGCTGGGGAATAACTGTTGGTGACCTGGCTGATGGTTAGTGACCTGCCTTGCTGTTTACTGCCTGTGCAGGCAGCCCTCAAGACTTGAAGGACTGTGTGTATCTCACAACACTCTCTCGGGACTGAGTTGCACTAAGCCATTTGTACTGCGTTATAATTTAACTGTTCATTTCTTGTATTACATATCTATCTATCTGTATATCATTTAACAGTTCATTTCTTGTGTTTTATATCTTTAATATTAGCAATCTGGTTTTGTCTCTCTAGAGAACCCTGTCTAACACATTTTGGTACCAGGAGTGGGGTAGATTCTTCTTCAAGTTCGGCTCAGAGGGAGGGCTATTTTTGAGAGCATCTTTCCTTTTGGTGGATTCTCCTTGGCTTGAGAAAGATTCACTTCTACAACCTCATCCACAATTACAAATTAATCCAAATTAAATGGAAATAATGGTTCCTATTTAGATTTGGAACTGCTACCAGTGGTACTTTTAGAATTCTTAGTGTTTTGCCTAACCACAGCCTTAGTGTTGCGGTCATCCCGTTTCATGATGGAGGTTCTGGCCTCTGCTTCCTGAGACTGTTTGGTTATCTCCCTGTGATCCAGTTTAGCATCCTTGCCTTGCAGGGCTGATATCCTTCCACTTCCATCCCTGGTAACACCACTTGCTGTGAGTTTGAATTTACTGATGCTGCTTTCTGCCAAGTATGACCCAGTACTTTCAGGTTTAAGTAAACCAGGTTCCTTGGCTGCAAGTTTCTTTTCAGCATTTACTTGATCTCTGAAGACAGATCTGAGCAAGCATTTCTGATTTTCAGATTTTGAAACTGTAGCTTCTGCTTTGGAAGAGATAATAGTGGCCTTGGCGGCTGACTTACTGCGAGACGAGACACATTTGGTGCAGAGCTAGCTTCCTCAGGCTTACTGGGCTGACTCCCTCCTCTATGCGGGTTTGCCTTGGTAACAATGTTCTCCGCAGGCTTTCGTTTCATGACAGACACAATATTTTCCAACTTGTCTGCAACCACCCTAGGGTCATTCTTTTCTATCTTCCCTGTCCCTACAACTGTAGTTTCTTTAGTATGGAGCCATTCTCTTCCTTTTGACCAATACTTTTCCCAGAAACTCCCCTGTTGCTCACTGCATTCTCATCCCCAGTAGAAATGCCAGGTACCAAGGACACAGCACAAGCAGGTGGAACAGTTTCAGAAACAGTGACATGCTGGTCCACCTCAGCTACAGCTTCTACCACACACTCTGGAATTCCAGAAAAACCTTCTGCTTTAGATGGCGATTCTTCTACAATTCCTTTTTGTTTCTTTCTTCTATAAGTACACTGTCAGATGATGATAGTTTTGTTTCAGGGTTATCAATATCTGCTTCTTCATTCTCCAAGTCAGTGACATACACCTGCTGGTTTAAAGCAGTCTCTTCAACATTTTCAGGAAATAATTCAATACTGCCTGGCGTGGATACTACCAGGGGAATTTGGGAATTTGTACTTTGAGTTCCTCTCCTGGAGACTCAACTTCCATGATTTCAATAAAGTCAGACTCACACAGAGTCTTTCCAAGTTTCTCAGATTCTTCTTCAGCCTCACTAGGTTTAACAGAGGGACTATCAGCTTCTGTTTGCACCTCACTCTCATTGACTGGTCTGCTTTTCAAGTCAGGAGTAGAGCTCCTTTCTTCAGCCTCATTCTGGTCCTTTACCTTTTTTTTTGCTTGGCCATGAACTTCTCTGTATTTGGCTTTTGACGTGTACTTTTGCAGTGATTTATCATCACCTTTTCACATGGATAGAACAGGGAACAAATTGGACAAAAGAATCCAATCTTGGGCACAGGAAATTCCATATCTGCCGGGACTTCACGTTCCTCTGATGGGCTTTAAGAAGGGTCCTCAATCTTCTGGCATTTATACTCTGGTTCAGAGTCGTCTAATTCTGAGTCTTCATCAACTAAGGTAGATTTTACCAAGTCTGGGTGAATAGTTAGAACTTTGAAATCATCATCTCTTCTTTTTTTTATGCCTCGCATCCTATAGGTTATCAAGTCTTAAGGAGCCCATTAAAAACGCCCAGGTTCCTTGTCTCCAGTTCCTTCCTTTCAGAATTTTATCCCTTCAATAATCTTGAAGGCCTCTTTACCTTTTGCTGGTTCTGCTTCGTCAGCCTTTTCTGATAGTGGTGATTTCCCATTTCTAACTCTCTTGTTGGCATTTTGGCAGCAAAATGGCTTTCAATCATGGCTTTCAGATCTTTCTTAACATTCTCATCTACTTGCCCTACTTCACACAAGAGGAGGTTTGTTGTCTGTGTGTCCATGGCTCCCTTTTCCCTATCTTCCTTTTTATCGGTGGGATGATCAATTTGGCTTTGTGCTAGCTCAACTTTTAAATCATTTTCTCTATCTTCTTCCTCTCCAACTTCATCAAAATTAAGTTCTTCTTTAAGGTTATTAAAATCTGCCAAAGCATCTTCATCTTCTTCAGTTACTTCATCCAGAGTCACTAAATGCAGATCATTATTTTCACAAAATTCAGCAGATCAACAATTCAGAGAATGGCACATAAGAAAGAGTCAACTGGGTGGCAATACACAGCAACAAAGTTGTTAAAATGCTTGTGTTGGTGTGTGCAAAAGCTAAAAATAAAAAATGTGACAGATTAACTAGATAGAGAAATGTTACCAAAGGCAAGTAACTACCAGTTCATGTTATGGGATTTAGATGAGCTTCAGGAAATGTTACAGAATACAGAGATCAATTATTTACAATTTTGAAATGAGGAGCAAAGAAGGGAATGGTAGTGAAAAGTGAAAACACTAATTTTCTTATTTATTAGTTTCAGTTATCTTTGAAGCTTCTGCATTTTTTCTGGATGCACTGAAAATTACTGCCAATTTTAATGACAACATTGGAAACAAGGAGAAAGATCACCATTTGGAGAATATGACATTTGTCATAGATGCAATCTGAAATCATATGTCAGTTTTGCAAGACCAACTAAATATTTGCGATAAAGTTTATTTCAATCACATGCACAATCAATCAATAAATACGTGGACCTTGCTGAAGAATATAAGAATAAAATTGACTACATTTCTGCAAAGAAACAACTGAGAAGCTCAATATCATTTGGTGGAACAAGACCAGGAGCCAACCACAGAACTGATTATCAATTACTCAAGTGAATGATGAACTTGAAGCTGAAGAAAATTAAAACAAGTCTATGAAAGCCAGACAATGATCAGAGGTATTTTCTGCCTGAAAACAGAGTCCATCTCAAGAAGAGATTTAACAAAATGAACATTAATGACCATGTTACTAATGTTGTTAGGTGCCATTGAGTCACTTCCACCACTGTGTACATCACAACAAAGCAATGCCCAGGGCTATGTCATCCAGTCATCCTCCCAATTGTTCATGTGCTTGAATTCATTGTTGCAGCCACTGTGTCAATCTATCTGATTAAAGGTCATCTCTTTTTCACTGCCCCTCTACTTTACCGAGCATGATGTTCTTCTTCAGTTACTGGTTTCCAAAGTATGTAAGAAGATGCTTCTTGCTTGCCTCTCAGGAGCATTCTAGTTGTGTTTATTCTAAGAGATACTTATTTGTCTTTTTAGCAGATTTTGGTATTTTCAATATTCGTTGTCAGCACCATAATTCCAACGCATAAATACTTTTCAGTCTTCCTTATTCAATTTCCAACTTTCATATGAACATGAGGTAATTGAAATGCCATGGCATGCTTAGTTCTGAAAATAACATCCTTCTAAAGAGGTCTTGTGTAGCAATATTTACCCATTGCAAAGCATCTATGGGTCTCTTGGCTGCAGCCTCTATGAGCATTGAGTGTGCATCCAAGTGAAACAAAATCCTTGGCAACATTAAATGTTTCTCCATTTATCATGTTACCTATTTATCCAGGTGTGAGGATTTGGGCTTTCTTTATATTAAGCTGGAATCAATATTGAAGGCTTCAATCCCAGATCTTCAATAGCAAGTGATTTAAGTCCTCTTTGTTTTCAGCAAACAAGATTGTTTCAAAGGCAAAATAAACCTTCTTCCAAACCCGAAGTCACATTTTTCTTCATATAAGTCAGCTACTCTGATTTTTTTTGCTCAGCATACAGATTGAATAAGTATGGTGAGAGGATACAACCATGAAGCACATAATTCTTGATCACAAACCATGTAATATCCCCTTGTTCTGTTCACACAACTGCCAATTGATCCACATACAGATTGTACATGAGAACAATGAAGTGTTCTGGAATTCCCATTTTTCTCAAGACTATCCAGAATTTATTATGATCCAAACAGTTAGCAACTGGGGCATGGTGAATGAAACATAAATAAACACCTTTCTTATATTCTCTGCAGTTAGACAAGATCCATCTGACAGCATCAGTGATGTTCCTTGCTCCATGTCCTTTTCTAAATCTGGCCTGAATCTCTGGCTGATCCCTGCTAATTCACTACTGCATCCATTGTTGGACGATCTTTGGCAACAATTTATTTGCATCTGTCATTTCCAGCATAGTAAACTAGATGATTTTCTGATTTAAAATGGGCAATACTAGTTAGCTTACTGGCACCTAGGACATCAATCATTATGCATTATAATTATTCTTTTTTTGCTGAGATTGATATATATTTTAATTGGGAGTTAATGCAAATATCATATCATTCCATAGTCCAATCACGTCAGGTAGTATTGTATAATTGCTATCACAATCTTCTTTTCTTTCCTGGACTCCCACCACCACCACCACTGCATCCCTCCCCCCCCAAACAACAACAACAAAACAAAACCTTATTCTACTTCCTGTCCCTATAAATTCATCAATCCTATATTTATTTTTTGATGTTTTTCAAATTTGGTAAATACATCCTTCATATATTCCAATTTCTGATTATTAGATGCTTGTATCTATTTCTTTTTACCTTTAGCTGTGCTCCACCAGCAAATGAAGGTCACTAAGATTTTACTAGCACAGGTGTTGCTCCATTCATGTCAACATGGTAGGGTCTACTTGGGAAAGCAGCTTCTCCTTAGGCACATTTTGAATGCATGTAACCCAAGGAGCTTACACTCCATCACTATTTCTAATAATGTTCTGCTATCATTCATTAGACCTTCCATTTCTGGAAATGTTTCCATACTATGAATAAGGTTTTCACTGGCTACTCCCTCTGAAGTGGATAGTCAATTCCTTATTTGTAGTCTGTTCTTAGATCGGAAGCTCAGCTGAAACATGTTCACTTAGAGTCTCCCTACTGGCATGTGAAATACTAGTAATATTGCTTCCAGCATCACAGCAACGCAAAACCCACCACAGAATGATATAGACACATGAAGGTTAATGGCGATAGACCACATAGTTTGTATGACTATATTATAGATTTCATGTATGAAGAAAGTAAAGGGTCACTTAAAGAGTATGAGAAAATTAAAAGGAAAGCCAAAAACACATGTGAAAAGATAATTTGAGACTTGAACAGAGAATAGCTAAAGAGTGATGGTGAGATAAAAAGCCCCCCCCCCCAAAATCATAGCTTTGTGAATGAGGGGGAGTGTAAAGTGGGGACCCAGGACCCCTCTGGGTGAAATTGGACATCCCCTTGCAGAAGGGCTGTGGGGAGGTGATGATCCAGTCAGAGTGCAGTGTAGCAAGGATGAAAAATACAATTTTCCTCTAGTTCTTTTTTTCCCCTCTAGTTCTTAAATGCTTCCCTTCCCCACTATCATGATTCCAATTCTACCTTACATATCCAGCTGAACTGGAGGATAAACACTGGCACAGATAGGAACCGGAAATATAGGGAATCCAGGACAGATGAACCCTTCAGGATCAGTGGTGAGAGTAGCAATATTGGAGGGTGGAGGGAGGGTGAGTGAAGGGGGAACAGATGACAAGGTCTACATATAACCTCCTCCCTGGAGGATGGACAGCGGAGAACTGGGTGAGGGAGATGTCAGATGGTGTAAGATATGATAATTATTCATAAATTATCAAGGGGGAATGGGGAGGGGGGAGGGGGAGGGAAGGAAAAAATGAGCTGATACCAAGGACTCAAGTAGAAAGCAGGTGTTTTGATAATGATGATGGCAACATACGTACAAATGTGCTGGACACAAATTATGTATATACGAATTGTGAAAAGAGTTGTATGAGCCCCTAATAAAATGATTATAAAAAACACAGAAAATAGCAAATAGCAGAATGAAAACAAAGTAGAGTTTTATCATGGACTGTGCATTGATTTGAAGTTAGAACACAAAATTGGAAGAATAGGCTTAACATTTCTCAATCTAAGAAAAGGGAAGAAAAAATTATAATCTTAAGTTGCAATGTTGAAAGACACTATGGGGAAAAATACAACACCAAATAGATACATCAAAAGAAGTTGGAAAGAATACACATTCATTTTTCCAAAAAAGAATTGGTTCATGTTCAACTATTTCAGGAGGAAGCATATTATCAAGAACCAATGTCACTGCAAGAAGAAGCCTAAATTGCACTTGTGACATTGTTAAAAAACAAGAATCTCAGAATAGTGAAATAGAAGTTGGAATGTTTCAATAAGAAATGTTGTAGTGGAGGTATTCACTTGTCAGGAAACTCGCAAGAATGCAACCTGGCCAAATGACTGCAAAAGATATATATCTGTGCCAAAGAAAATTGACCTAAATAATGCAAGTACTATAAAACAATATAATTAATACCATGCTCATGTAAAATATTCCAAGAGATTCATAAGGTGCCCCAAAGAAAACTTATCTAACAGAATTCAGAAATTATCCAATAATATATTTAATAACACATGCAAGTAAAATTTATTTGAAGACCATTCTACCATAGTTTCAGTAATGATCAACAGGGAGCTGCCAGAAATTCAAGCTAGGTTCTAAAAAGGTCTTGGAATGAGAACTATCATTGCTGATATCAACTGGATCTTGGCTGAAATCAGAAAATACTGGGAAAATGTTTAATTATGTTTTATATCCTATGTAAAACATGAAACTCTTTGGATTATATTAAATTATGCATAACAATGAGAAGAATGGGAATTCCACAACAATTTATTGTGCTCTTGTGGAGTCTGTACATACAAGAAGAGATAGTCATTCAAAAAGAACAAATGAAGTGTTTGCTTTAAAATCAGAATTGTGTAGATTTGTATACTTTCATCATACTTATTCAGCATGTATGCTATACAAATGATCTCAGGTTGGACTATATAAATAATATCAGAGGATTAGTATAAGGCTTATTTGCAATCAACTATACAACGATGACACTATCTTTTTTGATAAAAGTGAAGACAACTTGAATTGCTTGCTGATGAAGATCAAGGACTGCAGGTTTCACTAGAGATTACAACTCGATTTATGTAAAACAAACATCCTCACAACTGTACCAACAGATAACCATCATTTTTTATTAATATAAGTTTGAAGTGTGGAGGATTTCATTTTGTGTTTATCCACAATCAATGCTAATGAAAACGGTAGCCAAAATAATTACAGGATGAATTGCATTGGTAAGATCTGTTTCACAAGTCCTTTTTAAAGTCCTGGATAGCAAATAGATCATGTTGAACACTAAGATGGACCTGCCCAAGTCATAATATTTATAATCACCTTCTATTCTTATGAATGTTGGATAATTAACAAGGAAGTCCAAAGAATAATTGATTCATTTGAATTATAGTATTGGCAAAGAATCTTGAAAGTACTGCTGACCATCAGAGGCCGTCTGTCTTGAAAGGAGTACATGCAGAAGGCTCCTTAGGAGTGAGGACTGTGTTGCACATGCCTTGGACATGTTATCGGGAGAGACTAGTTCCTAGAAGAGGACGCCCTGCTTGGTAAACTAGAAAGTCAAAGAAAAAGAGGAAGACCCTTAAGGAGAAGGAATAATATAATGGTTTCAACAACGGGTGAAGCATAGCACTTGTGAGGATGGCTTAGGACTTAACAGTGTCTCATTCTGTGATAATAGGGTCACTGTGAGCTGGAACTACATCACTGACAACTAACAATGGGTGTATATCTTATCATGTATCGGGTATGTGTGTGTATATATATTCCTACTGCCACTGTGCCAGTTCTAACTCATTCCCATCCTGGGTCACTGATCAGTTTTGTGAATGGCCCTATAGGGGACAACACCAGAGACACAGTGTTGGAATCTCACCCCATTGGATTCTGCCACACCAAGGCAGAACACTAAGGGGGTGCAACAGAACAGCAAGGAAATAGAGCGGCGAGGTTCCCAGAGAATACTGAAGATGGACTTTGGGGCCACGGTGTGGTGCCCCAACAGAAGGGACTGGAAAACACTCCTAAATGCCAACAAACAATCCTTGAACTAACAACAAGCTTGTCTTTCTTGTTGCGTTTTTTTTTTTTTGTCATTGGTTTGTTGCTTGTTGTTTTGTGGTATATTGTTGCTTGGTTTTGCTCTGTCTTGTTTTTGTGCATGTTACTATCTCCACAGGTCTATCTAAATAAGATAGGCTGGATGAACAATTGGGGGAGAAAACAATGGGACCAACAGTTCCACAGGGACATGGGGGAGGGGGAGATGGGGGGAAAGGTAGTGGTGTTAATAAACCCATGGACAAGGGAACAACAAGTGATCCAAATTGGTGGTGAGGAGGGTGTGGGAGGCCTGGTTGGGCATGATCATGGGTAATGTAACCAAGATGAATTGCTGAAATCCTGGTGGGGACTGAGCATGATAATGGGACAGGAGAGAAGTCAAAGGAGATAGAAGAAAGAGCTGGGAGGCAAAGGGAATTTATAGAGGTCTAGGTAAAGACATGTACATATGCAAATATATTTATATATGAGGATGGGGAAATATATCTATGTTCATATATTTATAGGTTTAGTATTAAGGTAGCAGAAGGACATTGGGCCTCCAATTATATACTCCCTCAATGCAAAAATACTTTGTTCTATTAAATTGGCATTCTATGATGTTCACCTCTCCTGACACAACCGCTGAAGACAAGGAGGGTGAACAACCAAATGTAGCTCAGAAGCAATAAAACCCACATGGAAGAAGCACACCAGCCTGTGTCATTGCGAGGTGCTGAAGGGATCAGTTACCAGGCATCAAAAAAAACCAAAAACATATCATTGTGTGCTCACCTCCCTGATACGACTGCTGAAGACAAATGGGTGCATAAACAAATGTGGCGAATAAAGCTGATGGTGCCTGGCTATCGAAAGATATAGCATCTAGGGTCTTAAAGTCTTGAAGGAAAACAAGCGGCCATCTAGCTCAGAAGCAACAAAACCCACATGGAAGAAGCACACCAGCCTGTGCGATCACAAGGTGTCAAAGGGGTCAGGGATCAGGCATCATCAGAACAAAAAAATCTAACCATAGTGGATAGGGGGGGGGGTGGGGAGAGTGCAGAGTGGAGACCCAAAGCCCATTTGTAGGCCATTGGACATCCTCTTGCAGAAAGGTCTTGGGGAGGAGACGAACCAGTCAGGGTAAGATGTAGCAATAATGAAAAATAGAACTTTCCTCTAGTTCCTAAATGCTTCCTTCCCCAGCCCCCACAGTCATGTTCTGAATTCTACCTTGCCAGTCTGGGTAGACCAGAGGATGTACACTGGTACAGATAGGAACTGGAAACACAGGGAATACAGGGCAGATGATCCCCTCAGGACAAGGGGTGTGAGTGGCAATACTGGGAGGGCCTAGGGAGGGTGGGTTGGAAAGGGGGAACCAATTTCAAGGATCTACGTGTGACCTCCTCCCTTGGGGACAGACAACAGAAAAGTGGGTGAAGGGAGACATGGGACAGGGAAAGATATGACAAAATAATGTTTTATAAATTATCCAGGGTTCGTGAGGGAGGTGGGAGTGGGGAGGGAAGGGGAAAAAATGAGGACCTGCTGCCAGGGACTTAAATGGAGATTAAATGTTTTGAGAATGTTGAGGGTAACAAATGTACAAATGCGTTTCACACAATTGATGTATGTATGGATTGTGATAAGAGTTGTATGAGCCCCCAATAAAATGATTAAAAAGAAAAAAAGAGAAAAGACAAATTATTCCAATTTGTTGGGGGTATTTAAGAGGACATAAACTCAACACATTTTATGGAATAAGATAAAGATTATCGGAGATATGTCCAAAGTTATACTTAGATCCCAAACTCTAGCAAACTTCATCTTAGTTGGTAATTCCAGTGTTAGGATCAACCCATATGGAAGGAATTTGTGTTACCAGAGCCCTCTTGTCCAATCCCTGTACCTTCTTGTCTTGGGAGTTTTCTTTTACCAGACCCTAGCTGCTCAGTCACACATAAGCTCTATTCCTACATTGACATTATTACATAGTATTCCTTTTTAAAATTTTTGAAATACATCTGTCCCATATAAGATATTGCATTAACTTTCACATATATTTAAACTCTTCTACCTTGTTAATGTCTTATATAGTGTAGCATTTATTTCTATTTGCTGAATATTGGACAAGAAGAATTTAAGAAATGAAGGCAGAACACGATTTATATAAAACTAAGGCAAAATAGAATAAAGCAAACAAAATTTGAAATATCAAAATGTTATTAATATATCCAATTGTTTATACTCACTTTTAACAGTGTTGTCTTCATAGAAAATGAATGACGCAAACAACAAAATAAAACTCCACAAATGTATCAGCATTGAGGCTATTCCCAGCCATGACAACACTTTAAGGGCCAATAGAATTACCTCTTTGGGTTTCTTACAATTTAAATCTTCAGGGGATTGTACAATCTCATCTTTTACCCATGGAGTTACTGATGGGTTCAACCCACTTCTTCCCCTCGAGTTATGAATTCTATATATAACTCTATGTATATACACAACCATGGGATACAATTTTTGAAATAAAATTACATTAATGCTCCTCTAAGTACAAGACCAATAATTCAGAACATGGGTAAACATAAGAACTTATTCAAACACACTATGAGCAGAAATATTGAATGATGTGGTAAGCAGTAAAGGAAGATGGAAGGAATACACAGTGTCACTGTACCGAAAGAACTAGTCAACACACCCCCATCCACGCAATGGCATATGAGCAAGAATCATTGGTGCTAAAGAAAAAGACCAAGTTACATTGAAAACATTAGCCAAAAATAAGATTCTGGAAATTTACAGAATACCAATTGAAATGTTTCAGCAAACTGATGAAATAGAGGAGCACTTACTCATCAATGCAGGAAATTTGGAAGACAGTTTTTGGCCAACTAACTGGAAGAGATCCATATTTGTACCTATTCCTTAAAAAGGTGACCCAAGAGAATCTCAAATTATATAACAATATCATTAATATCACATGCAAATAAAATTTTGCTGAAGATCATCCAACAGCAATAGTAGGAGGCAATTTACAGAGATTCAGGCCAGACTCAGAAGAGGACTTGGGAATGAGATATATTATTGCTCATGTCAGATGAATCTTGACTGAAAATAGAATACCAGAAATGTGTTTATTTATGTTTTATTGACTATGCCATGATTTCCAAGTGTGGGAGTCATACCACACTTGAATGGCCTTGAGCAGAATGGGAGTTGCAGAATGCTTCATTGTGCTCATGCAAAACCAAACAGCAACGGTGTGTGTCAGGGTTGTCTCCTTTCACCATACTTACTCAATCTGTATGCTGAGCAAATAATAAGCGAAGTTGGCTTATATGGAAAAGAATTGAATTGGAGGAAAAGTTTTAACAATGTGTGATATGCAGATGACACAACGGTACTTGCTGAAAGTGAGAAGGATTTAAAGCACTTTCTGAGCAAGAGCAGGATTGCAGCCTTCAGTGTGGATTACAAGTCAATGTAAAGAAGACTAAAATCTTCACACCTGGACCAATAGGTAACCATGATCCGGGGAGAAAAGTTATCAAGAATTTTGCCTTGCTTTGATCCACAATCAATGCTCACAGAAGCAATGGTGAAGAAATTAAAAAGCTAGTTGCATTAGGTAAATTTGCTGCACAAGACCTCTTTAGATATTGAAAAGAAAGAATATTACTTTGAAGACTAAAATATTATGCCCAGTAAAATATCAATTACCTCATGTGCATGTGAAAATTTGACATTGAAAATGGAACACCAAATAAGAATGGCTGCATTTGAATTGTGGTCCTGGAGAAGAATATTGAAATTACCATTGACTGCTACAACAATAAACTAGGGTCTTAGAAGAAGTACATCCAGGATACTTCTTAGAGAAAAAGACGTTGAGGCTTCATCTTACATATTTTGGACATGCTGTCGGGAGAAAGCAGCCCTTGAAGAAGGGCAGTATATTTGGTAGAGAGGCCACCAAAGAGAGGAAGTCCTTCTCCAACAGATGGATTGACAAAAATGGGCTCAAGTGTAGGAATAATTGTGATGGTGGCATAGGACAAGGTGGTGTTTTGTATTGTGTATGGGGTCACTTTGGTTTGGAATTGCCTCAATTGCACCCATTAAGGACAACATGCCACCCCTATATACCAAAGGGTGAATTAAATAATTCACAAATATAGATGACTCTGAAAATGCGGAATATCAAGTGGAAGAAGGAAGAATTACAAAAAGCATTGATTGGGATGAAAATGAATTAGGAGACTGCGGTTTGTAGGCACACTATGATCTGACCCAGCAGAGTAAGATTATCTTGTGACCAGTTTCCAGTTGAGGAGCTTAGGAAGACAACTTCATGTAAGCCCCAAGAAGAGGCAGAGATCTGGGTAGACAAACCAAGAGCAAAGCAAGGTGACCGTAATATGAACTGGCTCTAAGAAAGGAAAGTGCAGGAAGGCAGCAAGAGCCCTAGGGATCCCGATGACCATAATGAAGGTGCGTAGGGGGAGCTGCAAATTAGGGACACAACTTCTCACCAGCAGCAATTTCTAATTCTCTAAGGGGCGACACCAGCAGATTGGCATATCTTTAGATTGGCATATTTGCACTGAAACCTTTTAATTCTCCTGTTATCTGTTGAAATACCTTTTTTTCCCATGCACAGTAAACCTACCCCATCTATTTAGGCGGCACTCTATCTCAGTGGATAAAGAGATGCCCTCTCTGGATTTCAAAAGAGCATACCAATTACTAGCACCAGTTTCAAATGACTCTAGTCACATGATAGCTGTGTAGAGACCTTGACCACTCAATATTTTTATCTAATACCAATGAGAAAACCTGTTCCCACACTTCCATTCAATATGGTAAGATGAAACACATCCATCTAGAGGACTTGCAGATCGTTACGATCCGCCAGGACCAGTACTTAGAGTAAATCACATCCAGGCAACAGACACTTACATAACTATGCATGTAGTAGATCCAACCTAAAACAAAACAAAACATCTAAACAATTCAAAGGAAGAAATTCATTCTAAAAAGAAATAGAAGAAACAAAACTCCAGTATGTTAAATAAAACAATTACCAAAGTCAAACAATCAATTAATATGATTAAATACTTTAATGCATTGGAGACAGCTAACAATAACAAATTATATGAAGAAACGGGATAGGATGGCTCAAACAAGTGAGCAAAATACATAGGCAGAAAACCTTACTTAAGAAGAAATAGTAAGAGGACTACCTGGTAAAAATGTTCCAAACCCCTCAACACCAGCGGTGGGAGTGGCGACACCAGGAGGGAAGGGCGTGTAGAAAGGGAGAACTGATCTCGGAGATCTATGTGTAACCTCCTCTCTGGGAGATGGGCAATGGAGAGGCAGGTGAGGGGAGACGCCGGGGAGTGTAAGATAAGATATAATAATTATTTATAAACTATCAAGGGACCAGGGGTGGGATTGGGGAGGGAGAGGGATGGGGGGAAAAAGGGGAAACTGAGCTGATTCCAGGAACCCAAGTGGAAGGTGAATTATGAGAGTGACGAGTGCAACGAATGTATAAGGGTGCTTTGCTCAATTGATGTATGTACAGATTGTGATAAGAGCCTTATGAGCCCCAATAAAAAGATTTTTAAAAAAAGGCTTATATGTAGGATCCTCAAAGAGATCAAGGGAAACTCAGCCAGAGAAGAATTCTGAAAAACTATATAAAAACAATGTGTAAAAGAAAACATAGAAAGTTAGAAATACAAAAAAAAACTATAAACAAATTCATCTCAAACAAACAAACAAAAAATGCAAAGGATCAACAACAAAATACTAGAAATGCATAACTCAGTCTAATGGCATAGAAGTATAATTGGATCAGTGGTTGGAAGAATGAATTAAACAGAGAACACATCCCTTGATACTGATTTGTTTGAAAAAAAAACTCTTATTAATAGGTGAATAGAGTCTAATATTTTTGCAAGTGAAGTGTAGTTAATTAATATCACCTTCTAGCCATAATTCCGTATGTAATTCCAAACTCTATTGCCCGTGGCTATCATTCCAATTTGCAGGGAGCTCTCTGGTTTGCTAATGGTCAGGATTAAGGTAGGACTAAGCTCTGGCCTTAAAATGTGTGGACCATGTCAGACTCTTACTTTCCTTGGAGGTATGGTCTTGAGGAGCATGGCAATTCTTGTCATGTGGAGCCTGTACATCGATCAAGAGGCAGATGTACAAACCGAACAAAGGAATTCTACATGGTTTTAAATCAAGAAAGGTATGTATTTGTATCCTCTTACCATAAGTTTTCAGTCGTTTTGCTGAGCAAATAATCAGAGATGCTGGACTACATGAAGAAGAACGTGGCATGAAGGTTGGAGGACAGCTTACTAACGACCTGTGCCGTGCAGATGACACAACCTTTCTTGCTGAAAGTGGAAAGGACTTGGCACGCTTGCTGATGAAGATCAAGAATCAGCCTTCAGTGTGGACCACAAGTCACTGTAAGGAAGACCAGCATCTTCACACTGCGCCAATGGGTAACTTCATGAGTAACACCATGACAACTGCACAAAACACTGAAGCTGTCCAGCAAGTCGTCTTGCTTGGATTCACAATCACTGCTCAAGGAAGAAGCAGTCAGGAGATCAAAGGACACATTTTGTTGGGTGAATCTTCTGCACAAAATCAAGGAAGTTACTTTGAGGACTATGGTGTGCCTGACCCTAGCCATAGTATTTTCAATTGACTCATATGCATGTGAAAGTTGGACATTGAATAAGGGATACTAACAAAAATCTGCTTTTTAATATAGTGCTGGTGAAGCATATTGAAAATACCATGGACTGCAAAAATAAAAAATAAAAAACCAAATCTGTCTTGGAAGAAGTACAACCAGAATGCTCCTTAGAAACAAGATGGCAAAACTTCGTTTCAAGTGCTTTGGTAATGCTGTAAGTACAGACCAGTCCCAGGAGTGATTGGTTCAAATAGAAGAATAATTGGGAGCATGACACAGTACAGGACCAGGCATTGTTTCCTTCTGTGTTACATGGGGCTGCTGTGAGTCAAATAGACTCGACTGGCACCTAGCAACACATCCTCATGATTCTGTAATCCCATTCATAAGTGTATATCCTAGAGAAAAAAGACCAGTGATACACATAGACTTATACACACTCATGTTCGTAGCAGCATTATTGCAATAGCAAAAGGGCGCGGCAGATTAGATTCCCACATACTAGATGAATACATAAACAAAATGTGGTACAAATGTACAGCATATATGCACCGTCAAAACATATTACAATGTGAATGCTGACTGAAATAAGTCAGTCAAATCTGGCAAATACTGCATGACACCGCCTTTCTACAACACCAACACAGGTCAGTACAAAGAGCTAGAGACTGGAGGATCCCCTGGAAACCACCATCCTGACTCCCTTTCACTTGGACCTGAAACCACTCCCAGAAATCACCTATCAGTCTAATGACAGAAGAAGTAAAAGGCAGCATCCGTGAGGAATATGAAGAATACCCTTACAGCATTTAACTGTGACACCCGAAAAGGCACAGATTTGTCCCAAAGCAGAGCTGAGAGGGCAAAAATGCTCAGGACTGAGGGGATGAAAACAGCGAAGGCAGGGTAAAATGGGTAGAGTGGTAACATTGCAGGGACAACAGTGATGTCATTGATTATTTTATGTATAAATGGTTGAATATGCAACTTATTTTGTGTGTAAATTTTCACCTAAAACACAATAAACTAATTTTACCGAACAAAAAGCAAGAGTGTGTTTCCATGTTCATACGGAATTTTTGGGTCTGGTAAATAGTTAACACACTCAACTACTAATCCAAAAGCTGAAGCTTCTATTTTATCCAGAGATCCCTTGTAGGAAGAGGGTACAGAAAACTTTCCCCAAATCAGGTGCTGGACCTCTAGAGAGCACCGTTTTATGCTGACAAACATGGTTTCTTTGAGTTGGAGTTGACCCTAGGCCTTCATTTGTCTGTGCAGGAAGAACGAAACTTCTTGATCCTTGGGGCATTAAAGCAGGTAGCTCTAAAATTCATTAGGTCAGAGAGAGTCATAAAAAGGTAGACCTTACAATTTATCCTCACAAATGGCTTATTTTAAATAATATAGGCTTACTCAGGAGAGGTATACTGGACCAGTCTCAAGTAAACCAAAGCTCTAGGTATAAGAATTAGTTCACTGTCGAGTTCAATAGCTCCAGTCATATAGAATATAGTAAACAGGAGGCAAACATTAATCTGCCCCTCAACTTTTCAGTCTGTCTGCTCTGTATTTTTCCTGCTCAATGCTCAAGGATCTCATACACAGGGAAGGGAACCCCAGGGCTAGGGGATAACTGATTCTGGATAAGACACTTCAAGAAATAGTCTTTATTCTCAGAGGTTGTTTGATGATGCTATACAAATACATAAATTTTAGCAGACACATAACTGATTATTTTCATGCCAAGAAGATTTTTTATTTTACAAAAGGGAGATAATTTTTTCTTGATTACTTAGTTCTTACTTAATATGTGTGTAACAAAATTCTTTTCATGAGAAAGTAGTCTTTGAATGTTCCAACACCTTCTCAGGAATTTATTTGTTTCATAAAACTAAACATAAAACCAACATATACATTTAACAGCATAAGAAAATATGTTTGTATAAGCTGTATTTTAATTAGGGATTTCACTTAATTTAAAAAATAATAATTCAGATGAATTTTATAATTAATTCTCTATGAATAAAGCATATTTTTGCTTCTGAGTTAGTATTTTAATTTGTATGATATTTTATTTAAAACTTTATTACAAGGCACTTTCTGCTTCTAATATGACTGCAATGACATAAGCATGAATTTAATGCGTGTTTTCCAGTTAATTCCATATTGATGGCTCCCGTCATATAGAATGAATTGAGAAAATGGCACAATTGTCTTCAAAGTCATTTTTTTTGTGCTATTTCAACCCTGCCTAGATTGGACCAGACTCAAATTGTTTCCAATATTGCCTTCTGAATTGGATGTCAATTTTCTGGTGTATGTGAATATACCTGTGCACAGAGACTGGCACAGTGTTTCTTTCTTTCTGAAAATGGTCCTAATTTAGTGTCTAAAAGGACTTTTCAGGGACAGCATTCAGGCACCCTTATCAATAGAAGGATGTGGCTGCCTTAATGAATCTTTCACTGTAGTGGACATATAATGAGGATAATTACAAAAAGAAAAACAAAATATTACTTAGATGAGATTTTAGTTTTGACTTAACCTATGATTTAAAGTAAAAATAAAAATTACCCAAATGTTGGTCTTTTTAAGTTTTTCTGAAACCCAGTAAAACTATTGGAAGGTTAGTTCCAGATGTTTCCAGAACAATATAGTGTCAAAATAATGGAATGTACAGTTTTCAGAATTTTTTCTCAAGGCAGCAGCAATACATTTACCACAATCCAATTCCTGGATTCTTTCCTGAAATCTTTCTAGAGGATAAAAACCTTTTCAAACCAACAATAATCCATAATTAATTTACAATCTAGAGTTTTTAAGTCAACTGAAGGAAAAGGTAATTGCCTTCTTTTGAGAGCAGTTACTGGTGGTCTCAAAAGCCAATCAGCCTCATCTGAATTTTTGTGTTGTTCTTATTTTTCAAAGAAAAGTGTTTGCTGTTGGATGTGTTCACATCAGTTCTGACTCACAGAAACCATATATACCTTAGAAGGAAACACTGCCAGCCCTGCGCCGTCCTCACAATTGTTCTTATGTTTGAGCCTGTTGTTGCAGCCACTGTGTCCATCCATCTCTTTGAGTGGCTTCTACGTTTTCACTGCCCCTCTAGTTTACCAAACTAGATGTCTAGTTTACCAAACATAATGTCCTTCTCCAGGATGGGTCTCTCCGGACAACATCCTTTCTTCTAAGAGGATTCTTTGTTTCTATGGGCAAAATATAAAGAGACTTTAAGAGTAGTAAGGTGATGATATGGAATCTGGTTAGCATCCCTAATGGTGAGAATTGGCTCAACAGTACTTACCATAAATAACTTATAAAAATTTTCCAAGAAATTTCTGTTGTTTGGTTGCAAATTTGAGATTCTTTACTTTCTCTTTGTCAATTTCCTTTTGTTTTGGATGCCACCTAAAAGATTTTAACTTGTAATTTAATACACTCTGTTCATTTTGGTGAGGAAAAATTATGTTTTGCACAAATCATAAGTAGGTAAAAGAAAATCATAATGTGATCTACTTGAATATGCAACTGGAATTTGTAAGTATAATAAAACTTAAGGCAATTTAGGTAATATGATTAATCCTGAAGATTCTGTTTTTTGTTTGTTTGTTTAAATCATTTTATTGGGGGCTCATATGATTCTTATCACTATCCATACATATATCCATTATGTCAAGCACATATGTATATTTATTGCCATCATCATTTTCAAAACATTTGCATTCTACTTGATTCCTTAATATCAGACTCCTCATTTTCCCCCTCCCTCCCCACTTCCCCTACCTCATAAACCTTTCATAATTCATAAATTATTATTTTGTCATATGTTACACTGTCCAACGTCTCCCCCTGCCCTCTTCTCTGCAGTCCACCCCTCGGGGAGGAGGTTATATGTAGATCTCTGTAATCGGTTCGCCCTTTCCACCCCACATTCCCTCTACCCTCCAGGTATCGCCACTCTCACCACTGGTCCTGAAGGGGTCATCTGTCCTGGATTCCCTGTGTTTCCAGTTGCTATCTATACCAATGTACATCCTCTGGTCTAGCCAGATTTGTAAGGTAGAATTGGGATCATGATAGTAGGGGGAGGAAACATTTAAGAACTAGAGGACAGTTATATGTTTCGTTGTTACTACCCTGCACCCTGACTGGCTTATCTCCTCCCCACAACCTTTCAGTAAGGGGGTGTCCAGTTGCCTATCGATGGGCTTTGAAGCTCCACTCTGTACTCACCCACATTTACACTGATATGATTTTTTGTTCCTTTATCCTTGATACCTGGTCCCTTCAACAGCTCATGGTCACCCAGGCTGGTGTTCTTCTTCCATATGGGCTTTGTTATCTCTGAGCTAGATGGCCGCTTATTTATCTTCAAGCCTTTAAGACCCCAGATGCTATATCTTTTGATAGCCAGGCACCATCAGCTTTCTTCACCATATTTGCTTATGCACATGTTTTTCTTCAGTGATCGTATCGGGAAGGTAGGCACCCACTGATATGATTTTTAGCTCTTTGATTCTGGTAACTGGTCCCTTCTATACCTTGTGGTCAGACCCCAGATGCTATATCTTTTGATAGCTGGGCAACAGAAGATTCTGTTTTTAAATTGCAACTTTTATTTACATATTATTCTTGATGATTTCTTTCTAAATTCAAAGTATAACTTTTTGAGGATCAGAACATGCTATACAAATGTTAATTAAATGGTGGGTGCTCTCTATTGGTTCCCAGGTGGGATTGTAGGCAATGTTTAAAACCCAAACCAAAGAAATAGATCTGTATATTTCTTTTCCCATTGTTATCCTGCCTATATTTAATATAAGATTTTTGGCCCTAGGTGAAATCTTTCCACATGCCTTGGACTGTTTTATTTAATCAACCCACAAAGATTTAGACAGCCTATCCCCTGTCCAAACACCATTGTTTGCATTAGTCGGCCCTTTACAAAATTATTTGATAGTGCTTTTCTTTTAGTTTTCTGTTAAGAGATATGGATTGAAAGGGTGGACTGTTTCTATATGACATGGTAGGAGCAATAATTTGGTCTTATGGCAGCGCCTTTAAACAAATGCATGGCATGCTTTCACTAATGGTCAATAATTACTTGCACAGATATCACTGAGGATTGTTCAATGGAAAAAGAGTAAGGTGAGGAATTAGACCTGGGTTCAAGTTTTGGCTCTCAGATTCTTTGCTATACTTTCTTAAACAAATCAGGCAAACCCTGCCCATTAGTGATATCTTCTACAGATAGAAATTGTGATGAAATATTTTCCTCTTAATTTTCATGGTCATCAAATTTATATTTTTCAAGCGTATAGGACACAACCAATTAGCTGCCAAAAGAAACAGCTAAAAAGATCCAAGGTATTTTCCCCTCCTGGCAATACAGTTAGGAATCGTTGGCTTTTAGAATCCTAGATGAAATTTAGCAGTTGAGATCACAGCTCAATATTTTCTTTATTCGTGCAATTTAAAGTCCAATTTTTGAGGTATTATAAAAATCTCCTCAAATGTATGTTAGTATTTTAGACAAAATAGTTAATTCTGAAATAATGCCCAAATGATGAATTGACTCCCCTTGGTTCTAGAGAATGGGATGTTCATGACTATTTTAAGTAAAATAATTATCTCTACAACACTCTTGTGTGTAAAAGTTGATATCATGTTAATGTAAAATAGAGAAAAACACAGAACTAAAGAGGGTGTATGTTAACATGGAAATGGTTTATTCAAGGAGAAATTCTTGGGCCTATGAGAAGCAATGGAAATTTAATAAAGTCACCATGAAAGAGTATTAGACATATTCTTTGTGACATCAATTTTTCATAACCTAAACCTTCAAAAAGAAGTGTCACATTTTGGCCAAAAAAAAGGTGGGGAGCAGGGCAGGAGAGATAGAGCAGAATCCAACCGGGTAAATAAAATAGGGAAGCATTGACAATTTCAGTTCCGTAGAGAAGCTAAAGCAGTGTGTGACCGGAGAGTAGCAGGAATGCTTCGAGCAGCGTCTGGCCAACCTCCAGTGGCACTGTGAGAGGCAGCCGTGACACCCCCACAGGGGGCCTGCCCACACACAAAGCCACAGCACTGCGTGAAGCGACCGGTCGCCTGATGTCAGACTGCAGGATTTCCTCTCACAGCATTCATGCCTGTTAGAGAGACTGTGCTGATCTTCTAATGATCTTGAAACTCGGGTTGAACAGTATATGTTCCCCATTTCAAGTATAGTTGATTCCATGATGGGGAAAGCATTGTTGGAGGGCCACCAGGCCATGGCTTCAATGAAGGAAGATGTGCACCAGATTACCCAAGACTTCCAGCTCATAGTGGATCCTGTGCACTCAGCTGGTGGGTGGGCAGTGCTCTTGGATGGTGTGGCTGTTGGCTTTTCTATAAAAACTGCATTATTACCTTCTTTTGAGATAATACTGCAGATTCTGATATACACTGTAAGGATCGTCTTCAATAAGAGCCCCAAAGAAAACGAGTTCAGAGAATTGCAACCCACTTCTATCCAACAAGCAGAAGACATGAGACACGAGAGAACAAGGATCAAAGGAAACCACCAATTCAGACAGTTTTACCTGTATGCATACAAGGAGTCCTTAAGTGATCCCTCAGTCAACGTGTAATTCCTCAGCAGTACTCGAGGTGTAAAGACAAAGCACAAATGGCCACTGAGATGTGACCAGCGTCCTGAGTGCTCCACTTTGAGTGACGCAACTGGAAAGCCTCCTAGTTCATTGCTCCATAGAATTGCAGGCAGAACTACTTGCTCTTAGGTGAGAACTCAACTGCCATTTCCTGCATTTCTAGCCACCGGGTCAGGCTGACTGTTGGCTTATTTACCATGGAGTGACTCACGGGGAAACTGGTATCACAAGTGATCCACGTTCTATATAGTTGCCAGAGAATATGAAATGATAACCTCTCTTAAGATTTTAAAAGTAAAATCAACCAAACAAAAAATGTTACCAACAAATCAGTTTTAAAATAAAGGCACTTACTTTAAAATAATCATTGGGAAAGATGAATTGCTAGAAAAGGACATCAGTTTAGTGAAGCTAGGAAGCCAAAAATGAATGACTGATTATCACAATACCTTCAGCAATGGACACAAATATATCAAAAATCATGAAGATGGCAGTGGACAGAAAATGTTGCTCTGTTATACATAAGGTCACTATGAATTGGAGCTGACTCAATGATGCTAACACAACAAACTAATTACAGAAGAATGGATAGGAATCACAAAGGGATACTTTATTATGTTAGAGCAAGTAATAATCTCACATTCCTAGGCTTTAAAATAAAATAGAATGCATACAAATTAATATCCTAGGATTTGGTGCACTGTAATGCACAGTAAAAATGCATTGGTCATTTTAAGTAAGGTAATCACATGGTTTATTATACCTGGAATAGCAAAATCAAGAGAAATTGAACTGCATTCATGGTCAAAAAGAGCATTTTACTATCTATTTTGAAATACAATGTATGTGGTAGGATAATATCTACACATGTACAAGGAAATCAGTTAATACAACTATTATTCAATTTTACACATAACCACTAAAGCCAAAGATGAAGCTATTGATTAGGATTCTATCAACTTCTTCAGTCTGAAATGTGTCAAACATGTAATCAAGATGCACGAATATGACTACTGATAGATGTGAATTGTGGAAGCCAAGAATAATACATAAAGCTGGAAGTTGCATGACAGAATTTTGCAAGACCAACAACTCTTTATTGCAAATGCCATTTTCCACTACATATGTGACTATCCACATTGACCTCACCAGATAAAATACACAAAAATTAAATGAACTCCATCTGTGAGAAGAGACAACAAAGAAGTTCAATATCATCAGTTAAAATAAGGCAGACTGTGGGACTATCAATTGCTCATATTCAAGTTCAAATTGAAGCTGAGGAAACTTTTAAAAATACACATGAAAGCCAAAATATGACCTTAAGCCTACCCCATCTACATAGAGAGATCATGGCAAAACATATCTATGTTTTGGACACTAATAATTGAAAACCTAATGAGTGATGGGACGGCATAATGTACATTATGCATGAATAAAGGAAAGGCTATAAAGAAGATAAGAAAAGATAAAGAAAAAAACTAAAGTGGATTCAGAAGAGAGTTTAAAATTTACTCTTGAATGTAGTAATATGCGTATGTAACATGAATGGACAAAATGATTAAGTGAAAGAGATAAACAGAAAAAATTAAAAATAGCTAAAAGAGAGAAAGCAAAGTATTATAATGGGAGGTACAAACAAAGAGAAAAATTAAAAAGGAAGACTAACAAATGTCATCGAGTCCAGTTTGACTTAATTGGTAACTTTTTTTTAAAATTAAAAGATCATTGTATTTGGGACTCTTACAGCTCTTGTTGCAATCCATACATCGATTGCATCAGGTATGTTTGTACATATGTTGCCTCATTCTTTTTTAGACATTTACTTTCCATCGAGCCCTTGGTATCAGCTTCTCTTTATTCCCCTCACTTCCCCACCCACCCTCAGAATCCCTTGATAAATTATAAATTATTATTATTTTCATCTCTTACACTGACCACTCTCTCCCTTCCCCATGTTTTCTGTTGTTCTTCCTCCTGGAAGGGGTGTATGGTTATGTGTAAATCACTGTGATGGGTTCTCCCTTCGTCCCCTCCCCTGTCCTCCTCTCCTCCACTTCCTGCTACCCTTCTGGTATCGCTGTTTCCACACCTGTTCCTGAATTCTGTGTGTCATGAGCCCCTATCTCTTATCTACAATTTGTAACTTCTGACCTCTCTTATGATGTGTGCCCACTGGGCCAGCAGGGATCCTTCAAAACAGAAGAACACACTAGAAAGATTTCAAGCCAATGAATTGAAAAAATAAATTGAGCCTCAAATTACAATATTGAAGTATTCTATGGGCAACATATGGAAACACAGGAAGCATGAGAAGAAGATGGAGCCACTGTTTGAAAAATAACTGGTTGATGTTCAACTGTATCAAAAGACTGATATATTAGCAATAACTGATAGTAATTAAGGAAGAAGCCCAATCTGTACTGAAGGTCCCTAGAGGGAGCCTCTAGGGACTGATGGTCTGCTAATGGAGATGTTTCAATGATGTTGTCCTGGAAAGTCTCATTAGTGTCTATACCAAGAAATGTGAAAGACAGTTTCCTGGCCAAATAACCAAAGGAATGCTAATATGGGCCTATCCTAAATAAATAAGATTCAAGAAAATGTGAAAATTATTAAACAATGTCATTAATATGATGTGCTAGTAAAGTTTTGCTAAAGATATTCAAAAACATTTGCAGCAGCACATTGACAAGGAGCTGCCAGATGCAGAAGAGTATGGCATGGGTGATCATTGTTGGCAATAGATGGACCTCAACTGAAAGCAAACAACACTACAAATGTCTTTATTTGTGTTGTGTTAACTTTACCAAGTCAATCAACAGTGAGGGTCATTCATTGTAAGCACTGAGAAGCATGGGCATTTCAAAGACTACGGTCTTCAGTATGGTTATGACTCATTGTAAAGCAAGCCAAATCCTCACAACTAGAACAACAGATAGGATCATCATACACAGAAAAGATTAAGTTGTTGAGGATTTCATTTTACTTGGATCCACAATCAGTGCTCTTGGAAGCAGTGGATAAAACCCATCTCTGTACTAACTGTAAATGTGCTGTATAAGATCTTTAAAGAGTGAAGATGTCTCTTTGAAGACTAAGGTGTGCCTGACCCAAGTCATTGTATTTTCAATTATCTCATATGTGTGTGGAAGCTGGATAATGGGCAAGGAAGACCGGAGAAGAAATGATGCTTTTGAATTGTGGCATTGGTGAAGCATATTGAACTTGCCCTTGACTGCCATAACAAAAATATCTGTTTTTGCAGAAGTACAGCCAGAATGCCCTTTTGAAGAAATGGTGGTAAGACTTCATCTTACACTAATCCCTGGAAAGAAGCATCTACTTTGAAACTTTATCTAAAAACATGAAGACCCTCCACAAATGGACTGATGTAATGACGTCAAGATTAGATAACATAAATATGTTGAGGTCAGTTCAGGACTAGACAATCTTTCATTGGCTAGTACTTAATGTTGCTGTTTGCTGGAGATGAGTAGATTGCATTTAACAACAATGGGCCTTAAAAGTGAAGGGGAGGAAGTAGTTATTAGCATCCAAAAAGACATTAGGTGGAAGAGGCCCCTGGAGTGAGTTCTGCAATTTAGAATAGGAATGAATATAGTCAGCCCACAGGGACCAGAGTGGGAACTGGTGGAATATGTATTAGAAAAGCTTTCTTCTTCTCTCCTCCCAATCTCCCGTCTATTTTCTTCAATGGGCACTCACAGCCAAAAGAGAAGTGAACCAACCATAAAATTCACCCTTTTGGAGAGATTCTAAAGAACAGTGCATAGTAAAATGAAAGGCAGAAATTGCAGATTGTTAAGTCAGAACAAGAAACTATGAGATCTGCAACAGCCAGGATGAGGGATGAATCAGGGGCAATAGCAACAGACCCCAATGAGATTAAAAGGATAATCACAAAGTACTATGAATGTTTGTATTATAATGAATTCAGAAACCTGGAAGACATGGATAAATATTTGGAAAAACAGTCTTTCCCTAGATTATCTCAGAGACCAAGAACCTCAATAAACCCATAGTGAAAGAAGAAATAGAGAGGGTCATCAAAAACATGCCAAGGAAAAAGGCTCCAGGGCCAGATGGTTTCACAGCAGAATTCTACCAAGCATTCAGGGAAGAGTTGACAGCAATCCTCCACAAAGTATTCCATAACATAGAAGAGGATTGAAAACTCCCAAACTCATTTTACGAAGCCAGCATTACTTTGATACCCAAACAGGGCAAAGATCCCACAGGTGTAGAGAATTACAGACTAATATCTCTAATGAACATAGATGAAAAAATCCTTAACAAAATATTGGCCAATTGTATACAAAAGTATATTATACATATCATCCACCATGACCAGGTAGGGTTCATCCCAGGGATGCAGAAATGGTTTAACATCCAAAAATCCACCAATATTATACACTACATCGAGAAGAAAAAGGATAAAAATCATATGATAATATCAATGGATGCGGAAAAAGCATTTGACAACATCCAACACACATTCCTAATCAATACACTCATGAAAATAGGATTGGAAGGTAAGTTCCTCAAGCTTATACAAGCTATCTATGAAAGACCAACAATCAGCATCATAGTCAATGGAGAAAAGTCAAGAACAATCCCACTGAAAAAGGGTACAAGACAAGGATGTCCCCTGTACCCACTTCTATTCAATATCATTTTGAAGGTTCTGGCTAACAACATAAGACAGCGGAATGGGCATCAAATGGATCCAAATGGGAGAGGAGAAGGCAAAACTATTGCTATTTGCAGACAACATGATCCTGCACAGTGCAAACTCCAACAGTTCCACAGCTGGAGTACTTACAGCAATAGAGGAACATGGAAGGGCAACCGGATACAAGATCAATAAACAGAAGCCGGTAGGTTCTCTATACACATCAGGCAGGTCCATGGAGGAGGGGATTACGAAGGAAGGACTCTTCACAGTAGCTAAGAACAAAATGAAATACCTCCGAATATATTTAACAAAAATTTCTAAAGACTCATCGAAGGAAAACTTTAAAACCCCATTACAGGAAACCAAAAGCGACCTCCACAAATGGAAGAGCATCCTCTGCTCATAGATTGGAGGGCTCAACATAGTAACGATTACAGTCCTACCTAAAGCGCTTTACATGTTCAATGTTTTACCAACTCAAATACCATCAACCTTCTTCAAAGAATTGGAAAAACTGACCATCAATTTCATGTGGAGAGGGAAGAAACCCAGAATTAGCAGAGAACTCCTCAAGAAGAAGGATACAGTTAGAGGACTCGCTTTACCCGATTTTAATACCTATTACACAGCTACAGTGGTCAAAACAGCATGGTCCTGGCACAAGGACAGACACTCAGACCAGTGGAAAAGAATAGAAAGCCAAAGAGTAAAATCATCAGCATATAGACAACTGATGTTCGACAAGGGTCCCAAAAACATCAAGTGGGAAGTGGATGTCCTTTTTAACAAGTGGTGCTGGAAACAATGGATATCCACATGTAGAAAGATAAAACAAGATGTTTACCTCTCCCCATGCATAAGAATAAACTCAAGGTGGATCACAGACCTATAAGTTAAACCCCAAACCATCAGGACCATCAAGGAAAGAATTGGGACTAACCTCAGAGCACTGGCCCAGGGAACTCATAGGCTCACTGCAATAGGGAAGGGTACACACGCAGGTGAACTGGAAATCAACAAATGGGATGTAATAAGAATAAAGCACCTGTGTACCTCAAAAGACTTTACCAAGAGGGTGACAAGACAACCCACTGACTGGGAGAAGATTTTTAGTAATGACACAGCAGACAAAGGGCTCATTACTAAAATCTACAACACCATCATGACTCGCAAAAAGAGGAAAACAGTTCCCTAAAGAAGTGGGCAAAAGAAATGAGAAGAACTTTCACTAGGGAGGAGACCCATATGGACAATAAGCATATGAGAAAGTGTTCCAGGTCCTTATCCATAAGACAAATGCAAATCAAAACAACCATGAGATACCACCTAACACCCCTGAGGCTAGCCCAAATCAGCAAATCAGAGAGCAACAGTGTTGGAGGGGCTGTGGTAAAATAGGAACCCTTCTCCACTGCTGGTGGTCGTGTAGATGTGTACAGCCACTGTGGAAAGCAATCTGGCGATACTTAAAGAAAATTGAAATTCATCTACCTTATGACCCAGCCATCCCTCTACTGGGCATACACCCGGTGGAAGCAGCAAATAAAACACGACCAATCATATGAGCTCCAATGTTTATTGAGGCACAATTCACAATCGCAAAGACTTGGAAACAGCTAAGTTTCCATCAATAGATGAGTGGATTAGTAAACTTTGGCACATACACACAATGGAGTACTATGCAGCACTGAAAAGCACAGATGAGCACATGAAACACGTTATTTCATGGGAAGAGCTAGAAGGAATTATATTAAGCAAGGTAAGCTAGACTCAAAAGGTCAGGTATAACATGAGTCCCCTGAGGTAAGTACAATCAGCATTCCGGGAATAGAAGAATAAAAACATCCATCTCACAATAAACGGGTGGAAGCATAGATAGTTGGAGGGAGGGCAGGCCACAACTAGGGAGGTACATGAGAGCCCAGCATAAAGAAGGGGAAGTGAGGAAGGTGGAGGGAGAAGCGGGGTGGGGAGAAACCGAGTGAATGGCATTGGTGGAACAGGGCACTAACCCACCGGGGGAAAGTATTGGTTGTGTCCCCACAGAACTGGAACATGCATACGGACCCCACCACGACACACCAAACCAGGAGGGCAACGTAAAGTGCAGAGGACTACACAAAGAGACTGGACCATACGCCAGCCCCAACCAGAATTAGCCCGACCCCGACAATCGAAGGGGGTACCACAGGAAATGAAAATAGATCGTCTGGTGTGGGAAAGGAACTGACCTACCACACCACACCCAGAAGGAAGCTGAAGCAAAGGAAGGAGGAAGAACGGAGCAGAGAACACCTGGGCCCACCAAGCTCAGAGGAGGATAGCCCAGCTCAAAGGACCCATTGTACAGAGAGGACCATACAGCCGGCCCCACGGCGAAATGCAACATCCTGCACTGACCCATGGCCCTACACGGGACAGCACCTGAGACACAGTGGGGGATGTGCGACTGAGCTGACCCCACCACACTGAGGCAAACACTGGGGACGTGCAATGGAGTGGTGGGAGAAGCAGACCAAGGAGATTCCGAGGGAGTATAAAGGATGGACTTTGGGACAGGACGTGGCACCCCATCAGACTCATCCGGAAAACACTCCTAAAAGCCAACAAACAGACCTCGAACTACTAAGAGATATTTTTTGGCTGTCTTTTTTTGTCTTCTTTTAAAATTTGTATGTCAGTGGCTTTTTTGTTTGTCAGCATGTCTGTGTTGCTGCTGTCGATGCCACGCTCTTATGTGCCACTTCGGTGTTGTCAAAGCCATCTGCATTTTATGCACATATACTATATCTGCAGGTCCACCTAGATAAGATGGGCTGGACAAACAATGTGAGAAGAAAATAACGGGACCAATGGTCCCGGAGGGACATGAGAGTGTGGGAGGCAGGGGTAGGGAGGAGGTGTTGGCCAACCCAGGGACAAAGGAACAACGAGTGGTTTAAAGCAAGTGGAGGGAGGGCATGGGAGGACTGGTAGGAAGTGACCAGGGGCAAGGTAACTGAGAGGAATCACTGAAACCAGAATAAAGGCTGAACATGGTAGTGGGACAGGAGGAAAGCGTAAGGAAATAGAGGAAAGGAGTAGGAGGCAAAGGGCATACATAGAAGTCTAAATACAGACATGTACATATGTAAATATATTTATGATTATGGGGGAAATATACCTATGTGCATATATTTATAGGTTCAATAGTAGGGTAGCAGGTGGACATTGGGCCTCCTAACGCACACTTCTCAATACAATAGCACCTTGCTCAGCTAAACGGTCATTCCATGATACCCACCTTCCCGACACGATCAATGAAGACAGACATGTGCATTAGCAAACGTGGTGAAGAATGCTAATGGCGACCGGCTATCAAAAAGATATAGTGTCTGGGGTCTTAAAGGCTTGAAGGTAAACAAGCGGCCATCTAGCTCAGATGCAACAAAGCTCACAGAGAAGAAGCACACAAGCCTATGTGAACTTGAGGTGTTGAAGGGATCAGGTAGCAGTCACCAAAGAACAAAAACCATCATTGTGTGATCACCTTCCCTACATAAACACTGAAGACTACTGTGTGCATAAGTAACTGTGGTGAAGAAGGCTGATAGTGCCCGGCTATTGAGAGCTATAGTGTCTGGGGACTTAAAGGCTTGAAAGTAAACAAGCGGCCATCTAGCCCTGAAGCAACAAAGCTCACATGGAAGCAGCACACCAACATGTGTTACCATAAAGGGCCGAGGGGACCAGGTTTCAAGCAACAAAAGCAAGGGGAAAAATCCTATCTTCGTGAATGAAGTGAGAGCGTGATGGGGACCCAATACCCATCTGTAGACAACTGGACATCCATTGCAGAGGGGTAGTGGGGAGGAGATGAATCACTCAGAGTTCAGTGTAGCAACAATGAAACTCAAAACCTTCCTCTAGTTCTTAAATGCTTCTTCCCTGCCAATTATCATGATCCCAATTCTACCTTGCAAACCTGGTTAGACCAGAGGATGCACAGTGGTACAGTTGATATCTGGAAACACAGGAATCTAGGACAGAAGAACCCCTCAGGACCAATGGTGAGAGTGGCAACACCGGAGGGAAGGGGGTGTAGAAAGGGAGAACCAATCTCGGGGATCTACATATAACCTCCTCTCTGGGGGATGGGTAACAGGAAAATGGGTGAAGGGAGATGTCGGGCAGTGTTAAGATAAGATAAAAATAATAATTTATAAATTATTAAGGGTTCATGAGGGAGGGTGAAGCGGGGAGGGAGGGGGAGGGAAAAAAGCAAAATGAGCTGATTCCAAGAACCCAAGTGGAAGGTGAATTTTGAGAATGATGAGGGCAATGAATGTATAAGGGTGCTTTACTCAATTGATGTATGTATGGATTGTGATAAGAGTTTATGAGCCCCAATAAAATGATTTATAAAAATAAAATAGTATTACATTTAAAAAAGAAGAAATGAGATATGATAATATTGTCAAGGTAAAAGAGTGTAACATTGGATTCAGTCATAGAAATTAAAGTTCTAAATTCCAACTTGACTGCTTCGTGTTTTGGGTTATTTCATTGTTAAATCAATATCCTTAGCTTTCTCATTTCTTAAACTGAAAATATATCACATACTGTGCTGGATATCTCTGAAAATATAAACATAATGTAAAGAGGGAATTTACTTAAAAAACCATATCTTAATTCAATGATGTTTTAAATATTTGTATCTCAACAATGGACACCTTTTGAAATGAGGATGTAATAAACAAGTATTGTGTGATCTTCTATACAAAAGATTCTAATTTTATTCCTGGGTTCATTGAAGGAACATAATTTTCAAAACTTCTTGAGCTGAGGCTTTAACTGGTAGGAGAACTGGGAGTATGACATTCAATGAAATTAAATCTCAAGAATTTAAGAAATACTCATATTTTCAAATACTAGTTTAGCATGGGAAAATACTGACCAAAACATATTTTAGTGATTAGAGAGCAAAATACTGCTTTTTTGACTTATTTTGTATTTTTCCAATACTACAAGCTATAATTGCACTTTACTTATATATAGTTATTTATTTATATTTATAAATTTATTTATATTTACATAGATGTTATATCTTTGTCACTGATATGACCGCAGTATATATGAAAAGAGTTAGAATACAGAAATCATTCAATAACTATTCACTGGGGCAGGCAATAAAGAGGAATAGAAAAGTCATCGATTTAGGGTTCATGTCATTGATCTATATGTATAAAGCATGATCTGCTTTTTCTACAATCTCTTGATCCTTGTACCTTCATAGGTTTCAAGAGAAGACCAGGCTTCTCCATGGTGATGCGAATGAGTAAAGGTCAGAGTGTGTGACAACAGCTTACAATTCTTTCTCTCTCTCTCTCTCTCTCTCTCTCTCTCTCTCTCTCTTTCTCTTTTAGCATTCTCTTTTTATGTGTGGAGCCATAGTAGCATAGTAAGTTATACTTTAGACTGCTAGCTGCAAGGTCAGCAGTTCAAAACTACTAGCCACTCCAAGTGGGTAAGGTCAGGCTTTCTAGCCCAGTAAATAGTTACAGTCTTGAAAATTCAGAGGGGGTTATACCTTGTCCTTTAGGGTCAGCTGCAAGTCAGAGTTAACTTGATAGTAGTGATGTGGGTGAATTTTGCATTTCTTTATGGAATCACCCTTTTATTTTTATCCACTTATACACTGATAAGGAACACTGATGATGTAGTGGTTATGAGTTGGGCTGTGATCCAAGTAGTAGGCACTCTGAAATCGCTAGCCACTTAGGCAGAGAAACATTAAGCTTTCTACTCCTCTGAACAGTTAAAGTCTTGGAACCCCACAAAGTCTTGGAACCCCACATGGGTCGGTCACTGTGAGTCAGCCTTGACTTGATAGCAGTGATTAAATCACTGACTGCCATTCTACAGGAATACTACTTAATATGGAAATTCATGCATAGTACTATCATAATGACCTGATATTCTTGTGAACAATTATTTAAAATGTTTATGGAAGTGGACTGGTCATTTTTCTGTGTAAAAACTATTTTAAAGACCATGTACCCAAACTCCTCATTTTCAATTGCATAGACATCTAGCTCACTCAAGAAAATGTGACTCTCCCAGTGTCACATAGGTTAATAATGATATTATCTGAAATGAAGAGAGATATTCCTGCTTCCAAATCTAGTTTTCTTCCTGCCAGGCCTCTCTGCTTCAGTACAACTACAAAATGAAGACATCATAAGGATATTTTAACATGCAGCCTTCTTTACCTGTGCCTCCTATTCTGTTTTCCTATAGTAGTGCAGGCTACATATATTTATTCCACATAAAAATAAGAAAAGCAAAAGTACTATTCTCTTCCAAAATAATATTTTTATCTAGTAAATATATTAAGCATCATGAAATGGTTTCAAAAAGACCAATGTATTCATTTTAAATACCTTTTAATTTATTTTAGATTCACACTAATTTTGTAAGGAGCTTTAAAATGTTGATATCCATTTTCTCTCTATGATGACTTTTAATGGACTGTCACTGTATAATGAATTTTTGCTGGATAATATATAAAAATAATATTTTAAATATCATTAATTCTATTTAACATATGGAAAATTGTGTCTCAGTAAATTCATGTCTCATAGTCACAGTCAAAACCTCAGTCAGTTGATTCTAAACTTAGAACACATTTTGCTATACCATGATTTTAATTAAGTGATTATTCTTTTTTTAAGTGATTATTTTTAATAAGATACTTTTGAGAATCCAAGTTTTCATCTTTATGTATAAGATTATGATCTAGATCTACTAAAACCACTTATTAACTTTCTCTACTGGTTTAAGAGTTTCTTTTACATGGGAAGTTCACTGTTTGATGACAAAAATCAGTGTGCACTTTCCCTCCCCCCTCTTTATTCTAGATGTTTAAATTGAGGGCAGTGAGGGAGGTGGGGTAGCTGAAAAGGTTAAGGTCAAGTGGATTTTGTAAGCTGAATGGCACTTTATGTTTATCCAGAATCAATTTTTCCAGAGAGACATTTTACCCATTTAATTATAGGTAATTATTTCCTTGAAAATTGTGACTGTTTCACAGACCTTATCTTTGTTTTCCTATAATGAAGCTAAGGATTGATTAGTCAATCTGTGCTCCATTTAACTATGTTTTGAAGGTTATGGAGAAGAGATTGAAAATATGTTTCAAAGCCCTGAAACATTTGAGAAATAGATATCTGAAACCATTAAATTATAGGTTGCCTCATCCTGAGAAAAAGGAAACCAAAAAAGTTAATTCATATCAACAGGAAGGAAACCTGATGGTGCACTGGTTTGCTCACTTGGCTGCTAACCAATCGGTTGGCTGTTCAAACTTGCTATTTATTTTTTAGGAGAAAGATGTGGCCATTGGTTTCTGTAAACATTTACAGATCTGAAAATTTTATGCTCTGCTCCACCCTATGAATCAGATCAGCTTGGTAGCCATTTGTTTGAACACCAACCAAAACAAGGAGGATAATTTTGTTCATTTTTTGCAAATTGTATATGTAGTTATTTTATATTAATGTGTATGAGCACACTTATATGATTATTAATATACATTTTATATATTTAATGTACATATGTGCATTTAAATTTATTATATCCTAGACATTTCTTTAACATTTGAAGAAACTTTTATCCAGAATTATTTCCTAACCATCATCTTAGACATTTCCTGGGAAATTTATTTTTCAGTATAAAATGTGTCTTCTGAGGGGGGTTTGGAGCGGAGACTCAAAGCCCATCTATGGCAAATGGAACATCCACACACAGAGGGGTCACAGGGAGGGGCTGAATCAATCAGGGCACAGTATAGCACTGATGGGTCACACAATATACTTCTGTTTCCTGGAGGCCTCCTCAAACTCCCCCCCCCCACCACCCATGCTATCAGGACCTCAGTGCTGCCTCCCACTCTGGACTAGATGGGAGCATGTATATAAGCATAAGCAAGAGATAAAACTCACAACACATGGAACTCAGGAACAGGAATGGGAATAGAGCTACCAAAAGGGTAGGAGGAAGGGGGGCACCGGTTGCAATAAATGGCACATAACTACGCATCCCCAGCCAGGACGAACAACATAAGCCAGAGGGAAAGGGAGACAGTGGTCAGCGTGAGATTTGAAAATAATTAACAATCTACAATCTATCACAGGGCCACGAGGGTTGGCAGGTGGCGGGTAGGGAGGTGGAGCTCAATGGAAAGTAAATGTGTAGAAAAGAACGATGGAATTTATGTACAACTATGTCGGATACAATTGATGTATGGTTTGTAACAAAACTTGTAAGAGGCCCCAATAAAATGATTAAAACATAATAATAATAAATACATTTGAAAAATGTGTCCTCTGTAGAAGAAAATTATGAATATTCTCTTCACGAGAAGTTCATTAGTTTGACTAAAATCTACCACATATGATCTTTCTTTTGTGCTATATTAGGGTAGCCCTATTTCTATATTGAGCATGCACCAGTCACTTTTATCTCCGCTAAGCCTTGTTGCAAACTTTAAATGATCTTGTTACACATTCAGACTCTCCTCCAAGTTAGAGACCTCAAAATCCCATCTTCATTTTATCCATTTCTTTTCTTCTTAAGTTTATATTTCATTGAGAAGTTCTTTATTATGCCCACATCGAACACATATAGTGGGGATCTTGTACAGAGCTCACGTATTGTCTTCTTTGTTTGTCAGGCCATTTTCTGTCTATGGAGTCCCTTCATGGGTGAAAAGGTTAGGAGCTTGGCTGCTACCTGAAAGGCTAATATTGCCATTCGCCCGGGAGAGCACTGGGAAGAAGGACTCGGTCCAGCTCCGCACATTCATACGCTTTGGTCACCGGATGGAAAACTACTCTGACTTCAGGGGGAGGACCACGAGTTTTAATGAAGGTGATTCCATTGCTTTGTTTCTGATGTCTTCCCCTACCACAGCAATCAATCCATTACATCGTGTCGGACATTACTTTTATGATTTAATTCCAATTATCAAACCTTATTAACATGGCAATTTTTCTTGGCTAATCTATCAATTCAATTATGCAAAAATAATCTTAGCATATCATCTACTTTAATTTCACTTTCATAATACATTTTCATGCTCCACTTTCATACAAATGTATATCTGGTGTTCTTCTTTGAGTGTTGCATTTGTTCTATCACATTCTAAAACATGCTGGATAAAGTTGCATATATTATAAAACTGATAAATTGGAATAAATGAATATACTTGAAAGATAATCAATTAAACCACCAGCAATCCAGAGTATCATTAACTATTGTTTTCAGGATGAAAAAATAAACCAAATAGGCTTGGAGTTAACTGTAGAATCTCATATATATATATATATATATATATATATATATATATATATATATATATATATATATATATATAATCTTTTTAAAATTTTATGAAATACATTTTTGGAGGTTCTTACATCTCTTATCCCAATCCATACTTTCATCCAGTGTGTCAAGCACATTTGCACACATGCTACCATCCTAGTTTTCAAAGAATTCTCTTCCCACTTGAATCCCTAATATCAGCTCCCCATTTCTAATAATAATATAGATGATTATTTTCATGTCTTACACCCCTCACTCACTTTTCCGTTGTTTATCCCCCTGAGATCCTTGTTATCCTTGCAATCGATTCCTCCTCTGCCCCTCACCCCTAATCTTCCTGGTATACTCACACTGTTTGCCCTGAGAGGTTATATATCCTGAATTCCCTGTGTTGTGGGCTCTTGGCTGTAGCAGTGTGAATTTTCTGGTATAATCTGATTTGTATGGTAGAATTGAGGTCATGATAGTAGGGGGAAGGAAGCAATAAAGAACTAGAGGACAGTTGTCTGTTTTGTTGGTGCTGCACTGCATGACTGACTCATTTTATTTGGCTTTTCTGGGTTTTTGCACTTATTAATGTATCTGCATGTCTATATAGATAAGATAGTTGGGGTAAAAATTCAGAGATGAAAATCAAGGGGCAAGTGGTACTGGGGGTGGAGGGATACAGGAGGAAGGGAGGTGGGAGAAAGGAAGGGAGGTGGGAAACCAATCCAGGGACAAGGGAACAACAAGTGAACTAAAATCAATGGACAGAAGGGCGTAGGATGGCTAGTGGGTCTTAATCAAGGGCAATGTACCAGCAAGGAATTACTAAACCTGAATGAAGGCCGGATATGATGGTGGGACAAGAGGAAAATAAATGGAAATAGAGGAAAGAACCAAGAGGCAAGGGGCATTTAGAGGTCTAAATACAGGTATGCACATATGTAAATATATATATTAACAAGAGGTGAATAGAACTTTGTACTCATATCTATGTTAAGAATTAAGGTTGCAGGTGGACACTTGGCCTTGACTCAAGTACTCCCTCGACACAAGAACACTTTGTTCTAGCAATCTGTCATTCTGTGATACTTACCTACCTGACATGATTACTGAAGACAAAATGGGTGCAAAAGTAAATGTGGCGAAGAAAGCTGATGGTGCCTGACTACCAAAAGACATAGCATTTAGGGTCTTAAAGGCTTGAAGATAAACAAGTGACCATCTAGCTGAGAAGCAACAAAGCCCACATGAAAGAAGCACACCAGCCTGTGTGATCATGAGGTGTCAATACCAGGCATCTAAGACCCAGAACAAAATCATACTCAAGGTGAATGGGGTGTGTGGGGGGTGGGGGGCATGGAGTGGGGACCTAATGCCCATCTACAGACAATTGAATCATCTATATTTTATCTACATTCTCTAAAAGGCAATTACTTGATGGAAGTTGAAATAGGAAACCTCTTCCCTTTAAAAAGTGTTTGAACTTTTGATAATACACTTGATAAATCTTTTCTCTTCTAGTTAATCCCCTTTCTTCTCCCTCCATGAAGGTGACCAATTTGGAATTAATCATAGGTCATATTCAGTGACTGGTTGTCTGAGTGCACTTTGAAATAACTTAGCCTGGATTGTGAACAGTGTTTGTCTTACTGATAATAATGCTGACACTCGATGTCAGATTTTATACTGACACTTCACATTTTTATTTCTGTAGGGAAAAAGAAAAGAAAGTGAAGAAAATGAGTACACAAAAAAGGCAGAGAAGACAGAAAAATCAAAGAAAAGGAGGGAGGAGAAGAGAGAGAGAGAAGGAAGACATGGCACAAATATGCTTTCAGAGTCTGTGCATCTTTGGGGCACTATTCCTTTCAGAAGAGCTGTTTCCATGACCCACCACACTCTTGGAACCTCTGAGATCATGGATCTGTGTCCTTCACTTAACATCTTTCCTACTTTACCTAACAATATAGTGAAAGAAAACACAGTAAGTTAGGTTTTTAAATATTAATTTTGTGTGAAGAAAGTTGCCTTTAGGCATGCATCCTTATTCCTATTTTGTAAACACCTGATATCAGATATGTCATGGCCAATGGAAATCTCTCACTCATCCCAATGTTAGGATAATTGCTATCAAATTCTTCATATAATATGGTTGGGAAAATCATGTATACATACATGTTTGCATTTACTAAATCAGCACATTTCATCCCTCTTTATTATATCAGAGGAGGAGCCTGAGTGGCTAACATGTGATTACATGTGATTACATATTAGACTGCTAACCACAGGTCTGACATTTAAAACCACCAGCAGCTTAGAGGGAGAAAGGTGAGGCTTTGAATCCCTATGAAGAGTTGCATTCTGGGAAACCACAGGGCTACTCTTTCCTACATGGGGGCTATGAGCCATGGCAGGGAGTCTGCCTTTTTGTTAATTATAACAGAAATAAAATCACAAAATATTGCCAAGTCTTATCTTCTATACTGCGACAGCAAGGAAGACAAGATGGAGAAAAATAATTATGAAGAAAATGATGGGAACAGAGACTGAATTCCATCTATTTGGCCACTTAACTCAAGGCCTACATTGTGCATGGCGAATTCTGTAATTGGGCTTCATGGAAGACCAGTGAAGACATATATAATTAAACTCATCTCAAATCTTCCTCGAAGACCCGGAAATTTAAAATAAACATAAATTAAAGCCATCAATCATATAACAATAAAATGTACTTAAGGCAAATGCAACCATTACCGGATGGTAAGGCTTTTATGATGCAATTTGTTAATGTTTAGTGATGACTGAGGGTTGGTAGGGGCTTGGTGGTCCTATTCTTGCTGAGGTGCCCCTTATAGAAGCAGGCTTTACCAGGGCATTGGTTTCATAAAAATTTTCACCTCTAAAAATGTGTAGCTCTCATTCATATTTAAGTTCCTTCTGCATAGTAATTTTCACAACATGGGTGTTTCAATCTTCCTGCAATTGAGTCCAGAGTATCAAGGACAAGTAGAGGATAAAACTAAATAACTGTAATAAAAGTTATTTTAAAGGGACATGAATATATATACACATATATTTAATTTTTTCTCCTGAACATTAAAGAATGATTTTAATTCTTCAAAAAAGCATTGATTGTGGGGAAGTCTCTTAGTGTTACTACAAAATCATAGAAAGCTTTCATAAAAACTATCACCATGTGGAGATATTTTTATTGGCTTATGATCTATCTATATAAGTTCCCAAACTTAATTAATTTACTGCCTCTTTCAGACAAATTAAAAATTACCCAGTGTCTCCATTGACAACTAAAAATATCTGTCTGATAGCTCACAATCCAGGATTAAGTGCAGATATCGGATTTTGTAGCCTCCTGGGTTATATTGCTTCCCATAGGGTGGCACAGCCCACTTTGGGAAACATGGATCTACATGTATACACTTCTAATTTTCATCAAGAAATTCTACACATTTATTTACACAATGTCCAAATTACATTTTTTGCATCCATTTTCTTTTTAAATGTTCTTTGTTTCTTAGAAATAAAAAAACAAACATAAAAAGCCTTCTGAAAGGACAAGATTAGGGCAGTAAAGTGGGTAGAATAAAGTTTATCTTTGAAGTTCTTGTAAAAAGTTGTCTCTAACCTGAAAGAATGACCAGATGTATTGTAATGGGGGGGAAATCCTCAGCACAACTTTCCTAGAAATTTCCTCACTTGTGTAGTTTTCAATTTTCATAAAGTCTTCATTATAAATCCGTATGACCACCCTGTGCAATGCAAGGAATAAATTGATATTACTCATTTGGCATTCTAAAGAAAAGTTGCCTCCCATATTGACCCCACTGCCTTGAACTTAAGTACCAAGGAGATATCATTGGATGCTACTGCTTTGGCTCAATCTTTTTATATTATTCTACTTTTTTAAGATACCCTAGTGAGACTGTCAACTGTATTACTGAGAGAACTTGGCCACACCCACTCACAAATCACAACAGTGAAATGGTTAATCATGTTTTGCTTTAAGTAAAGCTGTGCATGGCTATAACAATACTTTGATACCTGATTATGTTTTATGAAGTCCTGTGGATAAAGTACTTGAAAGGTAACTAAAAGGTTGGTGGCTTGAATCCAAACGCTCCCCAGGATTGAAAAATGTGAAAACCGGTTTCTGTAAAGATTGTAAGTCTTGAAACTCCATATAATGCTTACTCTATTCTACAGGCCAGCATGCATTGGAATTGCCTCCACACAAAGGAAAAAAACAATTTAAGTATGTGTTAGCTTTTGGCTCTTTTAAATTCCTAGAACCTCGGAATTAACGGAATGCCCATTGCAATGTTTCAGAAAGCTGAGAAAGGGCTAGAAGGACTCGCTCATCCTTGCCAGCAAAACTGACTAGAAGAGACTCTTATTTATGACCATTCCAAAGAAAGGTGACCCTACAGAATGCTCACATCATAGGACAATATCATCGATATCACGCACGAGTAAAATCTTGCTTAATATCATCCACCAATGCTGGATGTAACACAGTAACACATTGACAGGGAATTGCCAGACATTCAAGCTGGATTCAGAAGAGGATGTGGAACCAGGGATATTATTGCTGATATCAGATGGATCTTGTCTGAAAGCAGAGAGTACCAGAAAAAATGTTAACATCTGTTTCATTGATTATGCAAAGGCATCCAACTGTGTGGACCATATTATACTGCGGATAACCTGGAGAAGAATGGCAATTCTGGAACACTTTATTGTGCATATGAGGAATTTGCACATGGATCAAGAGGGAGTTGTGTGAACAGAACAAGGGAATGCTGCCTGGTTTAAGATCAACAAGGTGTGTCAGGATTGCATTATTTCACCAGACTTGTTCATATGTATGTTTTGCACAAGTCATCAGAAAGGCTGGGTTATATGAATCAGATGTGGCATCAGGGTGGGACAACCTGCAGTACACAGATGCCACAAGCTTGCATGTCGGGAGTGAGGAAAAGTTGAAACACTTGCTGGTGAAGCTCAAGCCTGTAGCCTTCAGTATGGATTATACATCAATGTAATGAATACCGAAATCCTCACAACTGGACCAACCGGTAACATCATGAAAAATAAAGAAAAGATTGAAGTTTTCATCGATTTTGTCTTACTTGGATTCACAATCAGTGCTCATGGAAGCAGCAGGCAAAACTTCAAAAGGTCAATCTGCTGTGCAAGACCTCTTTAGAGTATTGAAGAGTGATGATGTTACTTGAGAACTAAGGTGGGCCTGACCCAAGCCATGATATTCTCTGTTGTACCATATGCATGTGAAAGTTGGACATCGAATATGGAAGAATATAGAAAAATAGATGCATTTGAATAGTGTTGCTGGAGAAGAGAATTGAAAATACCATGAAATGATAATAGGACAAACCTATCTGTACTGGAAGAAGTAAGCCCAGCTATCTCTCTCTCCCTCTCTCTCTCCTCTCTCTCTCTCTCTCTCTCTCTCTCTCTCTCTCTCTCTCTCTCTCTCTCTCTCTCTCTCTCTTTCTCTCTCCACTGTATTCACTTTAGCAATTTGGAGAGAAGTTAAGTGATATTAGTACTTATCTATATTATTTTTTTTCCCAAATCTGCTTGCATTACTAATGAAACAGCAAGCCAAGCATTTTCATTGAATGCTCATAGTAACTGAAGTATATTGGGATTTGCACATAGAGGGGACTTCAAAGTATTCATGACAAAATGGAATTAAAAGATAATACATTTTTTTCTGTGAATTTTTGACCATCACCCCCACCTACCAATATAATATACTGCTAAAGAACCTAAAACATTCATGAATGTTATTCAATTTATTCCTTTGACTCAGGAGTGATGAGATATGATCCCAAGTCTTTTAAACCTAAGATCAGTACTCCTTCCATAATTTATAACTTGTAGATTTTGCTTGAAAATCACACATGCCGACATTGATGCAATTATACTTAGACATTTACTTAATAGTTCAAGTGCAATTTCTTTTAATCATCTGACTCCTGTCAGTGCCAGATTTATTTGATAAAGGTTCAATATATTATAATGTAATATATTTATTTTATTGAGCTAATGGTTTACACATCACACATAATGCTCACTCAAACAATACACACATGCATGCTTTCTCTGGAGAGAACTAGCGCATATCCTCTAGCATTATCAGATTGTAAAACAAACATCAAAAATAGAAAATGGCACTTTATTCTGTTCTATTGCAATTCTGATTGTGTTCATAAAAAACACAACATAAATAGAATCCAGTGAGACTGCCAGTAGATCACAGGAAAGGATGCATTAAGGAGCAGTCGGGTTGCTGAAACGGCTGACTTCTCACAGCCCTCAGCAGCGTTGATCAGATACCTAGCAGCACAGATAAGCACCCCTTTTTGCCTTTTGCCTGAGTCTGAAAATGAGAGAGATGACAGCTACCTTTCGGTGCTAATCCTAACCACTCTTCTTTACAGGAGATGAAAGGTACACAGATTACTACTGGTAATTGAAGACTGAAGTATGCATTCATTATCCTAGATGCCATTATAAATGATATGATATTCTCAGTTACTTGAGTAAAGGAAATATTTAAGGCAAGTAAATTTTCTTCCAGCCATATGAGTTTTAACATATTTCACTAAGAAGATGAAATCAAATGAAGATTCTCAGTTCTCCCTGGCATTTTCTTCCATGCTGGCATACAGCTGAGTGTTTAAGTGTGTGTGTGTTTGTGTGTGTGTGTGTGTGTATGAAGATATACATTGAAAGAGCATACATTATACATTTTATGAAGTATGATTTAAAATTGGTAAATTGTAAATTTTCTCTTGTTCCTTAATTTCTTATGTGTTATTTTTGGGCATTAGATGATCCAGCATATGAATAATATATTTAATAAAGTAATTTCAGTGTTTATCTATGAAAACTATGCATCACCTGATGTGATAGATAGGTGTTTTGTGCCAACCTGGCCAATGAACACATGTGAGATTAATTGGAGGGCAGAGAGATAAATGGCTCAGCAAGCCTTACCATTCTTGTCTCTTGCTCTTTCATGATTGGACTAGTGTGCAGCTGCTTTAGCTGGATCTCTGACTCAACTTATGAGCTCCACTCCCTGTAGGACATCCAACTCGTGTGTGTAGTTGTGTAGTTTGAGGTTCCTTCAAGACCTGCTTTGCCATGCTATGGGAGTATATGTAGCTTGAGCTGGGGAATGTTGGACCCTGTCACATGGCTTACTGTTGTTGACCTGCCTTGCTTTTTGCTGCCTGTGGCTGGATTGCCTGAATTGCTCTACAGAGGACTCAACTGTCTGCTTCCTTGACTTGCACCCAGCCCTCAAGACTTGAAGGACTGCCCGTGTATTAGCCGTCTCACAAAAGTGAGTTGCACTGAGCCATTTGTACTGCTCTATAGACTAATTGGCTGTTTATTTCTTATATTGCATGTACCTATCTATATAAATATATAATCATATGTGTCCGGGTTTTGTGTCTCTAGAGAACTCTGTCTAACATACCTGACTTGCATTGTTTCCAGAGGCATCGATGCAGATGTTTGAAGTGTTTTAATTTATGCAATGCCTGAAATACCAGTAATAAAAATTACCTACTTGTTACTTCTTTTCCCATGATAGTGTGCATGTAAATATGTTTATACTCATGCATTTGGGAATTGTGAGGAGATGGACTTATATCTTGTTCAGATATTTATGCACCATTTAACTTATGCCTCATTCTACATCTACATATTTCTTGGAATCCTTGTAGTCAGAATGCTCCTTAGAAGCAAAGGTGGTGCACCCTCTCATATACTCCAGATATGTTATCTGAGCACAATCCATGGAAAAGACATAATGCTTGGCAGCATCGAGGGAAAGTGAGATAGAGGAAGCCTCACAATAAGCTGGATTGACAGAGTTTCTGCAATAACTGATGCAAAAAAGAATTGTGAGAATGATGTAGGGTTTTTATTAGTTGGTACCAACTGGGTAGCCCCTAACAATAATGATGATAACAACATCCTTTTATTTAATCTTTATAACTACATTGAAACTTAACAGAAGTTTTAGGTAGAACAAGCAGATAATTAAAAGAAATGCCCTGACCCTTATATCTTAAAAAAAAATCAAAAAAAGGCTTTATTGCAATGGATTCAATTCTGACTCCTGGTGACAGTCCAGGGCAGGATAGGATGGTCCCTGTGGGTTTCCCTATCCAAAGCTCTTATGAGAGTAGACTGGAAGCCTCATCTTTCTCCCACACCTGGATAACAGCATATATATGAAAAAATATAATTTATATGGTCCAGAACTTTCCACAAACAATTACCACAATTATTTGTGGTAATGCCATTGTCATTCAACTCTGAGTTCAAACAGCTTTTTGCTTAGCATTGTGTACTTAGCCACTGCAGCCCCAGGGATGAAGAACATTTTACTACAGGTTTGAACTGATTTAATAAAGCAAAAATAAATATATAAATAGAGTAAAACCATCTTCAATTTAATAGAAGAAATAAAACTTTCTTTATTCAACAATGGCATGATTGTCCATGTCAAAAATTCCATGAAAGTATACACAACTACTAGACTCATAAGTGAGTCCAGCAATGATTTCACAGAATACAGAACCAATATCCATAAATGTATTCTGTATATGTAAAAATATATTACAACTAAGGACAATCAATCTGAAATAAAAATTGGACTATTCATAATAACATTAAAAATACAAAATTATCGGTCTGTGTGCCAAAATATTTCAGACCAACATATTGAAAAGTGCAAAATACTGGTGAGAGAAAGTAAAGCCCTTACAAAGTGCCTCGCTATATGTGTTCATTAAGTCTTTTTTTCTCCATATTTATCTGTAGGCTCAATGTAATCCCAATAAAAATAGTATCTGATTTTTTTATAGATATTTTCAAGTTGAGCTTCAAATTTAAATAATAGTAAATAAATTGTATTAGTCTGGGTACTTTAGAGAAAAAAATCCACAGAAACTCATATGTATAATAGAGTTTTATATAAAGGTTAAGTGCACATCAAGAAAACTTCCTAACCCAGTGCTGCCCAAGTCCACAAGTCCAACATTAACCCATATGTCCAACAACAATCCACAAAGTCCTCCTCCATCTCACAAAATACACGCAGTGATGCTGACTGCTGGAGAAAAGCCGAGTCAGTGAATGTGTAAGCATCTCAGTGCCGGCAGGGGTCTCCACACAGATGCTCCAGCACCCAGGACTGCATCCGGGTAGCTCCATGTCTTTTCTCCTTAGGGATGTCTTGCAGGAAGTCAGCCTTGTCAGCTAAAACAGACAATAGGCTAAGGCAGCTACACCCTGGTCCAATTATCACAAAGCAAGAGCCCCTAGAACTAGAAAGCCGAGGCTCACCAAGCCATATATCCCTGCACCCTTCAATTAACCCCACATGTGTTTATCGGCCAGGTTGGAAGAATAAACTAACTACTCATTTTTCAAACCAGAAGAATAAATTTTAAGCACTGTCCACAAATTTATAATATTATAAATCTACAGAAATAGGCAATGTGTTAAATTACCATGAAAGTATAGAAATAGATTAATGTGGTAGAATATACAGTTTAGATATAGACCTTTATGTGCATAAGAGTAAAAAAGTAACACTTTTATCCTAAACTAAGAAATAATGAGGGATACCAACTTGCATCCTTTTAAACTATGTTTAACCAATAGATTACAGCAAGAAAAAATAAGTAGAAGACATTGAAATTGGAAAGGAGAAAACAAACAACATAAAAATTGGTGATGATAATCTACATTTAGAAAATTCCATGTAATATACTAAATTATTACAACTAAATGAGCTTAGCAAAATCAGAGAACAAGGTGAATAAGCAAGATTCAAGTACACTTATATAACCAAACTAAGCCCTCTGCCATCAAGTTAATTCTGACACATAGTGAACTTATATTGGATTTCCAGGGTTGCACATCTGTTCAGTAGCAGATGAACTCATCTTTCTAAGAGTGAATGGTGGGTTTAATCCACCAACCTTATGGTTAAGTAGTCCAACACTTACCCAATAGCACTACCAGCACTTCTTTGTACTTCTAAAGACTATCAAAATTCAAAACAATCTGGAAATTAAAAGCAATTATTAAAAATATATATTATGAATTGGGTGAAGGTTTACAGAGCAGAAAAATCAGTTTTACACTCAACAATTCATATATATATTGTTTTAACGCACTGTTTTCAATCCTTATTTTTTTGAACTCAACTGAACTTTGTCCTTGACCTTACACTATCCTTCTGATATTATTCTAACACGGAGTGATCTCAGTTCCAGACCTGAAGTGTGACTGCTCTTGGAAGTTCCACCAGACTCTATCCAACCAAGAAGGCTGGGCATTTAAAAGTACCACTCAGTATAGAACCAAAATTATAATAATTAGATAAACTTTGAAAAATAGAAGTACAAGGTCTTACCCAAATGCCTATAAAATCTTAGTGACTTTCTCATAACAGGATTTAAAATAGTGAATACTAAGTAATGCAATAGTCGATAAATGAATTTCATTTATATGTATATATTTATTGTTCTATTTTTAAAAAAAAATATTTCTCACAGGAGAGTTTTTAAAGCATTTATCAACAACTTGTATATTGTACCACCCATGCCCTTCTTCCATACTCCCCCAAATCTTCACTCCTCTCTTTTCTACTTCAGCAGAAATTCTGTACATTTTTATCAGGAATCATCAATCCTAGATATGTGTCACTCTAGTGACACAGAAGATGTACATTACATTGATCTATCACGGATGGCATTTTAGTCTAGTTAATTTCAAACCATCTAACTTCTCTGTTTCAGAAAATAATAATTATAAACTGAAGTACATTAAAAACAATAATAAAAATTCTATGCTTTGTTCAGTTTATTTCCTATTTATAAAAGGAAAGTGATAAAAGGGTCATCACACAAAAATTATAAACAAGCAAATCAGTACAGTAAGTTTTACATGGACAAGATTCAATAATATATTATATAGCTTTTATTCTTTATTCTTCCACCACCACGCTCATTTTTACAGACTTGATTTTTAATCATCAAATAACCAACCACTATAGTAATATGTGTATAGAAATCATTCTATAGATTCCATTTATCATGATCACAACCACCATAGTTACAAAATGGTTTCAGCAAGTAAGAACTTGATTCTATGGGCAAAATACTGAATGATGCAGGAAGCATCAAAAGAAGATAAAATAATCACAGTCACTATTCCAAAAAGAACTAGTTGATATCTATTCATTTAAGGTGGTAACACACGAACGAGAGCAACTTGCATTGAAGGATGATGTTCAAGCTGCACTGAAAGCATTAGCCAAAAAGAAGGCTCCAGGTGTTGATGGAATACCAACTGAAGTGTTTCTGCAAGCTGATGAAGCACTAGAAGCACTTACTTATCTATGCCAGGACATTTGAAAGACAGCACTTTATAAACTGACTGGGGAAATTCATATTTGTACCCATTTCAAGGAAAAGTGGCCCATAGAGTGTGCAAATTATACAATATCATTAATACCACATGTAACTAAAATGTTGCTGAAGATCATCCAACAACAATTTCAGTAGAACATTTCCAGGGAGCTGCCAGAGATTCACGTCTGATTCAGAAGAGGACATGGAACAAAGAACCTATTTTATATATATATATATATATATATATATATATATATATATATATATATATATATATATATATATATATATATATATATATATAGTGTCACTGAATTTATTTTTTCTGGTCAACCCAGTCTAACATACTGATAGATGATGAAGGATTGTAGCCTTCAGTATGAATTACAACTCTATAGAAAGATGACCAAAATCTTCACAACTGGACCAGTAGGTAACATCCTTACAAGTGAAGAAAAGATTGAAGTTGTCAAGGATTTTGTCTTATTTGGATCCATATTCATTGCTCATGCGAGCAGACAAAAGTGAATAAAAGATGCTGTTCATTGACTAAATCTGCACACTGGAACTCTTTAGCGTGTTGAAAGCAAGGAGGTTACTTTGAGGACTTTAAAGTGTTCCTGTCCCGAACCATGATATTTTCAATTGCCTTATATGCATGTGAAATTTGGGCATTTACTAAGAAGACAAAAGAAGTAATGCATTTGATTTATGGTGCTGGTTAAGAATATTGAAAGTATCATGACCCTTCAAAGGACATACAGATCTGTTTTGGAAAAAGTATGGCCAGAATGTTCCTTAGAGGCAAGGAGGGCCGCAAGACTTTGTTTCCCATATTTTGGACATGTTGGCAGAAGAGATCAATCCACGGAGAAGGATATCATACTTGAAAAACTAGATGGTCCTCAAAACAAAGGAACGCTCTTAACAAGCCTGATTGATATAGTGACTGCAACAACGGCCTCAAACAGGAACAATTGTGCGGGCTGGCACAGGACCCAGTGATGCTTCCTTCTGTTATGCACAGGGTCTCTATGGGTAGGAACTGAGTTGCTGGCACCCAAAAACAACTAACACCTTATGAAGATATTGAGAAAAAATAATATTGTAGTTATAAACCATCAAACCAGTTGTACTCCAAGTAATTCAATTGATGGAAGCCAGCAATATTCACAGATGTTGAATATGAGGCCTTCAAAATCCAGATAGACCATATTCCCAGATACCAATATTTTCAGATGTGGAATATGAGACCTTCAAAATCCAGACAGATCAATCAAATGCTGGAATTCCTACTTACTATTTGAGATACAAGTTAGGTGACACTAACTTGACCTTTGTTGCCTATTTGCCATGAGTGCCTCCTGCACAAGTTATTCCAAAGAACTTTACTGTTTGGGCAGCTCCGGGATATTTGCTTGATTTATTAACTAGCATCTATTGGTTATATATATCACAATTGTTTTCAAATCTGCCCTATCCCATTCTTCTGTGTTGGATATTAACATAAAACCAGCATCAATATAATGTATCACTCACTATACTTGATATCGTACCCAATCCAAGTCTCTTCTAACCAAACTCTGACACAAAGTGAAGAATTTACGTAAACCTGGGCTAATTTGGTAAAAGTATATTGTTATCCTTCCCACAGGAAAATAAAATGTGGCTGACTCTTTTCTGAGATTGGGAAGAGAAAAAACCCCTTACAGAAGGGTTGCGGGGAGGAGAGGAGTCAGTCAGGAACCAGGGTAGCAACAATAAAACATACAACATTCTTCTAGTTCTTAAATGCTTCCCTCCCCTCCTTTCATGATTCCAATTCCACCTTATAAATCTGGCTAGACCAGAGGCTGTACACTGGTACAGATAGAAACTGGAAACACAGGGAATCCAGGACAGATGATCTCTTCAGGACCAGAGGTAAGAGTGGCAATACTGAGAGGGTGGAGGGAGGGGATGGGTAGAAAGGGGGAACCGATTAAAAGGATCTACATATAACCTCCTCCCTGGGGGATGGACAACAGAAAAGTAGGTGAAAGGAAACAGTGTAAGATATGACAAAATAATAGTTTATAAATTATCAAGGGTTCATGAGGGAGTGGGTAGCGAAGGAGAGGGAAAAATGAGGAGCTGATTCCAAGGGGTTAAGTAGAGAGCAAATGTTTTGAGAATGATAATGGCAACAAATGTACAAATGTGCTTGACACAATGGATGTATGTATGGATTGTGGTAAGAGTTGTAAGAGCCCCCCAAAAAATGATTAAAATAAAAAAGACATTTGGAAGATTAGTCACTGAGTCCTAGTCTCCTTTAGCTTGCTCTGTTTTCAGCACTACTGACACTATGTATCGAAGAACTGAAGCCACCACGGAAAGCACTAGCTGATTTAACCCTTGATAGTCTACTGTCAATCTCTAGAGCCATCTGTTTTTCACAGGCCATACTGGACAGTTATAAGGAGAACTTCTTGGCATTAATACTTAGGCCTTTGTTATTGTTCGGTGCTGACACACAGCGACCCAACACACAACATAAATAACACTGCCCTGTCCTGCCCATACCATTACCTTCCCCTACCTTCTTACCAGATCCATGTAGATCAAGGTTGGTTGGTGGGAGTTACACTGAGAAGCAATAGCGCAATCAAATGAACATATAACCCTTCACTTTTTAAATGAAAACTAGATATACTAATCTATTCTTCATCCCTGGACTGTGTCTTGTTCATTCACATATGACCTGGGACTTCTGACAGGATGTTTCTAGTAGGCATTGGCCTCCTACTAATCTGACTCAGCCAGCATTTTGCCCTAGTTCAAACCTAAAGCAGCTTTTCTCCTCTCATCTGTAGCATAGTATGCCTTAGAACCATTATAAATAATAGAGAATAAACAAGGAATGTGGCTCAAATTACACTCTCTACTAAATAAGATCAAATCTTAATCCCATCCTATTTCTGTTTGTCAGCAAATACAATAGAACCCCGGTGCTCTGATTGCTGATGACAATGGGTACACAGGCAAATGTGGTGAAGAAAGCTGATGGTGCCTGGCTACCAAAAGATATAGCACCTGATGTTGCTGAAGACATTGGGTGCACAAGCAAAGGTGAAGAAAGCTGATAGTGCCCAGCTACCAAAAGACATAGCACCTGAAGTCTTAAAGACCTGAAGATAAACAAGCAGCCATCTAGGTGAGAGACAACAAATCACACATGAAAGAAGCACACTGGCCTGTCCTGACTAAATCACTGAGAACAAAGTGGGTACATAAGCAAAAGTTGTGAACAGAGCTGATGGTGCCAGGCTATCAAATGATATAACAACAGGGGTCTTAAAGGCTTGAAGACAATCAGGTGGCCATCTAAGAAACAGCAAAGCCCACAAGGAAGAAGCACACCAGCCTACCCTGACAGGAACGCTGAAGACAAAGCAGGTGCAAGGGCAAGTGCGGTGAAGAAAGCTGATGGTGCTCAGTTGTCAAAATGTATAGTATCTGGGGTCCCATAGGCTGGAAGATAAACAAGGGGCCATCTAACTAAAAAAACAACAAAGCCTACATGGAAAATGCACACTAGCCTGTGAGATGACAAGGCATAGAAGGTATCAGGTATCAAAGACAAAAAAAAATCACAGCACTGTGAATGAGGGGAAGTGCAGAGTGGGGACCCAGGGCCCATCTGGGGGAAATTGGACATCCCCTTGCAGAAGGGCTGTGGGGAGGTGACAAATCAGTCAGAGTGTAGTGTAGCAACGATGAAACATACAATTTTCCTCTAGTTCTTGAATGATTCCTCCTCTCCACTATCATGATCCCAATTCTACCTTACATAACTGGCTGGACCGGGAGATGTACACTGGCATGGATATGAACTGGAAATTCAAGGAATCCAGGACAGATGAGCCCCTCAGGCATGGTGGTGAGAGTGGCGATATCGGGAAGTTGGAGGCAGGGTGAGGGTGAAACAGGAAACAGATGACAAGGTCTACATGTAGCCTCCTCCCTGGAGGACTGACAGTGGAGAACTGGGTGAGGAAGATGTCGGATGGTGTAAGATATGATAAAATAATAATTATTTATAAATTATCAAGGTTTGGGGAGAGGAGGGAGCGGGGAGGGAGGGGAAAAATGAGGAGCTGATACCAGGGGTTCAGGTGGAGAGTGGGTGTTTTGAGAATGATGATGGCAACATATGTCCAAATGTGCTGGACACAAATGATGTATGTACAGATTGTAGAAAGAGTTGTATGAGCCCCTAATAAAATGATTTAAAAAAATTAACCCTGGTGTTTGACTGCATCAGTATCTCAGCATGATTGGAATGCAATGCTAAGTGTTCAGGAAATTTTGCATGAGAACTTGAAAAAAAACATCAGAATCTGACCCGAGGCACATGAATTTTGCAAACAAAAGCAGTTCATGTTGTGGTCACTGGGTATTAGTTTTCGTAGTTAGCATGCGTTGTTTAAACCTTTTGTGACTGTGTTACAAGTATTTTTGATATAACTTTCTTAGTTTTTGTGGCTTTTGTACTGTTTTTAGATAAAAAAACATGGATCCTAATAAAGAGTTTTATAAAAGAAGCATCTTGATAAGGAACTGATAAACCATGTTATCAATATTGTTACCCTTTTAGAAAACAGTGGAGGAAACGACAACAGCAGACCACATTCGACAGATTTTTTTTTTCATATTTTATTTTATTTTATTTTATTTATTTTAACAATTTATTGGGGCTGATACAATTCTTTTCACAGTTCATACATATACATACATCAATTGTATAAAGCACATCTGTATAGTCTTTGCCCTAATCATTTTTCTCTCTTTTCTTCTTTTACATTTTATTAGGGACTCCAACAACTCTTACCACAATCCATACATATACATACATCAATTGTATAAAGCACATCCATACATTCCCTGCCCCAATCATTCTCAAGGCATTTGCTCTCCACTTAAGCCCCTTGCATCAGGTCCTCTTTTTCCCCCCCCCCCTCCCTCCCCTTTCCCCCCTCCCTTATATGCCCTTGGTAATTTATACCTCGTTATTTTGTCATATCTTGCCCTATTCGGGGTCTCCCTTCCCCCCTTCTCTGCTGTCCCTCTCCCAGGGAAGAGGTCACATGTGGCTCCTTGTAATCAGTTCCCCCCTTTCCAACCCACTCACCCTCCACTCTCCCAGCATCGTCCCTCACACCCTTGGTCCTGAAGGTATCATCCACCCTGGATTCCCTGTACCTCCAGCCCTCATATGTACCAGTGTACAGCCTCTGTCCTATCCAGCCCTGCAAGGTAGAATTCGGATCATGGTAGTTGGGGGGAGGAAGCATCCAGGATCTGGGGAAAAGCTGTGTTCTTCATCGATACTACCTCACACCCTAATTAACCCATCTCCTCTCCTAAGCCCCTCTATGAGGGGATCTCCATTGGCCGACACTTGGGCCTTGGGTCTCCACTCTACACTTCCCCCTTCATTTAATATAATATATATATACACATACATATATACATATACACATATATACACATACATACACACACTTATATCTTTTTTTTTTTTTGCATGATGCCTTATATCTGGTCCCTTGGGCACCTCGTGATCGCACTGGCCGGTGTGCTTCTTCCATGTGGGCTTATTTGTTTCTGAGCGAGATGGCCGCTTGTTCACCTTCAAGCCTTTAAGACCCCAGACACTATCTCTTTTGATAGCCGGGCACCATCAGCTTTCTTCACCACATTTGTTTATGCACCCATTTGTCTTCAGCGATCCTATCATGGAGGTGTGTAGTCTATGATATGATTTTTTGTTCTTTGATGCCTGGTAACTGATCCCTTTGGGACCACTCGATCACACAGGCTGGTGTGTTCTTCCATGTGGACTTTGTTGCTTCTGAGCTAGATGGCTGCTTGTTTATCTTCAAGCCTTTAAGACCCCAGTCACTATCTCTTTTGATAGCCGGGCACCATCAGCTTTCTTCACCACATTTACTTGTTCACCCACTTTGGCTCCAGCCGTTGTGTCGGGAGAGTGAGCATCATAGAGTTCCAATTTAATAAAAGAAGGTATTCATGCATAGAGGGAGTGTTTGAGTAGAGGCCCAAGGTCCTTCCGCCACCTTAATACTTGACCTATAAATATCGACACAAAGATCTATTTCCCCAACCTCCTATATATATTTGCATGTACATGTCTTTGTCTAGACCTCCATGAATGCCCTTTGACTCCTAGCTCTTTCCTCCATCTCCCTTGACCTTCCTCCTGCCCTACTACCATGCTTCATCGCCACCTGGGCTAGAGTATACCTCTTCTCTAAGCAACCTTACCCTTGATCATTTCCCATCAGGCCTGCCACTCCCCCTTCTCTACCCTTTGGGGTCCCATGTTTTTCCCTTGTCCCTGGGTTTGTTAACACCACTTCCTTACCCCCCTACCCCCCACCCCAAGTCCCCCCGGAACTGTCGGTCCCGTTGTTTTTCATCCAGATAGTTCATCCAGCCTGTCCTATTCAGACAGACCTGTGGAGTCACTAACATGCACGAAAACTAGACAGAGGAACACAAAGCAACAGTATACAACCAGACAACAAAACAAACCACTGAAAAAGAACAGAACAAAACAGTTCACAAGAGAAAAGCTTGTAGTTAGTTCAGGGATCTTTGCTGGCCCTTAGGAGCGTTTTCCAGTCCAGTCTGTTGGGGCACCACGCCCTGGCCCCAAAGTCCACTTTCAGCATTCCCTGGGGACCTTGCCACTCCATTCCCTTGCTGTTCCGCTGCACTCCCCCAGTGATTTGCCTTGGTGTGGTGGGATCAGGTCAGGTGCAATTCCCACACTGTGTCTCCGGTGCTGTCCCCTGTATCGCCCTTAGTCACTGAGGGGCATCATGTCTCATAGTAGGGCCAGCCATGTTGTTCTCTCTGTGGACTGGCTGCTCTACTCAGGAACATCATCATCACGGCCTGGTGGGCCAGGCTGTGCTCCACTCTCTCCTCCTGCCCCTTCATCTGCTCCCGTGTGCTCTGATCAAATATGTCCATCTCCGATAGCTGCAGGGTCAATGTCGTACTTTGGAACAAGTTCTTTTCGGGGGAGGGGCAGGAATCCACTTAATTTATGGTGCTGGGGACTGCCAAGTGGAAAAAGGCAAAGAAGGGGAAAAAATTGAAAAGCAACTACCAGTTAATTTTGTGAAAGGGGATTCCCATTCTAAACAATGACTCTCTCTCCATATCTCCTCTCCACATCCGTGGATCCAGATCCTCATTATTCTCAAGGTATGGGCCACACTGTAGTTGTTATGAACATTTTAATGTTATGTTTTGTGTTTAAATTAATATTTCTATGTAATGTTTTTATAAAAAGGCAAGGTTGTGGTAAAAACTTGGTGGTTGAGAATGGATTAATCCGTTTTCATTTATTTCTTAGGGGAAAAATTGATTCAGATCTTGACTGTATCACTCCTTCTAGAATGGATTAGGGTTGAGGTCCTGGGTTCTACTGTAATGTCCTCCAAATTGGAACTATAATTACAGGCTTATGAAGTCCAGAAGGGCCAGCTGACTATAACTCCACACCAGCTCACTCTTTAATGGGAACAAGGGCTTCATTAAGAGAATTTTGTTGAATTGTACTTCAGCCACTCTATAGCCAATGTATAGCCCTGATTGTTTCCCATCAGATTTCTTTTTGTTCCCCAAACTCAAGAAAAATTCTAAAATCCACTACTCTAGTCCTTTAAAGATTTCCATTTTGCCATCATAAAAATCAAGAACGGGGAATTCTTCAGGGAAGTGGTAGAGAGATGGGAACCTGGCCTTCAGAAATAAAATAAATGGAAGATATATGGAGAAAAATCTTATATTGAATTTTTTGTTTACTAAAGCTTTATGTGATTTTGTCTCAATATACTGCTTATTTACCTTCTTCCCAGTAGTTGACTATAACAAAAGAGACACACTATATAAATTTTAATCAAATAGGCATTGGGATTTTTGCATATTGATTGGGTTGGGATGGGGAATGTAAGCATTTAATTCAAAGAATTACACTGGAACATAATTTGGCAAATTAAAACAAACAAACAATAGCACATTTGCAATTAAATTGTAGCCATTCTATAGACACCGAATTCACCTAAATCTATAATTTCATCCTGATAGTAAGACGGATACATATACAGAGTGGATGAGATAACTGATTAGCTATACTAAGATACTTGCTAAGTGAATTGTGAAACCAACCAAAGAAGAATGGCATGGTTTAATTGTTAATGGAAGTGAGGTTTGATGAGGGTTCCTGAAAATTGGCAGGAAATTGCTTGCCTTGAATCTTGTTGGTGCCAGACATGGAGGAAAGGGCATTTATTTTATCGTGCCTTCTTATGAAGCCAATAAAACAAAGGAGATTTGAGGCTTAAAACTTAGAAAAAAATAAGACAGTATCTGCCCTCTGGTATCATAATGGTATATGGTTCAAAGCCATCCATCACCCCACAGGAGAAAGGTGAATTTTTCTACAACCATATTTATAGCTTCAGAAACCTACATTGGCAGTACTACCCCAGTCATTTGGGGCTCAAAGTAAATAGTTAATAAAAGGGATACTGGAGAAAGAAGGTCATTATTAATTCTTAAAGTGTTTTTCTCTAAGAGATCAAGGTATTTGATATCATTTCAAATTATTTCTCCTCCTTTTTCTTTCTCCATGAATATGTTAATAAAGAATACACTGGAAAAAGTGAAGTATTGAATATTTTTAAAACAATACTAAAATTTAAGCAAGAATAAAAACAAAGATCACAAATAACACACAAAATTCAATTATGTATATAAATATAAGACATATTATTTTATTTATAATATGAACTTATTGAAACCTCACTATCTTATCCAAAGTTGTGCAGATAAAGAAAAAAAAAGTTGAATAAAACTCACGAACTATCTGAAAAAATTAAATAAAATATTAATAAATAAAATTTAGAAATATATTTATTAATATCCAGTTGACTTTACATTGTAAAATATACAGGTAAATCACCACATACATTTTTGCTTGTTAATGAAACATTAAGACCATATGATTATTCCAATACATCCTGAAAGAGAATATGATGTATTCATCAATTATTTACTAAAAATCCTCAGAGAAAACCAAAAATTGGCACAACTTCTTTAACCTGGAAAGTTTATATACAAATTTTCTAAATATTATATATAATAGAAAAAAGAGAGCATTAACTTAAAAAGTTAAAGATATTTCTCACTTGTATTTCAATTGACATTGCAGGTGAGCTCTCACTTGCAATAGTACAAGAACGATGAAGGGATAAAGTTTACCATGTTTACACAGACAACACAGAACTTTCACTGTTTACAGATGATGAGATAATTCTTTTATCAGCTTGCCTGAAAGTTTTTATTTTCAACTTTTATCGAAGAATATAAAATTGACACAACACATTTGGGTAAAAAGTGGTCCTTTAATTTTGGCTAGAGGCAGCAAACTCTGAGACTCTTGAGTCCTAGAACTTGCATAACTGAGTTGATTAAAATTATCCACATATCTTCAACCTATTTGAGACACCCAATGGAATAGTTCTTTTTTATCGAAACCACAAGTAGTATAAATTATCAGAATGAAAATGTAAATTTACGATGTGGGGACAGCTATAAAATTGTTATTAAAAAGTCAGATACATTAAGTGCAAACAGTTGGAACACAAAATTTTGAAATGCTCTTTTCTGTATGATAAAATAGAAGGAGCTAGCTATAAAGCTTTCATTACAGATTCAAATTTGAATGGAAATAATTACACGTCTTTACTTGATACCATTAAATAGGGCTCAAGTGGAGAAATATGCTGTATTCATGGGTTGAAATCCTCCTTATAAAAGATGTCAAATTTTCACAAAATTGTTGAAGGATCAATTAGTATTTGTGGACCTTAACAATTGTATTCTCACATCATCTAGAATTTAAAGACTTGTCTGTGCAAGAAGAATCTGTTAGCTAAAATAAATCTCCTTGGAATCATGACTATTGGGTAGATAACCAAAAGTTATGGCGTTCGAACCCATCAGTTTCTCCCTGGGAGAAAATGAGACTGTGCTCTGATGAAGATTTCTTCTCTGAGAAGTTGACAGAGGCAGTTCTGCCCTGGCATATGGGGTCAATAAAATCAGTATTGACTGGATGGCAGTGGGATCTGCTCACATAGGGATTTACAGGCTTGGAAAACCTAGATAGAGTCGCTATGGGTCTGTATTGACTCATATCAGAGAGGAGTTTTTATTTGCTTTCTTTTTCTTTTGTTGTTGTTTGTTTGTTTGTTGGTGGGAGTGGCCCAGACTAGAACAGGAAGCAACAGGATATACATCCCTGAATGCATGCAAAATCTAGTTTTATTGCTAATTGAAAGCAACAAATTGAGTGAATGTGTTACAGAGTAGAGCAGCTTTCCATAATTTTCTTGGAAGTAATCTTTATAGCAGACTTTCTCCAATGTTACTGGTAGCTAGACATGAATCATCGATCTTTAAGCTAGTGATCAATGGCAGAATTTCTATGGCATCCAAGGACCTATTTGGAGTCAAACCTTACTTACTCGCTGTCATCGAGTCAATTCCAATCCACAGCAACCCTGTAAAACTGGGCATCACTCTTCCCGTGTGTTTCTGAGACTAATTTTCTACGGGAATAAAAACCCTCATCTTTCTCCCACAGGACAGCTTGTAGTTTCAAACTGCTGACCTTGTGGTTAGGAGCCCAATGCTTAGACATGATGCCACCAGGCCTCCTCTGGTGAGAACCAGTGTATAGAAATGTCTTATTTCAAGACAACACTTAGTCATGTTTTATTTTGTTAAAGTTACTAGATCCTTTATCTATCTATTTATCTATCAACTACTGATCTGTCTTCTAGAACATTTCTGTCAAGTTGAATTTCAACTCATACTAATCATTTATACTTCCCACCAGAAAATTAATTCCAGAAGAATTAAAAAGAAAATCAAAACTTTATACAATTTTAGAAAAAATATATAGCAGAATGTTTTCATATTTCTAAAATCAGAAAATAATTGTTAAACAAGTTTTCTTTTTTTAGTTTTCAATGTCCAAATCATGAAAAAATAATTAACTAAGTTTACATCAAAATAAATAAATGCAACAAAATACAATAGATGAGGATATCTGCAAGGCGTGTAACTAAAAAATGATTGGTAGTTGATTATGTATAAACACTGCTAAGAACAATAAGATAAAGGTCCACACAAGCAGTCATATACAAATTCACATCCAGTACGGACATGTACTCATTAGAAAAATTAGCAAAGGAAGTAAGCAGTCACTGTATAGACAGAAAAGATACATGTTTATAAATATATATCAGTAAACAAAATTTTCTTCATCATTCTGGAAACAAACATTAAAATTGCAATAAGATAGCATTTCACACCACTAATATTAAAATTGTGAAATCATTTTGGAAAGTAGTTTAGTATTACTTATAAAGGATGAATTTATACGTGTGCAGACATTTCTAATTCTAAGCTTATGCTCTGAAGGTTTCTTACTCATAAAAATCAGGATATGACAAAATTAACTATTATCAGTTTATTTCTATCCAAATCTACCTTTCCTTGTCCTGCTTGATTTACTTCATTGGAAAAGTGCAACTGTTAGATTCGGGGAAGGAAGGCGAGCTCACCTTGGACACACGGAAGAATACGACCAGTTGAGATGCAAAAGCAGCAAAAGAAGTTTATCAGTTAGCTCGTCCGCTGCCCGGAGCACGGATGACCCAGCTTCCAAAAGGGAATCAGCCCGAGCGCTTTGTTCCCCAGCTTTTATAGGGCCAGGGGCGAGGGTGGGACAAGGGGCAGTCCAGGGTTGCTGTTCTTTAAACTTATTGGAGAAAACTCCTGGCGTCAGCATTGTTCAGCGGTGATTGGTGAGTTGGTTCGCGCGTGCTTTCCTGAGTGGTCGGTCACTGGTGAGCTGTCACTCGAACTCTATTGGCTAAGGCGTAATCAGGCGATGTGTCCCATTGGTTAGGTCGGATCAGGAATTGTCAGGTGATGTCTCATTGGTTAGGTGGATCAGGTGACTTGTTGCATCAGTGACCAGGAACCTGAAACCGAAACCGAGGCCTACCTCAAACACCGGCTTTCATACAGCCTGTTTTAACTTTTACTCTGCTGATTCTAGCAGTTGTACACCCGTGCCCCACACAACCATTTCCCCTGTCATGGCTGGCTAGTCCCTGCTTGTAGAGGGAACAAAACAGCCATCGAAAGAGAGTAGCAGCAGAAGATGCACCTTGTGGTTTGGTTGCGCTGGTTCAGTGTGACAGGCATCCGTTCAGAATGTAATAGACAACGTTGCATTCACCTTCCTAGACTCTTGGGTCAGCTGAAGGCTGATCCATTAAGCAAGTTTCTCTACCTTCTGATAAGATGAAACTATGGACCAGATCTGACCCACAACCTCCAATTAGTTTCTTCATGACCAGCTGCCTGTTCTCTGAAGAGAAGTGTTTGAGAGAGAGGGCAAATCTTTAAAATTTTCAAGTCAGTTTCCCCCAGGACATTTATAACACAAACCCATGTGTGTCCAAGGAGAACTTTGTTCCCTAAGGCGAGATGATTTTTCAGAAGGTCTCTCTTGCAGTGTCCTTCCTTACCAGGCTTTCTTAAAACGTATTTCTAGGTTTACTCAGACCATCAACCTTCCTTAAAAGGCTTTCTTAAAATATATTTCTAGGTTTACTCAGACCATCAACCTTTCAGTAGGCAAATATTTTAGCTGTTGGCGTCACCCAGGGTCTCTAAGTGTCTTCCTTAACCTCCATTAATCAGAAAGATTACTTGCTTTCCACATTAGCCACAGTTGCATTCGTTGTGTCCCCTTCACTTATTTTAATACTTAGATATGGCTTATTTGTTAATAATTCTTTAAAATTTAATCTTCACAGTTTATATTACTGGCATGCAATTTTTTTCCTCCTGACTATATGCTGCCTGACACATTGTCAATAGCAGCATTGCTTAAAATAGGAAAGAAAGAAATACTAATAAATAATATAGACTATAATTAAATGCCACTATACAGATATAACTCATTGATATTGTCAATTTTGACTCATAGAAATTCCATATGAAAAAGCAGAACTGCCCTTTGGGTTTCTGAGACTACATCTTTGTGGGGCAGATAGGCTGATCTTTCTCCTGCAGAGCCAGAAGTACGTTTCAACTGCTGACAGGAGGACAACAGTATAATCTGTAGCTCACTATGTCACTAGAGTATACCTTACAAGTACTGTGGGCTGCCAAGAGTAAAAACAAATATTTCTTAGAAGAAATGCAACCAGAATACTCTTGAGAAGCAAGAGTGGCAAGACATTGTCTCACATGCTTGACCATGTTACCAGGAGAGACCAGGCCTTGGAGAAAGACATGATTCCAGGTCAAAGAGAAGTTTATAAGAAAGTTCCTCAATGAGATTGAATGACACAGTAGCTGTAAAAATGGACTCAAATGTAACAATAGTTGTGAGAATGGTGGAGGATTGGAAAATCATTCCTTGTTCTATATGTGTGTGTGGAGTTGACTCAATGGCATCTAACAGCAGCATATACACATAAAACACGGTATAGGTGTATAGCAGTGAAAGTAAAGAAACCACAGCTTAATCTTGAAGCGTAATATTGATTGAAAAAAGAAATCACAAAAGAATATGAAAGTATTCATATATGGAAAATTCAAACACTGGCTAAATAAGACATTTTAAAAGTATATGCATATGTTTTGAAAAATAATTTTAAGAGAATCAAAAACAGAAAATTGATCATCAGATACCTAGTGCAGAAAGATAATGAATGAGATCAGATCACACTTTTTAATAAATTAAACAATATTGTAGAGCATTAAAAGTTGCTTAATATTATTCTTTTGAAGTGGGTGTGTAGGTGTTGGTGTTAATCTTTTTCTTTTAGGTATACAAGTAGAAGAATATTTCCTATGCTCAAAATCCAGAAAAAATAGTGTAATTTATATCACCAAAGTTAAGTTGTAGATTAGTAAAGAAAATGGTAACATGTAAAATTAATATGTGATGAATATGAGCATAAAATAACCAGAAATTAAGGGTAAGTTAAAAAAAAGTATCCCTATTGAAATCCGAGATTATGCATGAACAAATTTATTCTAAATAAAATTGTTTAAATACATTCCTGCAATCAGTGGATGGCTGCAGACAAATTATTTCAGAGTAGGTCTCATTAAGGTACTCCAAAATAACCACAAACATGTGCTCTAAAAACTATGATTTCTAAAGGGAGCTGGTAGACCTCTGTGGTGGTTACATAATCTGGTGTCAATTTGGGACTTGAGAGGATTAATAGTGAAGGGGTGGAGTCTAATCTGTCAATCAGGTCACAGCCAATGAGGCCTCTGTTTGCATGGCCTTTTCCTGAGAATTCTAGGAAATCCAGTATTTCCTCCTTGGAGACCGGAGACACCTCTCTCTCTCTGCTCACTCCCTGGGAGACATTGCAGCTGACAAAATACATGGAATTGCACTGGTACTTGGACCTGTTTAAGCCACATGGACCTACCCTGATACAACCTGCCCTTTGAAGACAGAGAAACCCTGCAGAAACTCCTGCCAGCGCTGAGATGCTTACACCACCACTGGATCCAATGACTTTCTATGCACTGGTCTGTGACCATCCTGCATTCAGCATCATTGTATGTGTTTCATGAGTCTGAAGAGGTATCAGTTCGGTACCAGACACATGGGCTAATACCAGACTTATGGACTTGACTGAACTGAGTTGGGATACTTTCTTAATGTACAATTACCCTTTATATAAAAAAAACCTCTCTATACACATATGTGTTTCTATAGATTTGTTGCTCTACTACACCCAGACAAACACAACCAGTTAATTTCAAGGGAGAGAAGTGAGCATGGAAGATGATGGCAACTGTTTGTGTGTGTGATCTCAAGGCATAAACTTGATTGCATTTCTCACAACACGTAGGGTGATCATGAGGGTTTTGAGGGAAAAGTTTTTAAAATGAAAAACCGAGGAAAAGGCGAGGGAAGTCACAGCAAGGATTTTTTATCCCCCACCACGGCAATGCATTTACTCATTCTTCAAGAGTAGAAAAGAGAATTCTATGAGAAATTAATTGGGAAGCAGTATTCCATCCGCTTTTGCCACTTCAGACTTGCTTTGTTCCCCAGATGCAAGGAATATTTAAGAAGAACCTAATTTGGGTCTCTCAAAAATATTCAAACTGACATGACATGGTATAAATCAGAGCAAAAAAAAATACTCAGCAAGCATTTAGAGAGATGGAGACACAATCTTTAGAATTGTACAGATCTACATGAAAGATGCATCAAGAAAATAGCTTTACATCATGTTACCAATGGGTAAACATGATAGTGGGGCAGGAGGAAAGAAAAAAGTAAAAGAAGAAAAAATAAGAAAGTAAAAAGTATTATATGTATATATAAATATAGATATGCATATATGTAATATATAAATGCAGGTGTATTTGTGTATGCATGTATATGTATACACACATACACACGCACCATGAAAAGCAGCTAGACTTTAGACCTCTACTTAAATCTTACCTCAGTATAAGAACTGTTTTGTTTAAATAATGTGGCATTATATGATACCCTCATAACACGATTGCTGAAGACAAAATGGATGCATAATCAAATGTGGTGAAGATAGATGATGATACCTGGCTATTAAAATATATAGTGCCTGAGCTCCTAAAGGCTTGAGGTTAAAGAAGTGGCCTGTTAGCAGGGAAGCAACAAAGTCCACATGTAAGAAACACTCTAACCTGTGTAATCATGAGGTGTCAGCCATAATAGGTATCAGAAATCAAAAACAAGCAATCAGATTGACGTGAAAGACCATGGACAAAGTAGTGGTCCAAAACCCATCTGTAAGATAATTGGGCATTCCTTCACAGAAGGGCCGTAGGGAAGGGATGATAAATCCAGGTTGAAGTATAGCACTGATGAAATACATAACTAGCCTCTAGTTCTTAAATATTTCCTCCCCTTAATATTATGGTCTTAGTTTCTCATGAATCTTATGAGACTTGTTTATGTTCATTTATGTAATTAAGGTCATTTGATGCATGAAATCCAAGATCGACAAACCCTTCAGAAATAGGAATGGAGTAACAATTCCCTAAGGGTACAGGAAAAGATGGGGTGGGGGGTTGGGGCGGAATCCATATCAGTGATGACTGTTATAACCTACTCGAAGGGAATGAATACCAGAACTGTAGGTGAACAGATAGATTGGATGGTGTATGATATGGCATATTAGATGATAATAATAACGATAATAATATTATAATAAGGGTAAAAGAATGTTGGGGAAGATGCTGGTAGGATTATATGATTTATTTGTGTGCAATTGTTAATAAGGGTTCAAAGTGATTGTAAAATTTTGAAATTTGAACCTGGGAATTGGTCAATTTTCTCATGGATTTAGGAATAAAATAAGCTATCTCAGAATTAGGAAGGTGGAAATCTAGCTATGATCCATACAGAAAAGCTAGGTGATGGGTGTCCCTGTGTAGGAATGGACCTTCCTTGATCAGAAGATATAAAGTGGTGATGCTGGCGAACAGAAGGACAGTGGCAGCAGCAGAAGTAAGAGCAAGAGCACACCACAGAACCTCTGAGCACACAGAGTCTAGCTGAGTGCCTTTGAGCAGCAGGTCCACTTGTGGAGTCAAGTGAGATGAATGTGGGGGAGCTAGGTCGGCAGACCCATGAAGATAAAGCTTAACCCTTTCACACTGTGGCTTAGGCATAGAGGGGTATCGTTGGGATGCTTTTCAGCAGCAATATAAGTGTTTTGTAACATTTTCCTGGCAGGGCAGAAATCAAGGGGCCATGTGCCTGAGAGGCCAAAGATCAGTGAGATGGATGTTATGGGTGTGATTAAGAAAGGCCTATTTTTGCTAGTAACATTGTGTCTTAAGTATTTCTGAAGCTGATTGTAACTCATTAACTTTTATAATTATACGAATAAATGAGAAATATGGTCGATTAATTCCTTTAGGTCATTCCAATGGAAAACTGACCTCCTCTGAGAAGCAGCAAGTGCTGTGGAAGGTTTGGCCGGTTTCAGAATTGGCAAGGAAGGAAAAATTGTGTCTGACTGGTTACTTCTGTTCCTTATTAAATTCCAAATCTCCAGTCTTGGAAACTCACGGGGACAGTTCTACCCTGTTCAGCATCGACTCGATGGCAAACGTTTAGTTAGTTTGTTTTTTATTTCAATAGGTGCACCTTAATCCTGACAGTAACATCCTTACCTTTCAATACTGTAAAGAGGTCATGTGCAGCAGATTTACCGAATACAGCTTGTCTTTTTATCTCTTGACTGCTGCTTCCATGAGCATTGATTGCAGCTCCAAGCAAGACAAAATCCTTGCTAACGTCAACCTTTCCTCCATTTATCATGATGCTGCCTATTGGTTCCGTTGTGAGGACTTTGGTCTTATTTCTATTGCATTGTCATCCATGCTGAGGACTGCAATCCTTTAGCTTCATCAGCAGGTGCTTCAAGCCCTCCTTTCTTTCAGCAAATAAGGTTGTTTATGTTCATATTGCAGGTTGTTAGTCAGCCTTCCTTCAATACTGATGTCACATTCTTATTCATGTAATCCAGCTTCTCTGATGATTTGCTCAGCATATAAGTGAATAAATATGATGAAAGGATACACCATGTTGCATAACTTTCCAATTGAAACCATGCGGTTTTCCCTTGTTTTATTCTTACTACTGCCTTAGTCCAGGTAAAAGTTCCTTGGGAACACAATGAAGTGTTCTGTAATTTCCATTCTTCTCAAAGTTATCCATAGTTCGTTATGATCAACATAGTCAAAAATGTTGGCATAGTCAATACAACATGAGTAAACATCTTTCTGACATTCTCATCTGATATTGGTAATGATACTCCTTGTTCCATGTCTTTTTCTGAAGCTATCCTGAACCTCTGCCAAGCTACCTGTCAATACACTGCTGCAGCCATTATTGGCAGATCCTCAGCAAAATTTTACTTGTCTGTGATATCAATAACATGGTCCTATAATTGGAGCATTCTGGAATGGGTACACATGTGTATCTTTCCAGTCAGTGTGCCAAGTAGCTGTCTTCTAAATTTTCTGGCATAACAAGCAAGTGCTTCCAGTGCTTCTACAGCTCGTTGAGACATTTCAATTGGTGTTTAATCAATACCGAGCCTCGTTTTTGGCTTATGGTTTCACTGTAGCTTGAACTTCTTCCTTTAGCCCTGTAGGTTCTTGCTCCTATGCTACCTCCTAAAATGGATGGATGTCAACTAGTTCTTTTTGATACCGTGACTCTTGACTCTTTTCATCTTCTTTTGACGCTTCCTGCATCATTCAATATTTTTCCCAAATAATATTTAAACATTGCAACTGTTGATTTCTTTCCGTTTAAGATATGCTGAGCATGTTGTTCCCTTTTTGCTTTCTAATTCTAGGCCTTTGCAGTTTTCATGACAATAGTTGGCTTTGCCTTCTCTAGCTGCCTTTTAAATGTTCTATTCAATTCTTTAACGTAACCATTTCTTCCATTTGCTCTACTTACTCTACAATTAAGAGAAAGTTTCAGAGATTCTACTGACATCCACTATGCTATTCTCATTCATTCCTGTCTTTTCAATAACTCGTTTTCTCTCTTTGTGAATGATGCTCCCGAAGTCCTCCCACAGTTCGTCAGGGCTCCTGCCATTAGTGTGAAATGCGTCAAATCTGTTCTTGAGATGTTCTCAAAATTCAGGTGGGAAAGACGTAAGGTTGTATTTTGGCTCCCCTTTACTGGTTTTAATTTTCTTCGTCTTTAGCCTAATACTACATATGAGTAATTGATGGTCTGTTCCACAGTCAGCCTCTGGCCTGGTTTAGCTGCTGACACTATTTCTCCAGTGTCTCTTCCCATTGATGTAATACATTTGATTCCTGTATTTTCCATCTGAAGAAGTCCATGTGAATAATCACCTTTTTGACATTTTATATGATCAAGTTGTTGGTTTTGGAAAATTATATCTCCAATTTTGTTTCTATCACCAAGTCCATATTTTCCAACTGTTCACATATTATTCATAATTTTAGTCTTGCTATTGTAGTTGCTTGACATCAAGAAAGTCTGACACTTAGAAACTTCAAATAACAAAGTATCATTGCCCCCATAGCTTCCTAGGCTGTAATCTTTTCAAATCAAAGCATTACATCTTCAATCCCACTTGCGCCTCTGGATGACTTCATATCACCAACCGTTAACCAGTGCACTACCAATGCTCCTTACTTGCTATCTCTATTATATTTCAGTAAACTTGAGAACTCTATGAATTTGATTCAAGGTCAGATAACTGGAGTGTGTAGAAGATATTTAGAAAAGGAATTCTGTGTTCCATTTTCAAACTCGTGATGTGCTTATGAGCTTGTTTAGTGTGTGTACACTTACTAACCAGTCCTAGGTTCTCGTTCCTAACAACAACTAATAGGGTGGATAGCATTGAGTCTGTAGTTACACTCGGATTCATTTTCTTTTATTAAGAAATAGGTAGTCAATTGGCTTTGGATGTTAGAAATATAAAATTTCAGCCTTATCAAAAATTAATCTGAGCACTAGAGAATATATATTTAACTTCTTATTCTGATTACTTCTATGAGTTTTAATCAAATTATGGTGTATTTATGAGGAGCACAGATCTCTGACCTTCTAACCCCCAATCAAACCAATAATTACCAAAGGGATCGGGATAAAGTTAAATACCCTTGCAGAAAATGTAAGGAATTAGTCAACAAAATTTCCTTCTCTCAGGCATTAATCTAGGAGACAGGAAGTCTAAAATTAAAGTCTGTTTTCTCTTATTTGCTATAGACTTTATGCCTATATGCAAGGGAGATTATAAAAATTCCTAGAAAATGAAGTCTCCTTGTATATGTAATTTGCGTGTGTGTGTGTGTGTGTGTGTGTGTGTATCTTTTATACTTAGTATTTGTACTCTTACTTATATTGGTAGTCCTAGGATTTAGGCATAACAATGAACATGTGGGAAACTAGCACTGAGCAAAATATGATGGGGACTATATTCCCTAATTATAACAGGGCATCTGGAATGCTGGTATTCCATGAAGAGCTATCACTTTGGTTAAGTTAGAGGTAAAGTCCAAGTACATTATCCTGCTTTAAATAGTGTTCCCACAGATTCTCCCCTAAAAGCTCTGCCACCTTAAAGGGGTTGATATTAGGTTGATTGTATCGCCCTACAGAAGTAGGCATGCTTCTACTATCTCTCCCCTGCCATGTCACCCATCCCCCTTAGTCCTTCCCCCAGTGCAGGAACTAGACTCCTCACCTGTGGGCTCAGGGACCTTCCTGCTGTTACCACCCATCTTGTGACGTATGTAACTACTGAATATGCATATCTTATGGCTATGTATAAATATCCCAAGATAGTAAAAATGCCCACCTCTCTTCTCTGACCTCTGAGTGGACCATCAAGAGGGGCTGAGGTGGGCATGCTACCATGAAATGTGTCTGACTCCTTGATTTTACTGTCTCTCCTATCTTTTCTAGCCTCTATGACTTTACAATCATCTTTATATTTTATAACTGTACAATGGTGCCTACTGCCCCTTCAGTTGTTAGAGGCTGGTTTCCTCTGACATTAATAAGTTGTGTATATATGTGTATGTCATCAAGTTGATTATGAATCATAAAGATCCTATTTAAAACGGAAGGAAACACCACCCTGTGCTGTGCCAGCCTCACAACTGTTCTGTTTGAGCCTGTTGTTGCAGCCGCTGTGTCAATGACGCTCCTTGAGGGCCTCCTTCCTGTTCCCTGCCCTATTATGTAACTTCTCTGAGGACTGGCGTCTCCTAACAGCATGCCCAAAGTACATGAGGCAAAGGCCCGTCGTCCCTGCCTCTAAGGAGCATTCTGCCTGCATTACTTCCAAATCAGATCTGTTATTTTGTCATTTGGCAGTTCGTGTCACTTTCAATATTCCTAGCCAGCACAATAATTCAAACTCATCAATTCTTCTTCAGCCTTCATTGGCTGTCAAATTTTCAAGTGCATTAGAAGCAACTGAAAATGCCATGTCTTTGGTCAGGTGCGTCTCAGTCTTTAAAGTAACATCTTTGCTTCTCACCAAATAAAAAGTTTGTGTGGCAGATTCAACCTTTGGAATGCTTTGTTTGATCTTTTGACTGCTTCTTCTATAAACATTGATTGCCTATCCAAGCAACATGAACTTCTTGACTATTTCAATCTTTACTCTGTTTATCATTATGTGATCTGTGGGTTCTGTTGTGAGGATTTTGGTCTTCTTTACCTTGAGTTGTAATTCATACTGAAGGCTACAGTCCTGGCTCTTCATCAGCAAGTACCTCAAGTTTTCCTCACTCTCAGTAAGCAAGTGTGGCTGCTAGATACTTTTATGTTAACTTGAAGATATAGGAAAATGTAAAAGTGGAGTCAAATCTTTCAATCAAGTCACAGCCTTATGACTCCTTGATTGTATGGATGTGAGTCACTGGAAATTGGTCTCTCTCTCTCCTTCATCTTCTTGCTTGCTAGCCACTCTGAAAGTTGCAATGTTTCCACCAACCTTGGATCCACTGGAGTCTGCATACACTGACCTGAGAACTTCCTTCAATCTGCATTGTCACACGTAGTTTCGTGAGTCTGACTTATGGACTTGAGTTGGACTGGGCTGGAATGCTTTCTTCATATAAAATTACTTATTGACACAATGCTTTTTATTTTACCTATATGGGTGTCATTGGATTTTTTTTCTCTAGTCAACCTGGTCTAACACAGCAAGGTTGTTTCATTTGCATATTCCATGTTTTTAATAAGCCCTCCTCCAAATTTGATGCTACATTCTTATTCATATAATCCAACTTCTCGAATTCTTTGTTCAGCATACAGATTGAATGAGTGTGCTGAGAGGATGCAACCCTGACACGCACCTTTCCTGACTTCAAACCACACACTATGCCCTCTTCTGTTTACAAAATTTCCTCCTATTCCGTGTACAAGTTCTGCATGTGCACAATGAAGTGTTCTGGAATTCCCATTCAAAGCTATCCGTAGTTTGTTATGGTCCACACCGTTGAATGCCTTTGAATAGTCTGGGAAACAATTGAACATCTTTCAGCTCTTCTCTACTTTCAGTCAAGGTCCATCTGAGGTCAGCAGTGACATTCCTTATTCTACTTCCTTTAATGAATTCAGTGCTTCTGACAGCTCACTATCACTAGCTCCTGCAATCGTTGTATAATCTTTAGCAAAAATTAGCTCTCATGTGCTATTAATTGTATTGTTCTAAAATGTATGGATTCTATTGGGGCACTTTTCTTTGTCAGTTGGTCAAGTTGTTGACTTCAAAGTATCCTGGCAGATATGAATAAGTGCTTCCAGTGCTTCATCAGTTTGTTGAAGTATGTCGATAGGTATTCTATCGATTTCTTGCACCCTCATTTCTGCCATTGCTTTCTGCGCAGCTTGAACTTCTTTCAGCACCACTGGTTCTTGCTCATATGCTACCTCCTTGTTAGGGTGGAATGTCTACATGTTCATTTTGATGCAGCTCCTCTGTGTATCCTTCCATATAATTTGGTGTTTTCTTCATCATTCAATATTTTTCCCATAGAATATTTCAATATTTCAAATTGAGGCTTGAGGTTTTTTTCTTGCGTTCTTTTAGTCTAAGATATGTGCATTTCCTTTTTGATTTTCGAATTGCAGCTCTTTGCACATTTCTCTGTTTACTTTGTCTTCTCCAGTTCTGCTTTGAAATGTTCTGCTCAGCTCATTGACTTCATCATTTCTTCCGTTTTCCAGAGCTACTCTATTATCTAGGGTACGTTTCAGTCTCTTCTGGCATCTATTTTGATTTTTTCTTTTCTTTCCTGTCTTTTTGACAACCTTTTTCTTTCTTTCTGAATGATGCTCTTGATGTCATATCACAGCTCCTAAGGTCTTCAGTCATTAGTGTTGAATTCATCTAATCTTTCTTGAGATGTTCTTGAAATTGAGATGGGATAGACTTAAGGCCACATTTTGGTTTTCATGGATTTGTTTAAATATCTTTTGCTTGAAACTCAACTTACATGGGAACAATTGATGATCTGTTCCATTTTTAGACCTCTTGCTACTGAATGTCTCTATTATTTTGTTACTGAGCTTCTCCATTATCTTCCCACAAGTATATTTAAGTAGATTTTGGTGTATTTTATCCAGAAAAGCTCAAGTATTTTAGCAGCTGTTTGTGTTGTTGAAAAATATATTTGCTATAAACAAGTTGCTGATCTTGCAAAATTCTCTCGCAATCTCCAGCTTTGTCCTATCACTAAAACCATATTTTCCAACATTTATTTCTCCTTTGCTTCCAACTTTTAGATTCCAATCATCAATAATTATTAATGCATCTTGATTGGATGGTTGATCAATTTCAAACTGAAGATATTTGAAGAATTACTCAATCAGTATCTTTGATAATTGGTGCATAAATTTGAAAAATATTTGAATTAATTGGATTTCCTTTTATGCACAGAGTTATAATCCTATCACACACAGCATTACATTTCAAGATACTTCATAAAGTGTTCTTTTTGATGATAAATGCAACCAAATTTCTCTTGATTGTGTCATTCCAAGCATAGTGTATCATATGATTTTCTGATTCAAAATGGCCAATGCCTGCTCCTTTCAGCTCAATAACACCGAGTATTTCAATCTTTATGTGTTCCATTCCATTTGTCAGGTCCTCCAATTATCCTAGATTCATATGTTGCATATTCTGAATCCTAATAATTATTATATTTTTACAGTTGTTTCTTCTTATTTTGACTCATGACCCATTGGTATATGAAGGTCTTGAAGATTTTATTCCCAACAGTTTTACTCCATTCGTGTTATTACCATTGCCTTTATTCAAGAAGGCAGCACTCCCTCAGTCATACGTTGAATGTTTTCTGACCTTTGGTGCTGATCAGCTGGCACTCTTTCTGGCAAGCTTATGTTTCTATTCATTAGGCCTTCATTACCCAACAATTTTCCCCTGCTCTCCTTAGGTTTTCAGTGGCTAATTCCTCCAAAAAAAGACAACCTATTCTTTTTTTTTTTTTGTAGTCTATTCTTATTCTGAAAACTCTGCTTTAATACTACTTCCTTTAATCCCGGGTGGATGATCCTTTCAGGACCAGTGGTGTGAGTGGCACTACTGGGAGGGTGGAGGGAGGGTGGGTTGGAAAGAGGGAATCAATTAATTTCAAGGCTCTACATATAACCTCCTCTTTGGGGGATGGACAACAAAAAAGTGGGTGAAAGGAGACATCAGACAGTGCAAGATATGACAAAATCATAATTTATAAATTATCAAGAGTTCATGAGTGAGGGGGTCAGTGGGGAAGGATGGGAAAAAATGAGGAGCTGATGCCAGGGGTTTAGGTGGAGAGCAAATATTTTGAGAACGATGAGGGCAATGAATGTACAAATGTGCTTTACATAATTGATGTATGTATGGATTGTGATAAGAGTTGTATGAGCCACTAATAAAATGATTTATATAAAAAAAATCTACTTCATTTAGGTGACCCTGCTGGTATTTGAAATATCTGTGACATAGCTTCCAGTATGACAGCAACACAGAAGCCACTATATACCATATATACATATATGAATATGCATATGTATGTGTAACCACCACTTGTCAGATTGACATACTGTGTATATTTATACACACATTATATGAATATAGATGTGCATGTATGTGTATATATATCTTTTCATATTCTAAGTTATGTTACACTAGAATGATGCTTGTCACACTGTGATATTGGACAAATAGGCTAACTGAATTTCCAGAAAACATACAGCCTATTACAGATACTCACTGATACTCTTGCTATTTTATGGGAGTTTTCTATATTCTTAGAGAAGAAAATATTAATTTAGATTTGGGTATGATCTACATGGTTAATACACTGAGATGTGACCTAGTATAGAGAATTGTTTTCTCTTGTTTGAATAACCTGCCTGCTTCTATCTTAATGTTTTCTACACCAAATACAGATTTGTTAATAAATGGAGAAACACACACCACTAATAATATGTGTATTGTTGCAGAGAAATAAAACAAAATTAAATTGTATGTATTATAATATAGGCCTGTTGATATGAAATTACCATTTAAAAATTTAAAATTTACTGTATCAAGTCCATTCTTATTCATAACAACCCTATAGGTTGGAACAGAACTGTTTCTGTGGGCTTCTGAAACAGCAAATCTTTACAAGAGAGGGATCCCAGAGGTTAGCAACCCAACTTGTAATCAACTATTCCAACAAGAAAGATTAATCCAAGATAGTAATGGTCATATCTTTATAAGCAATCAAATATGTATATTCAGTCACTAACTTTCTCATGTCACTTTTTGTTTAATGTGACACAGCAATCCTAGAAATACCTTGCACAGTTTCAGTGATTTGAGGAGATGTTCATTTGAGTTTTGTTTTTTAAAAAAAATGATTTTAATGTATTGCTCAAAAACTTGCCCCACCAATGAGTCAAGTATTTTGTGTGGGCTTGGATCCACAATCAATGTTCATAGAAGCGGCAGTCAAGAGATCAAATGACACACTGCATTGGATAACTCCGCTGCACAAGACCTGATTAAAGTGCTGAAAATCAGAGGTATTACTTTGAGGACTAAGATGTGACTGACTCAAGCCATGTTATTTCCAGTGAAAGTTGGACAGCGAATAAGGAAGGAAGAAGAAGGATTTATGGATTCAATTTATAGTGCTGGCAAAAGATATTGAAAGTTACATGGACTTCAGAAAGAACACACAAATCTGTCTTGGAGAAAGTACAGCAAAAATGCTCCTTAAAGCATCTTAGGATGGAGAGAATTCATATCACATAATTAAAACCTGTTATCTGGAAAGACCAATGCAAGGAAAAGGACACCTTACCTGGTAGAGAGTCAGCAAAAGATGAATTGACACAGTGGCTGCAACAAGGGGCTCAAATATAGAACAATTTTGAGGCTGTGGCAGAACCAGGTAGAATTTTGTTCTGTTATATAGAGAGTTGGGTGGCCCTGAGTCAGTACAGACTACACAGCACCTGACAACAATAATATGAATGTAAGTATAAACATAATCCTTGAGTCAACAGATTTTAGTAAATGCTCCCAGGAGGAAACCTCATTCTGGAATTAGCCTTCCAGCTATTCTGTTTCCCAGTACCTTCTTTTGTTTTATCACTAGTAAGTTGTATATTTTGTGTGAACATGATTTTTATTTACTTTTTTTTAATTAGGGACTCATACAACTTTTATCATACTCCATACATATATCAATTGTGTAAAGCATATCTGTACATTCTTTGCCCTCATCAATTTCAAAGCATTTACTCTCCACGTAAGCCCTTTGAATCATGTCCTCTTTTTTTCCCCATCCCTCTCCACCCACCCCATGAGCCCTTGATTATTTACAAATGATTATTTTATCATATCTTGCCCTGTACCACGTCTCACGTCTCCCTTCACCCCTTTTCTTTTGTCCGTCCCCCAGGGAGGAGGTCACATGTAGATCCTTGTAATCGGTTCCCTCTTTCCAACCCACTCACCCTCTACCCTCCAAGTATTGCCCCTCACATCCCTGGTCCTGGAGATATCATCCGCCCTGGATTCCCTGTGTCTCCAGCTCCTATCTGCACCAGTGTACATCCTCTGCTCTATCCAGACTTGAAAAGTAGAATTTGGATTATGATAGTTGGGAGAGAGGAAGCATTTAGAAACTGGAGGAAAGCTGTATTCTTCATCGGTGCTACATCACACCCTGACTGACTCATCTCCTCCCCTAGACCCCTCTGCAAGGGGGATCTCCAGTGGCCAACAAATGGGCTTTGAGTCTCCACTCTGCACTTCCCCCTTCATTCAATATGGTAAGATTTTTTTTTCTGATGATGCCTTATACCCTTCGACACCTCATGTGGGCTCTGTTGCTTCTGAGCTAGATGGCCGCTTGTTTACCTTCAAGCCCTTAAGACCCCAGATGCTATATCTTTTGATAGCCAGGCACCATCAGCTTTCTTTGGCACATTTGCTTATGCACCCGTTTGTCCTCGGTGATCGTATCATGGAGGTGTGCACCCAATGATATGATTTTTTGTTTTTTTGATGCCTGTTAACTGATCCCTTCGGAACCACGTGATTGCACAGGCTGATGTGTTCTTCCATGTGGGCTTTGTTGCTCTAGAACTAGATGGTTGCTTGTTTATCTTCAAGCCTTTAAGACCCCAGACACTATACCTTTTGATAGCCGGGTACTATCAGCTTTCTTCACCTCATTTGCTTGTTCACCCGCTTTGTCTTCAGCAGTTGTGTCGGGAGGGTGAGCATTATAGACTGCCAATTTAATAAAGTATTCATGCATTGAGGGAGTACTTGAGTAGAGGCCTGATGTCCTTCTGCCACCTTAATACTAAACCTATAAATATAGGCACATAGATCTATTTCCCCATCCTCATATATATATTTGCATATGTACATGTCTTTGTCTAGACTTCTATAAATGCCCTTTGCCTCCCAGCTCTTTCCTCTATTTCCCTTGACTTTCCTCCTGTCCCACTATCAGGCTCTGTCTCCACCTGGGTTTCAGCTATACCTCTTCATTACATTACACTTGATCATTCCCTACCAGGTCTGCCACACCCACCTCACCAGCAATTTGGATCATTTGTTTTTCCCTTGTCCCTGGGTTTGTTAACACCACTTCCTTACCACCGACCTCCTGGGTAGGTTATATTTTTTAACAGTTGCATTTGCCTTTAACCAATGTTCCAGTTTGTATATGCTGTAGTTCTTCGCTCCACACATTAATATGGTTGACACTTATTTTACAATGTAAAAATATTAAAAAATATATAGAGTATATATTATAAAATAAAGATGTAAACACATTATTTTAACAAAATCACTTCAATCCTTGTTTATACATATGATTACAGTGTCTGAGTATATGACCTTGTGTTAGGCAGGGTTCTCTAGAGAACCCAAACCAGCACAGTTTTGATAGGTTTATATAAGAAGAAGCAATACAAGAGCTAATTAGTCCACAAAACACTACAGAGAGTTCAGGTCAATTCACTTTCCTGGAACAGTTAATATACTGACGATCCTTCAACTCATGCCAGCTGCTGGTCCAAGGTCAAGGAAGCATACAGTGGAATCTGCCCTGGGGCAAGATGAGCAGGGTGGGGTGGCAACAGCAGGAAAATGAGAAGCTGAGGTGTAGTAGAGGCCAGTAGCAAGGGAGTGTAGCAAAGCAGGTCCCAGTGGAGGCAACGGGATCTACCAGCTGTGTGGAGAAGCAGATTCTGAGGGAACCTCAAGCTCTTGAGATGCACACACTGGTGCACCATCATGGGTTGTCTTGGCCAACAGGTAGCATAGAACACAGCATAAGATTGAGGCAAATGAGTAGATCAGGCAGCAGCATTATGGTGGGACCACCAGGGAGAAAGAGCAAAGGCCAGCCTCAGAAACTCATTGATCTTAGTAGCCCTGCAATCAAGCTGCAACCTGCTTAAACTCCACATACATGTTCTTACGGAAGTCTAGTTGGCACAATAAACCTAGATATCACAGATCACTTCACTAAAGTCTTTTTTAATATTACCAAACAATGTTAATTCTTAAATGGTATTGTTAATTGACTTGAAGTCAATTGTTACAGATTATTTTATGAATTATGATTTTTCTGTGTTACAGATTAGAGTTATTCCATAGGTAGTTTTGCTGAAAATTTAATGAGGACCCTGGATTGCGCTGTGGGTTAGATGTTGGGCTGTTAACCTCTAGGTTGCTCATTCAAACCCACCATCTGATTTGGGGAGAAGCTGAATGAGTTTTGTAGTCTTAGAAGTCCTATACTGGTTTACTGTGAATTAGAAAGGACTCCAAGGTAACCTATTTTTTTTAACAAAAGGGAAGCATACAACTAGGCCTTTTTTCTTCTCTGATACTGCTGGGTTGGTTCAAACTTCCAAGCTTTAGGCAAATTATATTAAATTAAATATTATATTAAATTATATTAAATCTCTCCTCTACATAATTATGTTGCATCCTCAGTTACTATACCTTGGCTGTTTACAGTTAATTTTTTATACATCCCATTTTATGTATATGTGAAACTAATTTAATAGTTCTTTGACAATTTTGCATATTGTTTACAAAATTTTATCAACTATTTTATGTAAAGAGCCAGGTTGGGCTGTGGGTTAGTTACTGGACTGGTACTGCAATATCAGTAATTTAAAACCACCTGCTTCGCCACACTATTGGACTATACAATCTCTTGAGCTGGGGACTGTCAAACCCTGTCATCTGACTGACTGCTGGTGACCTGCATTGCTGTTGGCTGCTAATAGCTGGATAGCCTGAGTTGCTTTACAGAGGACTACCAGGTGGCCCTCTAGACTTTAAAGACTGCCAGTGTCTCATAGCTGTCTCACGGGAGTTGCACTGAGCCATTTGTACTGCTTTATAGACTAAGTGTTTATTTCTTATGTTATCTATCTGTCTATGTATCTATCTAAATATATATAAAATCATTAGCACTCTGGTTTTGTTTCGCTAGAGCTCCCTGTCTAACATAGCGTGCGGCCATGCTGGTTCAGGGTCTATGTGCTCAGCTGCAAAGAGGAGCATGAATGGATGGAATGCACCAGAAGCTCCAGGAAAGATAATACCTTCCTGCTGCTTCTTTAGAGATTTTAACCCAGGCAATCCTATGGGCTCATCTGTCTCTACTGTGAACTAGAATGAACTTAACAGCACACAGTGATAACCTTCTTTACATTACTACATTATATCCCAAATCCTTATTGCTCTAATAATCAAAGTTAAGATCAAATTAACAATTGCACTTCCTTCCACACATGCTGTACTTTATTCATTCTGTTGTCACACATCAGCACCAGCACTGGGGGCACTGACCAGTAAGTGTTAGACTACTAACCACAAGGTTGGCGTTTCAAAACCGCCAGTGGCTCCTTGGGAGAACTTTGTCTGTCTGTTCCCCCAAAAATTATAGGCTCATAAATCCTATGTTGCATTGCTATGATTCAGAATAGACTGAATGGAAGTGGGTTTGGCTATTTTTCTTTGAGTTCATGGCCAGAATTAATTTATTATTTTTGTTTATGTTATCAGAATATATAATTTGATTCATATCCCAGGTTTTTATAAGGGTATTTAATGCCATTTTAGGGGAAATCTTATCAAGTTTTATTACATTCTAGAACATGCCTCGAGGCATATTCATAATGCTTGTCGTACTTACAATTTTATAGACTAAAACAATCTAACCCTTTGTTTTATTCCTATTTGTTTACCTGGCATCTATCTTTGTTCATATTACAGGTCTTTATTGTTTGGACTAGTAAACTGTGGTGGTATCAGGTGGCCATGCCCAAACCATGGGGGCTAAGATGGCTTTGTGACAGAGAAACATGACTGAGACTAAAACATATGCAGAAATACCACTCAGTATTCTCAAATTTTAAAATACAAGGAGATAGTGAAGGATAAAAAAACCATGCAGAAAAGGAGGTCTTAATGGGCCTTTGGGCCTTGCTGAAGTATTTAAATCTATTTAACATTAATTTATTTACAATTTTTAAACATAGACTTTAAGTGGTAATTTTTACATTTTATAATATCTTCACACTCACAGTATCATAAATTCAGTAGAGTGAGTCAAAATTGAGCAGAGGGAAATAATTTTCACAGTAGTTACCATAATTCAGATATGACAGTAAACTAGTTTTATCCTTTGATTGAATAGAATGATACAGAAATATTTGTAATGAATATCGGACCATTGTTATGCTTTTATAAAGTGTGGTCATCATTGTTGGTCCCTTTCAAATGTGTCCTACACAGGGCTCTGATAAGGTGCTACTCCAGAACTTATTGTCACATTAGCACATTTCACGGTCTATGAGAAATGATACTCAGCAAATATGAAGTAAGCTGAATATAATTGTAATTGTGTGAGATAACCAGAGAATTCTGTCCTCCCCACAGAAAAGTTGAAGCCACTTTAAATCTCGTGTAAACATCTGATCACACTGTCTGAGTATGTGAGTCCAGAGATGACAGAACTGCAGATGTACCTGAAATTGTAGCATTTTAAAAAAGTGCCTTTGATCTACCTAAGTTCAAAGGATAATTGAAGGAAAAAAAGAGCCACTGGATATCTGCGAGTGGTTTTGTAAGTCTCAATTGCCTCTGAAGCTAGAGATCAGTTTCACTAGCGTTGACTTTATTAGGTCAAAAAGGAGCAAAGCTGAGTGACTTGATTTCAAAGTGATGAGCTGCAAAATCAAGCTTTCCTGTTTACTGAATACATCATGTGACACAATTCAATGTTCCTTTCCAAACATTATATTTCTTATATGTGCAATGAATATAGCAACACCTATCTCAAAAGACTGTTGTAAGAATAAGATACACTTAGAATATAGTCAGGTACATGGTTGGTGCTAAATACATGATCAGCATGATCATTCTGCAACATATCCAGAGAGATGGAAAATAGAAATATAAACAAGTTTGTCAAATTCCAGAATTATGTTCACTTCATTATATTAATGATCCTTCTCTTTAAGACTGCACTGATTTATATAAAGTGTGTTACTTTTATTTTTCTGCATTAAATGATATCATAATTTGTGTTAAAATTTTCTTGTAAATTCTGCCAATATTATCTAGGAAAAATATATCTGGTAATATATTCGTATACCTTTTGTTAAAGACCTGTTAAGATACATCAACTCTTTTCTGTGGGATAATGTATAGTTAAATAATTTCCTGTCAACTTGATAAAATGAAGGGGTGGAGTCTAGCCTGTCAATCAGGTCACAGCCTGATCATCCCTTCTTGTAGGTGTGGCCTTCTCATGAAGATTCTGGAGACTTCTTTCTCCCTTGATTCTGACATCAGAAGAGGTGGGCCACACTCTCTCTCTGCTTCACATTCCTGTTGACAAGCCACGTGGAGCAAGGCTGAGGGTAGCCAGAGCCCAGGACATGCACCTATTGCCATTGGATCCACAGGACTTTTCACATGTGTTGCATGAGTCTGAAACAGAATTCATGGGACAATATTTGACTTATGGGCTAATAATCATGGACTTAATCTGGATTGGGCTAGATTGCATTATTGCTGCATAATTACTTCTCCATCTAAAGTCCTCTCTTACACATATATTAGTGTCAATGAATTTGTTTCTCTAGGCAACCCAGCCTAACACAGATAACTTTATTCTTTAATTGAGAAAAAATTATATACCTCACCCAATACTAAATTTTCTATCTGTGAGTCGACTTTGACTCAGAGTGGTCCAATAGACATGAGTAGAATTCTCCACAGTACTTCCAATGTTGTAAGTGTTTACGGACGTGACTACCACGCTTTCTCCAGTGAAATAGCTGCTTTGTTTGAACTGCTGATCTTTTGTATAACAGTCAGTGGTTTTATCCACTGTGCCATTTTGTCTTAAAATCATGTCATCTAAATTAAAATAAATATTTGGAAAAGTTTTATTCCTATGAAATTTATAAGGAACATATTCCTCCTCATCATGCATTGTATTTACACTCAATTGATTTCATACATGCATTCCTTCATTGGTCTCTCCATCCAGCAATACACCTGTTTATTTAATAATTATGAAGTAAAGACAGAGTACGCCCTGGTGGCATAGTGTTTATGCATTGGGCTGCTAACTGCAAGGTCAGCAGTTTGTAGCCATCAGTTGTTCCACAGGAGAAAGGCAGGGCCTTCTACTCCACTGGAGTTACAGTTGGAAACCAAGGGGCTGTTCTATCCTGTCCTAGTGGGTCACTATAAATCAGCACTGGCTCACTGGAAGTGAATTTGGTTGTTTGGGTATTTCAGAAAGACAGCTTATAAATATGTACCAAGGTTCTTAAGGAAAAGGATAAGGATAGTACAGGACCATGCAGGGTTTCGTTCTGTGGTGCACAGGGTCACTATTTGTAAGAGAGGTGACTCAATGGCACCTAACAATGAAAGTCCATGATAGGCAGAGCCACTGCTTTCTAGCTGAGTCAGACACATAGAATTCACATTTAGAGCTTCTAAGACTGTCCATTATCATAGGAGCAGGTAGCTTCATCTTTTTTACATGATCTAGCTGTTTAATTTGAACTGCTGTGTGGTTAGCAGCCAAGGTCTAGCAGAGATAAAAAAAAGATACAAAAACAAAACCCAGAAGTAAAAAAAAATTAATCCATGCATTCTAAATTATCAAAAAAGAGTTTCAAATTGAAACTTAAAAAAAGATATGTGTTCTTTTAAAAATTATATATATGTTCCAAATAATTTCATTAAGAGCTAATCTAGACATCATATCATTTCACAGTTCAATTACATCAAGCAGTATTGCAAAATCACTACCACAATCAGTTTGAAAACATTTTATCCCTTTTGTTATTTAATAGAAATTTTTGTTTTGTTCCCCCATCCCCACCCCCTGGGGCAAAGTCTGGGGGGTGGGAAGAAGAAGATCATATGGAGAGTGGGGGAACAGGGCAGCAATTCACATACAAGGAAGGTATTGTTTATGTTTTCACAGAGAAGGGAGAAAAGGACAAGCCATCCACCTGGGGTCGCAAGCCTTGAGGGCAATATAGTGGCATAAAGCAGAGAACTAACAGAAATGTCTGTGGGGCCAGCTCCAATCCAAGCTACATCAAGCCCCTTCCCAGAAGTATGTACTACAGAGGACAGCACTAAGATACAGCCCTGGATGAGGGGTAGGTCTGCCCAGACCACACTGGAGCAAACTAAGAAGGGAGGGAGGGAGAGAGAGATGGAGGTAGGGAGGGAGAAAGGGAGGGAGGAAGAAAGATAGAGAGAAAGAGAAAGAAGAGAACCACATCCTGGTTCCCCAACCCTGGATGATAATATTCCTGCTCAGAGCAGCCAATGCACAGAGAGAACTGTTGGGCTGGCCCCACCATGAGACACAAGGCCCCCTCACTGACACTCAGTGCTCAGTGCTATGGGGGATAGCACTGGAGACACATGTCAGGAGTTGTGCCTGGTTTGACACCCCCACCCCCACCCAAGGTGAAACATGAAGGGAGTGCAACAGAGCAGCAATGAAGTCCTTGAGGAATCCCCAAAAATAGACTCTGGAATAGGTAGGTAGGGCTTTGTACCACACCAGACCTAATTGGAAAACATTAATAAGGGTCAGCAAAAAGCCCTAGAACAATTTATAAGCTTCTCTTTTCTTTTTTTTTCTTTTCTTTTCTTATGTCTATCCATATAAGACAGGCAGGATAAACAATCCTGAGGAGAAAACAACAGGGCCAAGACCCCTAGGGGGACATAGGAGAGGAGGATGTGGGGGAAAGGGAGGTGGGATCCAACAAGTTCAGGGATAAGGGAACACAAGAGATCTAAAATCAATGGGGAGGAGGGCATAGAATGCCTGGTGGAGTTTTGTTAAGTACAGTGTACCTTAGAATAATTACTGAGAACTGAAGGAAGATTGAGCATGATAGTAGGACAGGAAAAAATAAAAGGAAATAGACAAAAGAACTGGGAGGCAAAATACCTTTATAGAGGTGTAAACAGAGGCATCTACATATGCAAATATATTAATATATAATGATAGGGATATAGTTCTATTTATATAGTTATATTTTAAGTACTAAGGTAACTGACAGACATTGGGTCTCTACTCAAGCACGCCCTCAATGGAAGAACACTTTGTTCTAAAAAGGTGGCATTCTGTTATGCTCACCTACCCAACATGATCATTGAAGAAAAATTGGTGCACAAGCAAGTGTGGTAAAGGAAGCAGATGGCACCCAGCTATTAAAAGACATATTATCTGGAGTCCCAAAGGCTTGCAGATAGAAGTTTTTTAAAGAATAAACTCACAGACATAGTAACCTTAATAGATGTAGTACCTTATTAAACAATAAGTCTAGAAACACATTAAAAAATAAGACAGCAAAAATCTTTTACTATCATATTATACAAGATGATGAGGTCAAATGATAGCTATCTGGTTTTTTTCTACTTATTATTTTATGATCATTATTTTTTGCTGTTTGGGCAGTATATTATTTCAAAGATTATGTGAGGGAGGATTAAAATAAATTGTAGAAATGAATAAATGTAAGTTAATATAATTTTTCCACAATTTTTTGAAGTCTGCTTTTATATATGAATACATATATGCCTAGCTAGATACTATTGTAATGATCATTGTTCCCCCATAAAAATGTTTTTACCTTTTATGAAAAAATATTTACATACATAGGAAACAGATTTTAGTGTAAACTTTCTTAACGTTTAATACCTGTATATGAACATATACTTTGATCAAGACTTGGGACACACCCATGACCTAGAGAGCTGTCTTCTTCCCTATTCCAGCCAAACTTTCTTCTTAGAGGTAACAATTTTACTAATTTTTGTCCCTGAATTTCAAATAAATGGAAATGTATATTTGGGCCCAGCAAAATATAATTTTTATTTTTCTCTATGAGAATGCATGAATCAACATAAAATAGTTTTATTTTTATTATTCCTAGGATATTACATTGTATAAATATGTCACATAATATGTAATTAATTAATTTATTTAGCAGTTTGTTTTCAGTCATGGGTAAATTATAATTAATTCTTGTGCATATGGAAAAAATTACCTTGTATTAAAGGTTATCTAATGAGGTGAGTATGATCAACCCCACTATGCTAAGGGGCTAGCTGCTTTTCAGAGCTAATAACTGTATGAGTTATGTGTTGAACTTTTCTTGCTCTCATTATTTTGATCAGTGTGTAAATTAGCACTGTTGCCATACTGTGGTGGAATCTGTTTCTCTGATGATGAAAGGTGCGTGTGTTAGGCCGAGCTGGCTACAGAAACAAATCAAGTGACACTCATGTATGTATGAAAAAACAAGCTTTGTATCAGTAGGTAATTTTATATCAATAAAGCATCCCAGTCCAGTCCAACTCAAGTCAATGAGTCTAGTACTACTCCATAAGTCTTTCTTCAGATTCATGCAGCCACTGTCATGTGGATTCAAGGTTAGTGGAAACATATCATGGCACCGCAGCTCAGAGTTAGTGGTAGAGTCCTAGAAGGCAGGAAGGCAATATGGCAGGCAAAGTGCTCGTTCCCATGATACTCCTTATAAGAAGGCCATACCCGCAGAGACATCACTGGGCAGTGACTTGATTGGTGGTTGGATTCCACTCCTACAATTCTTTATAGCTTCAAATTGACATAATAGTCTTTAACTACCACGCTAAGCTAACGGTATTTCAAATACCAGCAGAGTCAACTATGGCACACTTCCATTCTAAGAGAGAAAGCTTCAGGAAATTTTTAGTTTAAGACAGGAAGGACCTGGTGATCCAGTTTTGAACATGGGAGTGTAAACCCTGACAATAGCAGGATAATTGTCTGACATAAGGGCAGAGGTTGAGGTGCTCAAGTTGAAAGGCGCTCGAGAGATGACTGGGATAACCTGTTTCCTCTGGCAGGTTGTGAGGAATCCTTAATGACTTGGATTGAGTAATGCTTTTGAGATAGATATTCGTTGACAAGGCATGGCATAAAATGAGAAGAGTTATCTGAAAATATCCATTACTTATCAGAACATGGGCTATCTGGTGCATGAATCTAGGAAAACAAGAAGTCATCAAGAATTAAATGGAATACAGTTATTACATGAAAGTTCAAATTAGAAACCCTTTTGAATGAAATTAGCCATTTTGAATCTGGTAATAATAAGGCATACCATGGCCAGAAAAGCAAATGGAAGAGAAAGAGTTGGGGCTTTATGAACAATAGTAACATTTCAAGATTTATCCCCTAGTCCAATATTCTGAGAAATGGGATAAAATCCATATGCCTACAAGAAAGTCCAGTTAATTCAAATTTACTCATCAAATACCTGGGCCCAAAATGAAGAAATTGAAGTTTTCACTACCTTTGAGCTCTGAAATCAATCAAATATGTCATCAGGATGCAATGATAAATGCTAGCAGATGTATGACAGTTTGTCATACTGTGGTGACTTGAGGATGGCCGTGTAGCTAAGTCACAACTAATTCAAATACCAGCAGAGTCACTCATAGTCGACAACTTCTGTAATATAGTAGTTAATTAATTTTCCTATTAATCAGGTTATTTTCAGTCTTAGAATTAGGTATTTCAATTCTAGAAAATTGGCCATTGCAATATTTATGAATCGTAATGGAACATAATTTGATATAGTGCCAAGAGATGAGCCTGTCAGTTGTGAATGCATTCAAAATGCTATTAGAAACCTGCCTGCTAAAAGTAGAGTTAGCCTTCATGATGTGGATGGAACAATGTTTTCAGGATCTTCATTTGCAAATGGGCACAGCCCAAATAAATATAAATAGCCATTAGCAGTCATTATTAATAACAGAATTTACTAAGTATGAATCAAGGAAAATTAGAAGTTGTCAAAAAAATTCAATAGGACTTGTGAAGGCAGATATCCTAGGTATTTGTGAGTGAAAAAGAACTTGTATTGGCTATTCGGTTGAATCAGACAAAGATAGTTTATTATTTTGGGAATAACAAATTCAAGAGAATTTTTACATTCATTGTCAACAAGATTTTATGACCTGAGAGTTCTGGTGAGATGTAGACTGAATAAACACACACTAGAGGGACTCTGCAGTGTGAGGAGACTCTGCAGTGCAAGAGAGCCACTGAGAGGTAAATTCTACTCTTCGGTCACAGGAGGAGCATAATAAAGATAAGTAGATTCAGACCCCCTAGGTTTTGAAGAGCTGTGGGTTTTTGGCTTACCAGGTCAGAGACTGGCTAGGGCTTAGCTTCAGCTCTGCCACAGCCATGGCTGCACTGGGCTACTTTGGCAAGCTACTCCACCACAGTCATAGCAGCCACCACCTTTGGCAAGGGTTTAAACCCCTCTAGTCCCACGGTCAGGCAGTTGGGGCTCATTTATTCCTTTACACTTTTTTCTGGCTTCTCTCTTTCCTGCCACAGTCATGCTGGCTCAGTTCCCTCCGCCCGTTTCCTTTCAAGGTGACTCCCATCTTTCCTCCCAGCTGGCGTTACTTCTGCCACCCTTCAAACTCTAGGGAACTCCTGATAGTTCTCTGTGGCTCCTCAAGCAACTGGGAAATCCTACCCCCCTTCCACTGCTCCTCAAATGACTGGGGGAACTCCCCATAGTCTTCCACAGCCCACCACATGGTTGGTGGAACTCCTGCCTCCTTGTTAGCACGTCGTGAAACTCCTACCTGCTTACAAGACCCTCTAAGCAGCTGAAGAAACTCCCTCCCACCCTTTGAAGTTCTCTATTTGGCTGACAGAACCTCTGCCCATCTTACACAATGACCATGTGGTGGGGGGATCCCCTGCTGACCCTCCCATACCCTACATGTGGCTGAGGGAACTTCCTCTTGCCTTCTGAAGTGCTTCACACAGCCAAAGGCAGCCTTGACAGCCTCCACAGTGCTCCACACTGATGCAGGAAACCTCTGCCCAACCTCCACAGTGATCTTGCCAACTAGGGCAATTCTTCCTACTATCCACTGTGCTCTACACCAATGCAGGCACACCCTCCTGCCTCTGTGACACTCCCATTGCAGTGGGCACCCCCCACACCCTCTAAGGCACTCCAAGCCACTGGGCCACACCACCATGGCTTCCTGTGAGATCATCCAGTGCAGATCATCCTTGTGGGTCTGCAACCACCCTAGAAGCCGTACCCTGAGAGGATCATCCAACTAGCCCTCAAAATAACAGAATGCTAGTTGGTTAAAGAAAGACTAACCACAGAAGGATGAAGTAGTAGAATGGCCCAACAGCGCAGTTAACTGCAGGCAGTTTAAAGAAGATGTCCTATAAGTCTCCCAAAGAGGGATCCCAGTGTTCTTCAACTCTGGAAAATGGCACCATGCTCCTGTAAAACAACATGTAAACAGCAACCAGCCACAACAAACTCAAGAGGAAAAAAAACAACAACAGGGGAAACATTAAGCAATGTTGGAGAAAGTCCTTAACCTAATGGTGGGCATAGAAGATGTAAAAAGTAGACATTGATCTAACACAGTAATCACACAGGATAGGAGGGAAGCAATACAGAAAAAATGATGAAACAATAGAGGAGATAATGACCACATACCGAAAGGAAAAACAAGAGATAAGGGATGAGGTAAAAAAATCAAATAAGTTAACAGACATCACTAACAGGCTAGAAGAAGTGGAAAACTATACCAGTGACCACAAGGACAACCAGGCAGACTTCACAAGTTAAGGAATAACATTCGAGTAACTGGATTATCAGAAAAAGACATAACCAAGAATTCAACTGCAAAATTAGCAAGGGAATTCCTGGAAGAAAGCTTCCCCCGGCTTAAGGAATGAGAACCAGGTAACCATTTAGGAAGCATAGAGAAAACCAGCTATACTATGTCCCAGGAAGAAGTCCAGGGGTACATAGTAGCTAAACTATCCAAATTTGAAAAAAAAAAAAAAAAGGAAAATCAAAAGCAGAGAGGGAAAAAAGCAGTCATCTACAAAGGCATCCAAATAAGCATATACTCAGACCTATCAGCAGACATGATGAAGAGGAGCAGAGTGGAATAACATATTCTGAAAATTGAAGAAAAGTAATGCAAACTCTAGAATACTTACTATATCCAGTCAAATTATCTATCAAGATAGATGGAGAAGTAAGTCTTCCTGGAAAAGGGAAAACTCAAAGAAGACAGTAAAAGATACACAGTCCTACAAAAGATCCTTGCCGACCTACTATGGGCAGAAGAATAACACTCCCCAAGCACAAATAAGAGACTACCATGTAGAGCAACTACACACAGTGGTAAACAAAGAGAAAACAGCCCCCAAGATATCATTGGCTCAGTGGTGGAAATAAGGCAAGAATGAACCACACAAACACATATGTACAAAGCACTGCTAAGAAAGGGAGGTAGGAAAACACCCACACCAAAAGGTACAAGATGAAATCACAGAGTCCACAGATGAAGGTAAAAGCCCTTAATATCTATGGACAGAACTCAGGCATTAAAAGACAGAGGCTAGCAAACTGTCTTTAGAAAATGAGCTGTTGATCTGCTGCCTACAATAAACACAACTCAAGATTACAGACAAAAATAGACTGAGAATCAAAGGGTGGAGAAAAATATACAAGCAAATGACAATTCACAAAAGCAGGAATTGCAATCCTAATCTTGGTCAAAATTGATCTCAAGGCGTAGGACTAAAAAAGAGATAGGGGTCACTATATAGCTCAACAGAATAGTAGACCAAGAATCAGTGAGCATAATATATATGTACCCAGTGAGTAACCTGCAAAATTCATCAATCAAATGCTCCAAAAGATGAAAACAACCACGGGCTCAACAA